>NW_008342011.1:2537961-2558672 GCF_000622305.1 Nannospalax galili
CTATCTTTGCTTGAGTGGTCTAGTTCGTCCACTGTATCTTCCAGGCTTGATATTCTGTTTTCCATTTCATTCATCCTATTGGTGAGGTGTTCTCCTGTCATTTCTAATTGGCTTACTGAGTGTTTCATTTCCTTCTTCATTTCAGCCTGGGTATTCTTCAATATTTTAAACTCTTTTCTGAATTCATTCAGAAGTTTATCCCTATTTTCCATCAGTTCTTTGATTTCTTTTTGTGTGTTCTTTAAATTCACTGAATTCTTTTGAGTTCCATGTCCTGCATTATCTCTAGGCGGTTCTCATTGTACTCCTCTAGAGGACTATTGGTATTTGTTGTGGATATGTTATTTTGGTTTTTCATGTTATTGTTTTTTCTCTGTGATTTTTGACATGTGAATTTCTTTTACTGTTTCTGATTCTTGTGTGAGACTCAGGCCTTCAAGTTTAGTTCTGCTTCTTTTTATGAAATTTATGAGTCTTTGTGATTTACTTTTTGGGCATGAAAAGCTGGTTCGTCTAAGCTTCCGTTTCTCTCTTTAGATTTTATATTGGAGTGGCCGGATTGCTTTTGTCTTCAGAAGTTCCCACAGAGGCCCAATTCAGATGCAGATCTGATGCTCTCAAGCTTTCTCCTAATGTCTGGATCCCTCCAGGAATGATCTCAGCTGCAGGAATTGGGGAGTTGGCCTGGCCTGGGAGTCTGGCCCAGGACAGATGCTGGTCTAGGGCAGCTGGTGGCTGTGCCACCCAGAGATGCAAAGGCAGATGGTGTGGGAAGAGGCCCCAAGGACTCCTTGGGACTACACTGAGGAGCTGGGTTTGTCTGGATGCAAAGGATCAGGAAGAGGGGAGGTCAGCCCCTGTGTCCCAGAAAGAGGCTGGTGGGTGGTACAGGCCCACTGAAACAGAGGGAGGTGAGGGCAGGGCCAGGCCCAGAAGCAGAGCCCCTGGGTCCCAGAGAAGGCACTACCTTGGTCTGGATGAAAAGGATCAGGAAGCAGTATCGGTTCCCCAGGTGTTTGGGGCCCCAAGACAAAGAATGGGGCAGGGCCCAAACTTGGAGGAGAGATAGACGGGAAGATGGGAGGTGAATGGGGCTGGGGGAGTCAAGGCGTGGAGGGCGTCATGGACTTACCCAGATGGACTTACCCTGAGAGAGGCCTGAGGGTAGGAGAGAGAACTGCTGTGGGTCCTGCAGGCCCAGGGAAGCAGAGGGAGGTGAGGGTGGAGCCAGGCCCAGAATCAGTGCTCCTTGGGCCCAGAGAAGGCACTAAGTTGGTCCAGATGAAAAGGATCAGGAAGCAATATTGGTTCCCCAGGTTCTGGGGCCCCAAGACAAAGAATGGGGCAGGGCCCTAACTCGGAGGAGAGATGGCTGGGGAGATGAGAGGGTGAATGAGGTTGAGGGAGTCAAGGCATGGAGGGCATGATGGACTTACCCCAGAGAGAGGTCTGCGGGTAGGAGGGAAGATGACTGCTTTTATTTGATGGCACCTTTTTTGCATGGTAAATTAATAAAAGTTAGAAAAATGGACAAAATTTCTTCTTCTGAAACAAAGGATTTGAATAATCAGAATACAATCATATTGAAAACTATGAGCTTGTACTTCCTCAGTTTAAAAAAGGATTTACAATGCATTTCATGTTTGTTATAAGAAAATTACATAGTTTGGCTTTCTCTACCTAGAAATTACATGAAGTTAAAATTGAGAGTGCATGTGAATTAAGCCCATCTTCTACTTTTTCACAGATATTTTACTAGTTTTTCACAGATATTTTAAAAGGAAATGCTTGTAGAATAAAATAATTAGCTGATTAACAAGATGCTATTTGTTACCCAACAGGATAATTTACAATTCAAATGAATAAAAAATACCTTAATGCAAGGATTTATGTTATAACTACTTATGGCCCAAAGTCTCATTTTTTTAACCTTTTCTCAACATCTCTAGGGTAGACATGCACATTTCTCTTTGGCATATGGATATTCAGAACAGAAAGGTCATCCTGATCCAATATTAAAATCAATGTGATATGCATTTCAAATGCTGTATGTGACAGAAATGAGAAGAAAAATACCCCACAAGTCTAAACTTCTCAATTCATGTATTTTTGTGGCTTGTAGAATGCTTATGTTAACTAGAAATCTGTGGTTTCTCTTCAAAGTACTAAATATAAAAACAGAAAAATTATTATAGGGAAGGTAATTTGAAAATTTAAAATTAGACAGCTGATACATATAATTACATGCCACTCTAAAGAAGCCAAATCAAAACTAAAATAACACTTCCATTGCCCTTGATTGCCCACCAAAACTAGATGATGAGATCCTGTTGCTGAAGACGCTGCACGCTGGTGGCAGGACATAGAAAACCAAGCTGGAACTGAGCTGGTGCTAGCTTTCATAGTGCTGAAAGGTGCTATGCAGGCTGCAGAGTGAGAAAAGCCATTCATGGTCTTACCCAGCTGGGAAGCCTGCAAACTACAGCACCAACCTGTAAGATGTGCCCACTAGCACAATAGTGACATGGCTGTTGGGCAGGAATGGGGAGGTAACAAACTGCTTCTGACTGGATTTTAGTCTTGCTCCACAGAAGGAATTTTTACCTGGTACTATAAATGTGCTCAAAAGCCTATGGCTTGGGAAGTAGCAAGCCCCAGAATGGAAAATACTACTGTTGTTTTGTTAAATGGACATAGTGTCAAATGGCCTTCCAAATCTTCGTGTTTTATATTTATATACTACTGTGTCTCTCGACCTTGAACAGAAAAGTTTCCCTTTGAAGTGGGCAGTGGTTAATGCAGAGACTCATAAATGATCAAAGTGCCGAGAATAAGTGACTATTGAGTCCTCAGTTCTAAACAGATACCTAGATCATCACACACACACACACACACACACACACACACACACACACACACACACACACCTGTCAAGGCTCAGAGCACATCATGGAACAGGGGCAGAGAAAATGTAAGAGACAGAGGATAAGAGTAAGTGCTGTGAAACACTGCATTCTGGCATAGCTGTTACACCGTGAACTCACAGCAGAAGTGACTGCCTGCACAAGACCTTCAGGAGACTGGGCCCATCAATATCGCAGCACGGATCAGTGAAGGGACCATCAGGACCCACAGGCAGTTCATGGTTGCTAGGGGAGGGGAGTCATAGTCCCAATACTGTAACCATTGGTAAGATGCCTTTGCGCAAATAAATAACCCAAGACCCATAATCATGAAAGCAACCCTAATTGAATACACTGAGACACATACACACATACACACACACACACACACACACACACACACACACGCACAAAACATGAATGTAGGTGGGGGACTTATTGGGAAGAAGAAGGGGATCAGTGAGGGGAAAGGGATAGGAGAGGATATGGGAAGATATGATCAAATATTATATATGAAATTGTGAAAAAAATAAAAAAACAAAAAACAATATCAAGTTAATATCCAAATTTTCTTCCCTAACACAGGTTAGAATTTGAGTTAAATAACCTTTAATCTAACTTCTAATAGTGTCTTCTCATTTTAACAAAAAATGACTAAAGATGTCATTTTAAGCAGTTGTAATTTTCAAATTACTACTAAGGTTTACAACACCTACTATGACTCCCTAACATATATTAACACACATTTTTGACCAGACTCAAAAGGTTTGTCTCCATGTAATTTATTTGACATTCTCAAATATTATTATTACAAGCAGTAGTAAATTTAAAATCTGTTTTCTAAGTACCAGGGCAGGTGTTTCTTCTACTTCCCCTCCTGCTATAGGGTCCCTCTGTGTTCATCAGCCAGCTACGAACAGCATCCCACAGGTTAGAATTCCACAATCAGTTGTTTGGAGAGGCCTTCCTTGACCTTCCAGACTAAGATAAACCCCTGTTGTAAACATTCATCTTACCAGGCCCCTTTCATGAAGGCAGGGGTCACAGTCACAATATTACTAATGTATATGTAATTGATGAAGTTCTGCTCATCCTTAATACTGTACAAGTTCCTATGTCTACAATGTGTCTTCATTTTTTAACCCACTGAATTCTTAGCACTGGTTCATGTTAACTTATCATTAAGGATATCTTCATACACACCCCAAATAATATCACACACCAATCTGAATCAAAACAACATTGCTTCCATACTTAAGCTACATGAATTTCGATTTCCAACAACTGTATATTTATTTGGGGGGCAAATATGGCAACTTGATAAGCTGCTCTTTATAAATTTCTCAAAAAGATTGTGTTAGTTAATATGTATTACATGTCTCATAATACCCTAGGCTTTGATAGAAATATATGTTTTATCAAATAGTTGTTTCTAATTCTTCAAGTAGCAAAAGAAATGAAAGAAAAATAAAATTCTTTTAAAAAATGAACAAGTACAAACATTGACTCTATGAACCCATTATTTGGGTTTAAAGACTAATTTGAACCCAAACAAAAACTATGAAGAGGAAAAGTCCTCATCTGACAGCCTCTTCTGACCTCCGCGGTCATTGCATGACATGGGTGCACTTACCTACATGCAGGCAATACAGGCATATGTGTAAAATAAAAATGATAAATAAAATTAAACAAAAAAGTTTTTTTTAAAAAGTCCTCACAAAATGTATACTATGCTATATTTACCATAAATCTTTATTGCAAATAATGTTATATAAAATCTGGAGAGAATGCAACAGGTTAATATACACCTATTAAATAGGAAATCACACCAAGTAGTCAACATCAGAAAGGCAGCATGGCAAAGCACTATGTGTCTCTAAGGGCCAGGGTTCTAGCTAGGGCCGGTGTTCTTACTTCCCCAGTCATCATTGTATTTCACTCTCAATTCTGTCCTATTCTTTAAATGTGAAATTAAAATAAAAACATTAGGAAAAGTTTAAAAATATGAAGAGGGAAGGGCCTCCAACTGTTTTCTTCCTTCCTTCCTTCCTTCCTTCCTTCCTTCCTTCTTTCCATGTTTTCTTTCTTTTTTATGACTGTAATAAACTAAGCAGGTATTCATTTTATTTTCACAAATGTTCTTTTCCTTTAAAATAATCATGGATTTTATTTTTAATTTATAACATAGTAAAAATCATTTTTAAAAATCTTAGACTATGACATGAAGCTTCTGTAGGCATCTGTCAGTTTTATTGCTATTTGAAGTACTCTAGTTTATATATGCTATATTCACTGCTACACTAAATTTTGAGCCCTTTTCCACTTACTGTAACACACTTTATTTTTCAACAGTGGCTAATATAACTTTTCTCACATCATGTAGCTTTCTGACAATGAGACTTTGTATAATGGAGAGCTAGAGTCTATGTTCCTGTCCCTTGAGTCATGTTCACCTTGTTGACTATCATGGAACTGATACTATAACATCTAAAGCCTAAAACCATAGCTTCTCCTAGTTTACTGTTGCTTAAGAAATTTTTATATGGTTGGTTTCATAGCAACAAATGAGCAGCTACACTTATTTTATAAGCTCAGTCACATGCATTACTTTCATCAGTTTACATTGCATTCCATTCCAATGAATGCATGTATCATAATTTAAATAAACTTTTCCTGAAAATTGGATATGCAGTTTCTAATAGTTTATATGCTAAAAGTTTATATGTTAAAAGTCAGAAATGGAATAATTAGATAAATACAAATATGTTATGGCTTTTTAATTATGATGTCAACTAGTTTTCCAAATAAGTCACATTAATTTACAGCCATTTCTGTTACATGAAAATAGTATACCTGACACCTTACCAGCAGAAAGGCTTTTTTTATATAATATTTGCATTAATTCTTTGATAATTTCATTCAATGTATTTTGATCATATCCCCCCTTACTCTTGCCTTGTCTACTCCACACTTCGCCAAGCTCTCCTAATTTTGTGTCCTTAAAAAAAAAAACAAAAAAAACACAAAGTCCAATTTATGCTGCCTATGTACTCATGGGTGAGGGTCCATCCAATGAAACATGGTGGATCTCTCAAGGGCCACAGCCTTAAAGAAAACTGACTCTCCCTCCCCTAGAGGCCACCACTGTCAACTGCTCCTCTGTTAAGGATAGAGGCTTGTGAAACACCCTCCACTCCATGCTGAGATGTTAATTGGCTTGATCTTGTGCAGGACTTACGCAGACAACCACAGCTGCTATGAGCTCAAGAGTACAGCAGTCCTGTTGTGTCGAGAAGATATTGCTTTGCTTTAATCCTCCCCAGCCTCTGGATTTTACAATCTTTATGCCTCCTAATCTACAATGGTCCCTGAGCCATTATCAATGATCATTATTATATCATTATCAGTAACATAGTTTTATGTCCTGTTTCTGGCTGAGCACTCCACTAATACTACCCTCTATGCACTTTGATCGGTTGTGAACTTCTCCATTTACCACTGTCCACTGCACAAGGAAACTTCTCTGCTAAGGACTTAGAGCTGCACTAATCTGCAGCCATACAGATAGCAGTTTATAAAGTAGTTTGAAGTGTTTAAGTATTTTAAAAAACGTTTTTAAGTGTGTATGCTGGGCATGATGATAAATGCCTGATTAAAACCAGCCTGGACTTTCCAACAAGACCCTACCCACCAGCTTGCACCCATGATGTGTTCGCTTGTTTTGGATGAAATTTCTTATTGTTAATTAGTTCAGGACTAACTATCTGTATGGTTTTTATTTGTTTCTCCTTTTAAGTGATTTTTTTATACTTTTTTGCTAATTTATCTAGTGGCATTTTGGTTTCATAAATAATAGCTCAGAATTCCTTATAAGGAAAAATATTAATCACTTTTCTTTCATAGAAGATAGAAATATTTTTCTCAATTTCATTGTGTTTTGCTTTTTTGTGGCCATTTTGAAATACAGAATTTTTAATCTCCTGTTGTGATTTCTCTAATTTGCCATGCTACAGATATCTAATAGCCTAATTTGCTTTCTTCGATTAGGGTTGTATTCCTAATAATTTTCAGTTTTCTTTTTAATCTGGATGCTTCCTGGGCATGGAAATTGTAAGTATACAATAAAATATTAAAAATTTAGATTTGTTTGTTTTTGATGCTTTTGAGACAGGGTCTCATTATGTAGCCCAGGCTGACTCAAACATGATCTTCCCGTCTAGTGCTGGGATCAGAAGCTAGAGGAAGCATAATCACCACTGCGCCCTTTTCTAAACTGTAATCCAATTACATTACTATTTGTTTTGAAGGGTCTTTGTAGTTGTGTTTTTAGCATATTATGAAACCTTTATCAGGAACTTTGTTGTTTGCTGTTTGTTGGTTTTTAAGATAGGTAGTCCAGGCTGGCCTGAATCTCACTATGTACCTAAGGATGACCTAGAATTTATGAGAATCTCCCTGCCTCCTGAGTGCTGAGGTTACAAATGTGAGTCCCTACATTCAGCTTAATCAGGAATCTCCTGGTCACAAAAAATGAGCAAAAGTATAAAAAAACAATTTTTTTTACAATTTTGTACACACTAAATTATACACAGAAGTAAGTCAAATCTGTAATTCTTTAGGGAGTAAGAAAATATTTAAGGCTAAGAAGACCATAGAAAGTACGTTGCCAGCTTCCTAAAATAAGACATCCAAACCATCTGTTATCTTCCCTCCACCTTTGAGAGAAAAATTTAGCTTTCATCACGTGAATTCTATCTTTAATATAAGTATTTTAATCAGGTAAGGCAACTAGGTCGTGTACTGTTGACACCAAAAGACTTTCTGAGAAACTACAAGGAGCATTTTTTCAATTTTTAAAAAGTTTCTTTGTTATTATATTTATTTATTTTTGTATATGTATGGATGTACACACTTGAATGTATATGCCGCAGCAATGCAGCAGAGGTTAGAAAACGGATCACTCCTCTGTAAAGCTGATTTTATTTTCTTTTACGTGCATGAGCGGTTCGCCTGCACGTATGTGTGCACTGCCCTTGGAGGCTAGATGAGGATGTCATATCCCCTGGAACTGGAGTTAGGACAGTTAACCACTATGTGGGTGCTGGGAACCAAACCCGGGTCCTCTACGAGAGCAACCAAGTGCTCTTAACTGCTAAACCATTTCTCCAGCCCAAAGCTGACTTTTTCACCCAGGCTGTAAATCCTGTGTTCTGGTTCCACAACTCTGCACCCATCTCATCTCCCCCTCTTGAGAGGTTTTTGGCCCCGCTGTATTTTTAACTTCTCGGAAACTATTAATTCCTTCAAATGTCCCTCAGTTTCTTTTTAAAAGCAATTGGTCTTTTTACCATTCCTTTTCTAGCTACTATTTTATTTTCTAGACTACCCATGTTGTCCTTTTTTTTTTTTTTCTCACATCAGTGGTATAATCACCTGCCTCCATGCCTGTGATGACTTACAATCTGCCTTCTTCCCTGCCTCCTCCATGCCAGAATCAGGGCTGACTGCTGCATTGTTTCCTTTCCTGAAACTTTGTTTGCTCAGTTTCCATCACATCTGATAATCCTGAAACTTTTCATAAATGTGTGGGTCTCTCTTCTCTACCTTGTCTAAAAATGCTTCTGTGCTCTGGAGGACAGCCAGAACACCGAACAGACCATCCTCTAGGATTCTCCTCTCTTCTAACATGAGTGATGAGTCGCTACTTTGGTTTTTATTTTCATGTAATACCTGCATTGTTATTTACTCTTAAATTACCCAACATAAGAATCAAAAATTCTAAAAAGTAACATTTTTTCCCTCACCAACTGTATGTCACTTCGAAAACAAAGCAGAAACCTTTAAATAATTTTATCATCATTTATAGCTTACCTACTATTAACTAATGTTTAAAGTATTCTTAACATTTTTATTGAATTTTGTGATTTTTTTCTGGTCGTTTTAGGACAGGGTCTCTCTGTAGCCCCAGTTGTCCTGGAACTCACTATGTAGACCAGGCTGGCCTCGAACTCACAGAGACCCACCTGCCTCTGCCTCCTGCGTGGTGGGATTAAAGGCATGTGCCACCACACCCGGCTGAATTTTTGTGATTTTATACAGTGTAATTTGATAGTATTTAGATCCCCTCTCCTATATGCACCTGCCCTTATTGCCCCCACTGAATTTAATGTACTCTATTATATACAATAAGGCCTATACAGTCTAATTTGTATCATCGAAGTCCTTCAGTGTGTCTAACCAATGGCGCCTGGTTAACCTAGCAAGAGTCTCATCCTTGAAATAGATGGTCTCTCCCCCTCCCAGCAGCGATCATTTGCCAAAATTCCCTTATGTTGGGCTAGGGTTTCTTGCCCACTTCCCCACATCTATGCTGGGATTTTGTCTGATTTGAGCTTGCGTAGGACTTGTGCTTGCTGTCACCATTGCTATGAGTTCATATGAGTAACTGACCAGCTGTCTGGAAGATTCTGTTTCCTTGTAGTCAGTCATCTGACACCTCTGACTCTTACAATCTTTCTACATCCACTTCTGAGCCTTGGGGTGGCAGAAGTTTGATATAAGTGTCCAATTCAGGGATAAGCACTCTGCAGCCTCTTTTTTGCTGCACATTGGCTAGTTGTGTGTTTCTGTGTTAAGCACTATCTGCTGCATAAGGGAACTTATCTGGTGAGAGTTGAGAGATGCACTTAATATACAGATATAATAAGTCATTAAGGAATCAATTTAATATAGTAACTATTTAGCAGAAAACTAGTTTAGGCTCTTCTCAATGTCCTGTGATCTGTCTAGTCTCAGGTTCCTGAACCTGATATCAATGTCAGGTATGGGTTCCATCGTAGGAAGTGGGCCTTAAATTCAATTAAAGAGTAGTTGGTTATTCCCTTAATATTTGTGCCACTATTGTACCTGTGGGCATACCCTGCCACACCAGTTGTAAAAGTTCACAGGAATCACAGATGAGTAAGGTTGAAGATTATTGTTTTGCCCTCTGATAGCATGCATAGCACCTTACAGTACTATGAATGCTAGGCAGCAGATAGGAGGATCAGCACCAGCTTCATTTCTCCTTATTTCTTCTATAGCTCATGTATGTAATGGTTTCAGCAATAGGGTCTTACTATCAAGTTCTGGTGGGAATCCAAGAGCAGGGGCATTGGTCAGCATTGTTTGAGGGTCTATAGGAGCCCTGGAGAGGGAGCCCATTCCCTGTTATAGATGAACTGTTAATCTCCTTTTTTAATATATACAGTGGTAGGTTTCCATATGGCTTTTTCTAAAGGCCTTTAGTGTTATTATCCCTCCCCATACTCCATCCTCTGTCCCTGCCCTCCCACTCCCAACCCCATTTATCCCGTCCTACTCTAAAGTTCCTCTGTCCCCATTCATCTCACTGCATTCTACAACTGCTCCCCAGAAGCCTCCCACCACCCATCCAAAGCCGTTTATATTTTCTTGACCTCCCTGAATTTTCCAATTGGCACATGCATATCTCAAGATTTCAAAGCTAGTGTCCAACTCTGAGAGAGAACTGTGACGTCTGCCTTTCTAGGTCTGCATTACCTCACTTAGGATGATTGTTTTGAGTTCCATACATTTACCACTGTATTTCTTAATTTCATTTTTAACAGCTGAATAATATTCCACTGTGTGTATGTGCCACACACTCATTATCCATTCATCAGTTGATGCACATCTAAGTTCTTTTCAATTTCTGACTATTATGGAAGGGGCAGCATTGAATATGGATGAACAAGTAGTAGAATATAGAGTCTTTTGGGTATATACCCAAGAGTGATATGGTCAAATCATATGGTAGATCAATTTCTAGCTTTTTGAGGAATCTCTACACTAATTTCCACAGTGGCTGCTAAGAGTTCTTTTTCCACATCTTTCCAGCACTTGCCATTGTTTTTTGGGGGTGATGGTGGGTTGTAGCCATTCTGAGTTGGTAAGATGAAATCTCAAAGTGGTTTTAGTTTGCATTTCCCTGATGACTAAAGATGTTGATCACTTTTTTAAGTGTTTCTCAGCCATTTGTGTTTCATTTTTAAAGAATTCCATGTTCAACTACTTGCTCCATTTTTAATTTTTTTTGTTTAGGGGTTTGAGTTCTTTGTATATTCTAGATACTAACCCTCTGACAGGTGTATAGTGGGTAAAGACCTTTTTTTTTCTATTCTGCAGAGTGCTTCTCCACTTGAACGACAATGTCCTTTGATGTACAGAAGGTTTTTGTTTCATATGGTCCTGTTTGTCAGCTGTCGGACTTAATGGCTATGCTACTGAAGTCCTGTTCAGAAAGTCCTTTCCTATGTCAAAGGCTTCTTTTGAATCTAATGAGATAATCATGTAGTTTCTGTTTTTGAGTCTGTTTATATGGTGAATTACATTTATTTATTTACATATGTTGAACCATCCCTGTATCTCTGGGATTAAGCCAACTTAATCATTGTGGATAATCTTTTTGATCTGTCCTTGCATTTGGTTTGCAAGTATTTTATTGAGAATTTTTGTATCATCCAAATTTGTTCATTGGAAAGATTGGTCTATAGTTTTTTTGTTGTTGATTCTTTGTCTGGTTTTGGTACTAGAGTAATACTGGCTTCATATAAGGAATTTTGGTATGCTCCTTCATTTTCTATTTTACATAATAGTTTGAAGATTATTGATACTAGTTCCTCTTTCAACATTTGATAGAATTCTGCATTGTATCTGATCCTGGGCTCTTTTTAGTTGGAAGATTTTTAATTACTACACCCATCTCATTGGTTGTTATGGGTCTGTTTAAATTATGTCATTTTGGCTTAATTTTGATAGGTCATATATATGTAGAAAATATCCAATCCTTTTTGATTTGTCAATCTTGTTCATCTTTTCAAAGAAAAAACTCTCCATTTCATTGATTCTTTGTACTGTTTTCTTCATTTCTATTTCGTTAATTTCAGCCTTGATTTTATTTATTTCTTCCTGTCTACTCTTTTTAGGTGTTGTTTATTCTTGGTTTTTCAATGTTTTCAGGTGCATCATTAATTTATTCCTATGAAATGTTTCTGATTTTCTGGTGTAGGCAGTTAATGCTATAAATTTTCCACTTAGGACTGCCTTCCTTGTGTCCCAAAGGTTTTGGTATGTTGTGTTTTAATTTTTTATTCAATTCTAAGAATATTTTAATTTCCTTTTCCATTTCTCCCATAAACTAATTTTCATTCAGAAATGTGTTGTTAAGTTTCCATGAATTTGTGTACTTTTTTGCATTATTATTGTTGATATCTAGCTTTATTCCTTTGTGATTGGATAGAATACAAGATTATATTTCAGTTTCCACAAATTAGGGGAGACCTGCTTATGTCCTAAATGTGGTCACTTTTGGAGAAAGTTCTATGGGCTGCTGAGAGGTAAGTGTATTCTTTCTAATTTGGGTGGAATGTTCTGTAGATGTCTGTAAAGTCTAGCTAATCTGTTCACCTAACAGCCCCCATCCCACTCTTCTAATCCAGGATTTATGGTGTCCTTTAACTCCACAGTTTCTCTGTTTAGTTTTTGTCTAGTTGACTTGTCTATTGGAGACAACAGGGTATTGAAGTCACCCACTATCATTATGCTGGAGTCAATGTGAGATTTTAGTACTAATCCATCTTTTTTTTTAAATATGAAATTGTATGTCTCTCTTCTGACTAGTTTTAGTTGAAAGTCTTTTTGTTGGCTATTAGAGTAGCTACACTTGCTTGTTTCTTAGTTCCGTTTGCCTGGAATATCTCTTCCCATTCTTTTGCCCTAAGGTTACATGAATCTTTGTTGGAGAGGTGCGTTTTGGAGGCAGGAAATTGATGGATCTTGTTTTCTAATCCAAACGGTTTGTCTATGTGTTTTTTGGGGGGGATTAATATTGAGGGTTATTATTGATTAATGTTTTGTAGTTCTTGTTGTGTTGGTGATGTAGTGCTGTTTTCTTACACCTTTTTTGGTTGTGGAATAATTTACTTATTCTTTGTACCCTCTTGAGAGTGTCTAATCTTCTCCTCTGACCAAAGTATTCCATTAAATATTCTCTGTAGAACTGGTTTTGTACACATAAATTCCTTAAATCTGTTTTTATCAAGGAAAATTTTTCTTTCTCCTTCAGGTACAACTAATATTTTTTGCTGGATATGGAAGTCTGGTTTGGAATCTGTGTTCATTCATGACTTGGTGTGACATTGCTCCAAGCCCTTCTGGCTTTCATAGTCTTTATTGAAAAGTCAGCTGTTATTCTGGGCCATGCTTTTATATGTGACTTGTTCTTTCTCTCCCACAGTTTTCAGTATCTTTTCTTTGTTCTGTACATTTAGTGTTTTGCCTATTATATGATGTGGGGAGTCTCTTTCTGGTCCTTTCTACTTAGTGTTCTGCATGTCTCTTATACCTTGATAGATATCTCTTAATCTAGTTTTTGGAAATTTCTTCTATGATTTTATTAAAAATATTTTGTGTGTCTTTGATCTGGGTTTCTTCTCTTTCTTCTATGCCTATGATTTGTAGGCTTGGTTCTTTTACAGTGTCCCAGAGGACTTGTTATTCCATTTCTGGGTTATTTGAAATTTGACATTTTCTTTGATTGAGTGATCCATTTCCCCAAGCTTGTCTTCAAATCTCTGTTTTCTGTTCCATTTCCTCTACTTCTTTTTGCATCTTTCCTCTAAAGTTTTTGCTTGAGTTACTGAGTGTTTCAGTTCAAGTTTTATTTCAGACTGGCTTTTCTTCAGAGGTTCTATCACTTTATTGAACTTTAATTTTATATTTTGAATTGTTTTAGTTATTTTATTCAACTGTTTGTTTTCTCCCAGTCATACTATATTGGTTATTCAAGTTGTTTGTGGTTTGGGTCCCTGCTGAGACCTGGGCATCAGTACTTGTATGGTGAAGTTTCTTGGTATGAGTAAGTGATTTTATCCTTGTTTAATGTTTGTATATCCTTTCTTGTTTCTCTAACTTATAAGGTTATGGCCCAGCTGAGTAGTGCTTGGTGTTCAGTTTGGGGACCACTTTATGTTGATGTACAATGGGGGTGAAAGAAGTGGTTTCAGTTCAGCTAGAGATAGGTCCAGCTTTTGAGTTGAGATTCTAGAATTGACTACACAGGTTCCTAAACCAGGAGGGTGGGATGAGGGCTGCTAGGTGAAAAGGTTAGCTGGTAGGTTAGGTGGGAGTTGAAGGTCTAGAGTATACAGAGCTCAGATGGTGGAGTGCAGGGAGATCTCAGGGACAGAGTTCAGGACTACAAGTCTGGGGATGGGAACAATCCCAGCAATCAAGGTCAGGCTGAGCACCTGGCAAGATAAGAGGGGCATGCCTGCCAAGATCCAGGATGGGATAGGATCCCCATGACCAAGGAAGTCTGAGAGGTAAGGTGGTGTGACACTAGGGAGTCTTGGGGATGAGCTCTGGACCACAAGTTTGTGGCAGGAAAGGATCTCAGAGACCCAGGCTGGGCTGAGAGCTGAGATGGTAGGAGTGACTCACTCTGCAAGATTGAAGGGTAGGGAAATCAGGGATGGGAAGGGCTCTCTATGACCAAAGAAAGTCTGAGAGCTAGATGGCATGGTGCCAGTGAGTGAAGTAATTTTAACAAAAACATACACCGCAGTTGAAAAAGCACACAACATATAATTGGTTCATATCACGAATTCAGAAGGTAAGTCTGTAAGATATAATTTTGATTAGCAAACCTTAGAAAATGAAAAAAAAGACATGAAACAGTATCAACAAAATATACATGAAAATAAATTTTATAGATATTGAAAAACAATTTCTATGTTTTTCCAGAAAATCTTGAATCTTTCAGATATATTTTTCTGTTTTCATTTTCTGGGTGCCAAGCTGTGAAAAATTATCTAAAATCAGAACTACAAATTCAATTTTTATAAATTTTTAATATGGTAAAATATAGCTTTTGAATGAGACACAAAATATATTAAATATGACCAAGTTAGATGTCAGGTCAAGACTATAATTTTCAAAGGTGGTATTATCTAAAACCATATGACTCTTAAACCTCACATCATATCTACTATAATGATAAGGAATCAATATGTAGAAATTAGCATAAAAGCTATGAAACTAGACTCTTAGGAGTTGTTCTGTGCATGGGAACTTTATGTGCAGGTGTAATGGGGTCTGCTCTTCCATTTAATATGTAATCCTCAATATTTCATAGTGATATGGTACAATGTTGTCTAATTTTTGCCTGGAAAATCTAAAACACAAGGGCCTGGCTAGGTATTCAGTTGATCTGATAGAGAAAGGTGTATAGCAGAATGAGCCTACACCCCCTAAATTAAAGAATCTGTATCCCATGTGTTACATGGATGCCACATTTGAGAGGCTGCTGGTGCAATCATTTTATGATTGGTCCACAAAAACCAACTTGAGAGGAAATAAGATCTCAGAAGAAAATGTAGGTGGTACTAGATGCATACAGGCTGAAGAAAAAGTAAGTATCCACTAAAATCGACATAGGTTTCCTACTTCAAGATACAGGAGTACACAATGACTTTCTGAAAAGGACTCCAAAAATTCAGAAAACAACAATGAGTTTACAAATGGGATTTTCTCACATGTAAAAGCTTCTGTGCAGCAAAGGAACAAATCATAACATGAAAGAAAGCTCTCACGGAATTGGAGAAAAATCTTTGCCATCTAAAACATCTGACAGGGGACCATCTAGAATGAGTAAAGAATTAAAAGAAAATTAAGTACCAAAAGAGCAACTAACCCAATCAATAAATTGGAAATAAACTGAACATTCTTCAAAAGAAAAAGTACTACAGCCTCTTTAGAGATTAGAGAAATGCAAATCAAAACTACAATGTGATTTCCTCACCCCAGTCAGAATGGCTGTTATCAAGAAAACAAACAACAATATATTCTGATGAGAATGTAAGTAGGATGGGGCCTGACATCCTGCTGGTGGGCATTAAAACAAGTATAGCAATATGGAAATCAGTACAGAAGATATTCAAATAACTAAAAATAAAAGTACCACATGATCCAACTATAGTATTCCTAAGTATATATCCAAAGGAATCTAAGTCAGCATGTCACAGAGGTACTTACACATCCATGTGTATTTCAGTACTACTCATGAGAGCTAAGATATGGAACCAGCCTCGGTGCCCATCAACAGACGAATGAATCAAAGAAAATGGTGCATGTAGACATAATGGAGCTTTATTCAGCCATAAAGAAGAATGAAATAACAATGTTTGAAGGAAAGTGGATGAAACAGGGTATCATGCTAAGTGAAATAAGACGCTGAAAGACTAGTTTCACACATTTTATGAAAGTAGAAGAGAGACCATTCAGAAACAGGATGTGGACCACCATGAAAAGAAAGGAAGGATCACGTACAAATGATTAGGGGTGGGTAAATACAATTAAAAAACCAACCTCATATACATCCATGAAAATCTCAGACATTTTATATAATTTCTTATCCTTGATTTTTTACAATTAATATATGCCCACCAATGTAAAATGAAAGGTTTCCATTTTATTAAAGGGACAAAAGGTAAATAACTAAAGGGGGCGGTGACAACCCTAGGTCCAATATAAGACCATTGTCAGCCAAGTAAAAGCATCCTTGATCTTTTAGGTATTTGTCACTGTTACAGCCATATAGGGTCTGAAACTGTCTGTAACTAGGACACTGGAAAGAAGAGGTTGAGGCAAAACATGGGAAGGAAAAACGTACTTCTTCCCACATTTAGGAAAATGTCCTGCAAAATTACAGGGAAATGAAGCCTTAACTTTAAACCAAAGTAGCAATTTTGATTATCACACTGAACTGTGAAGAGGTACTAGGCACTGAGGTGAGACTGGGCTTATATTTTAAAATCACAAGGCTTTCTTTGCATAAAAGTGCTAAAAAAAGAAAAAAGTCACAAGATAGGATATTATGAACTCTGAGGATTGTGGAAGGCAGAGCTCCTGGAAGAGATTTCCAATAGTGTATGCCTCAGAATGTGTTTGTCTGTATATACATACATGCACATATATGCACACAGTGTAAATTGTGTATAAAGCTGGAGTGTAGTGTTTATTCTTCAAATTCTATACATTAAAATGTTTGTATTTTTGTTTTATCTTTCATCTTTTGTTTAAGATACATCATACATACCTAACTTAAGGAATTCTAAAGTACAAAAGTTTTGTTTTAAAATAAGAATTTGTGAAAGGATTAATTACTATCAATTTCATTAGAAACGAAAAAAAATTAAACTTGGGAGTCAATGGATAAATGATATTGCTAGCCAAAAAAATACATTGTTTTAAAATCGTATTTGTGAAGGTAAATTCTAAATACAAGCAAAACTACAGAGTGATATTTAAAAAGATGTAAAACAATTTACACAAGCAATGCATCAAAGGTATGCATATTGAAGACATTATGAAGAATCAGTGTCATCCTTCTTTTTAAGAGTCCCAAGTCCCACATTCAGTCAAAGCTATTTACTTTCTTATCCACTTCAGCAAAAGAATTTATAATCCCATCACAGGCCCAATTTCCTTTCACTAAGTCTATGGCACACATTGCAATTGACTAAGGAAACAATTCATTAGACAGGCTTACAGTGAGATTTGTTTATATTACCCACATTCTACCAGAATGAATTTAGAGAAAATGCAAAATGAAAATCATGGGCAAACTGAGAGCCATTCAAAACATCAAAAGCTGTGTATTTGTGATACACTGCAAATACCAACCTATAACATTTCCTGCCGAATACTATTTTGTATTTACAATTGTATTAACAGTTGCATGCTTTAAGAAAAAGAAAACTTTCAATATCACATTTTAAACACCAAGTAATCCCACTTTACTGATTTTTCTTGCAG
Organism: Nannospalax galili; assembly: GCF_000622305.1. Classification (NCBI taxonomy): domain Eukaryota; kingdom Metazoa; phylum Chordata; class Mammalia; order Rodentia; family Spalacidae; genus Nannospalax; species Nannospalax galili. The sequence goes on from NW_008342011.1 coordinate 2,555,739, forward strand.
CAACTCTTCTGAGGGCTGCTGTGCACCTCACAACTTTTGCAGATATAGCATTTGGGGGTAGCTAATTCTTTCCTCTTATATTGAACAATACCTCTTTTTGTATGTAGCCAATATTGCCTTTAACTTTCTCCTTTTGCTTACATATTTATCTTTGCATATTCGTTGACATTTCCAACACAGAGAACAAGAACACCTGTGTGTATGTATTCAATCCCTTGTGTAAATTCCTCACTGAGCAAGAACAATACCACATTTGCAATTCTCACCGCTCTTAGCTCAAAGGTTTGTACTCATTATGTTCCTGAAGCATATTTGATGACATCACCTAAAATGAGAAGGTCTTCTTAACTGGAGCCATTAACACTCTCTGCTGCCTGCCAGCTTCCCATTATGCTGCTCCTACTCAGACATCTGACCATTGCCAACAGCCAGATCCTAGGAGTACCATCATCTGTTCCCTTGCCAAAACAACTCCCTGTCTTGTGAGACTGAAGTCCCTTAATGACTTTCACCAGACCCCCTGAAGGTCTATATTCTACCAATCATCTACTCTGGAACTTTCATGTAATCCCTTCCCACAGCCCAGTAGACTCATCTCCAAATGCCTAGTCTGCATTATCCCATTCCAAGCTCAAGTATGTCTATCAGAAAGTCATTCAGCTTACGTGATCATAGAAGATTCTTGACAGCCTCACAGCCTAAATGCTTGTTTTATGAAACAGGCAAATGCATTCACCATTACACGCATACCATTAAATCTTAATTACATGAGATTTATACCAACATATCTAAACAGAAAACTGACTCCTTATGTTTCACCATCGTATTTTATGACAGTGTTTCTGTCCATGTCAGGAAAAAAAATGATTCAATCTTCATCTAAATAACTGACTCACCTAAACTATTTAGTTAGCATAGATTTTTAAAAATTACATCTTAAAATAAGTGCTATGATAGCTGAATAATATTCTGTATTCTGAAACCATAAGTTTAGGCTTAGAAAACAATCATAGCTCCCAGCCCATAAAAAGTTGTATGTATAGCAATATCTTATATAAGCATTCTTGTCCTTAAAGTTAAAACTTTCATATTAAAAGATTTTTCATGATGGGACTTATTTTCTTTATAATTTTGAATGTCTTTTAAATGTTTCACATATCTAGTCACAGTAAACTCTAGCTTAAGAACTTAAAATTCCAACACAAATGGCCCATTTGATAAACTGCACAGCCTTAAAGCTGTTATATGACTATCTTCTTTTTTAAGAAATATAATATGTTGGTGTGGGGGGTATAGCTCAGTGGTAGAGCATTTCACTGCAGAAATATAATATGCAATCGCCTGATCTGTACAGAAACCAAAAACATGGCTATAACTGTACACAAAAACAAATTTTAGAGTACATATGGCTCAGTGGATAAAAGCACTTTCAATGCAAGCCCAACGACCTGAGTTTGATCTCCAGAACCTGCAGTGAAAGGAAAGAACCAACTTTAGAAAGTTGTCCTGACTCATATGCCCGCACTCACACATGCAGTATACTCATGACAATAATAAACTAACAAAATAAAGTGGAATTTTTGTCAAGGAAATTTTCTGTCTTATTCCTCTTGGCTACTTTAGTTTAATATAACATTTACATTCCAAAGTTTAATAATACTGCCAACATGTTTATAATCCCAGAATTGCTATTTTTGTTTCTAAACTATTTCTACATTTTTTTCAATAAGCATTTACTATCTTAGGTAACGTACCTCATATTGGAAAATATTCATCAGAACCAAAAATACATTCTATTATTTACTATGAAAGCCTCTAGAGCTGCATACAGTCCATAATACTCTTTAAACACTTGGTTATAGGCTGAGCCCACCACACTTCTATAATGACTCAACATTATCAGCATCATAGCTTCAGGAAATTTGCAGATAGAAACTCTGTGAGTTATAAATTTTCATAAAAATTGATATGGGAACTACCTGAATTGCTGACTTATTTATTTTCAGTTTTTGAAACAGAGTCTTCCTCTGAAGTCTGAGCTGGCCTGTGACTCACTTTGCAGCCCAGGCTGGCCTAGAACACATGGCAATCCTGCTCAGTCTCTCAATTGTGGCTACTACATGTGTGAGCCATCACACCCTGCTATTTGAAAGATTTAATGACTCATAGTTTTAATGGCTATGATCTACAATGCATCAAGTATTATAACGAATACTTTCTACATATAACTTCACTTAAATCTCATAGAAATCCAGTGTTCCATGTACCATTAATTTAGTTCTAGAGATGAAGGAGCTAAAGCCTAAAGAGTTAAATAAAGGCTATATAACACAAGTAAATAAATAGAAAAATCTTTAGACTCAAAACACATAGCAGAATGGTGCCAAAGGCTCTCTGGATTCCTAGAATACATTGTTTCTGTGAATAAAAAGCAAATATTTTAGAAGAAATCATTGTAGAAATTGAAATGTTTTGAGTTAGCAATATTAAAATGCTTTAATGTTATTCTATATCAACAACTGCTCTCTTGGATCCTTTCACAGTTCAGCATTTTAAGACTTTGGCCTATGATGACAAGCCATTCTCTGGATAGGAAGTAAGGCATTTTAATTATCACAATCACCTTGGAATACAGAATTATAGAAATGAATACTTTGAAAGGGGCATGGCATAAATGTGTTATGGTTTGAATGTGAAATGACCTGAACAGGCTCATATGTTCAACACTTCATCTACAGATGGTAATGCTATTTTGGGAGGTGATGGAGCCTTTGGAGCATAAAGCTTACCAGGTAGACAGAGGCCATTATATAGACCTTTGAATTTTATACTATCACAGTTTGAATGTGAAATATCCCCAATAGGCCAGGTGGGATGGTGCGCGCACTCACACATACACACACACACACACACACACACACACACACACACACA
>NW_008342011.1:2558689-2596379 GCF_000622305.1 Nannospalax galili
ACATAGTTAATGTGAGATATCCCCAAGAGGACGTGGGGGATTGTGCGCGCACTCACACACACACACACACACACACACACACACACACACACACACACACACAACAAGCTCACGTGTTTAAGCACCTGGTCTCCAACTGGTAGTTCTGTTTTAGTAGGATGTGGAAACTTTAGGAAGTGGAGCCTTGCTGTAGGAAGTGAGCCTGGGAGCAGGTCTTGAACTTTCTTAGTCCTTTCTCTCCTGACCACAGAGGCAATGTGGCCATCTGCTTCACATTCTTGCTCCCATGCTTCTCCCCTGTGAGGAATTGCATCCCTTCTTAAACTGTAGACAAAAATAAATCTTTTTTTCCCCTTAGTTGATTCTTGTTAGGTATGTGGTACTGAAAAAAAGTAAATGATTCATATACCTCTTGTACCAGCCTAGGCCGCTGCTTCCTGGTCTGTGACCACAATGTGAACACGCCTCTCCCACATGCTCCTGAAGCCATAGTGCCACTCTCCAATGCTTCCCTGACATGGTAGACTACATAGTTTTTGAAACCAGAAACCAAAAAAAATCCTCTGTGCCTTAAGTTGCTTCTGTCAGGTATTTTGTCTTGTTACCAATTTTATGTATTGGTTTTCTCATCACTGTCTCAAAAGGAGCTTACAGGAAGAAGCCTATTTTGGCTCACAGTTTCAGGGGACTTCAGTGTATCATGGCAGGGAAGACAGCAGCAAGAAGTGCTCAGTCTGTGTCAGGAGAAGCATGAGGATGTGGCTTCTCACATTAATAACAGAAAGCTGAGAAAGAGACTGGACTCTAACCTCCAAAAGCCTCTGCCCCCAATACACCTCTGCTAGCCTCCCAAAACAGCATCACCCGCTGGGGACTAGATATTCAAACAAATGAGCCTGTGAAGGACATTTGAGGTTGAAACCATAGTGAACTGCAGAGGATTTTGTCACATATCTATTCACTTTAAGAAACAAAAATGATATGGCATGAAACTGTAAAGCAGTGACAACAAAACTGTCCGAGTAGCAAAACTAAATGCCACACTGAACAACATTAATATAGATGACTAGTTCATATCAAATAAATAAGTGAATGAATGTTTTGATCCTTCTACATTAGTAATCCTTGCACCAAATATAAGTTGGCTGTTAAAAGGGATCAGAATAGAGAAAGCATTATAAACCTAAATGCCCAGATATTCCTGATACACACTTGTGATTAGATACACTGCACTGTGTGTTCCTAAGGAGTGATCTTGTCTATTAAGGGAACCCCAGGAGCGTGAAAGTAGAGCAGCAGGTGGAAGTCATCCACTCCAGGAGCCTTAGGGTCCAGACTGTGAAACTTCCTTTTCCAGGGCACAAAAACTAGCTAATGCCTTATGATCTGGATTTTGGTAGTTTATAGCTTCCTGGTAAACTACCTCCCTATATAATCTCTCTCTCTCTCTCTCTCTCTCTCTCTCTCTCTCTCTCTCTCATTCTTTCCCCTGAACCATCACAGTAGAGAACCTTTTATACTTGCTTTAAGTAACTTGTTCTGAAATGCCACACCAAGCCAACCACGCATGTAGAGACTGGTAATATCAGTCTAACCACTTCAGAGTATTGACATTTTTCACAAGAGGAGCACATGGCTCAGTGAGCTTGTTTACATTAAAAACAGTAACTTTTTTGGTTACAAGATTAGGTAAAAGTCTTTAGTCCTGGTTAATGTCCATATCGTAAAAGTCATTCTCATAAGCTGAGACCCAAATTAATAAAAAACCCCTTTTCTTTGGCTTGGAAAAAAAAAGTATTGACATTTTAAAATAAAACAAGAAGGCTGGCTCATAAATAAGGAGGAAAGGTAAACCTACAATTTGTATAACAAGACAGAAATTCCATCATGCTTTACCAAACCCATCTTTTTTCACTCAATCATTCAACAGCATGTGCCAAAGAAAACACAAATTCTTGCTAAGATATATTCTTGGCTTTGCAAAGTCTGAGCTTTAGAATATAGTAGGAAAAATAGGAACAGAGTATACTAAGCATTACTAAGGATTTACATGTAATAGGATGCACATGTATCAGAGCTCACTTGCTTTACCAATTTTGAGTTGGAACGAATCACCTTTTACCACATTTCCAGTCCCTTTTCCAATAAAACTTTATTTTCGATCCATGTAGCATCAATTTTTTTTAGTAAGAATCTGAGTTATCGAGCGAGTAACTGATTTATTCAATGTGCTACATAGCAGAAAGGAACTAAAAGGAGACTGTACTTTCACAGTCCATGTACTTTCTCTTCCAATGCACTAGGAGTTGTTGGTAAGTAAATGAAAGGAAAAATGTAATACTGATGTGCAGGAAGGTTTAATTTTATAGCAACAAATACTGATATGTAGGAAGGTTGCATTTCATAGCAACAAATACTGATGTGTAGGAAGGTTGCATTTCATAGCAACAAATCCCGAGACAGGATCTGCTGAGATCCAGTCAGGACAGGTACTAGAGACCAGCCATCTTTTCAACCAAGTTTTGAACTCCAACCATCCTTTTTAGTTAATATATTTTCTTTTAAAAATAAATTTCACATACTATGATCAAATAGACACAATGATGATCCTACAAGAAATATCCATCTGCCAATATTTATTAAAACTGTGTTCATATAAGAGGAACCATTTCTAGTCCCCAGATGTATAACGACAAATAAGTATATCTAGTTTAGAAACGCAGTCAGCCAAGTCTTGAGTGATTTGGCAGCTGATGATCCAATCTATGGGGTATATTTTATGCTCTTTGCTTCTCTTCTCTCCAGATGCCCATCTTCATTCTAATTCCCATGCTATTGGTATATTCATCAGAGGGTGGAGAGGAGAAAATAAATACTTATCACTTTTACCTCTTTGAGGCTGTTACGAGTCCTAAATACAATGAGCAGATTATTATGTTGCTTTACTATTGGAAGATCACGTTGTCTGTGCTATGCCTCAGCACCACTTTCCACTGATAATTGCCAAATACCTCTTTGCATGATTTTGAATGCTTCATTCATTATATTCCTGATCAATCATTCTGAATCTGTCCTTACCACATAATACTTTATAATGAATTCAATTATAATTAGGGTTTTACCCTTTGATTTTTAACTTTAACAAATATATTTAAAGAAAAAGATTTAGTGGGAAAAAACCAAACTAATTAAAAGTAAAAAGAGCAAATGAATGAAAAAGGAGATAAAAGACAAAAAAAGTTGATACACTGAACAAGAATATGAAATGAAGGTGAGATGGTGAAGATCATAATTAATAGACACAAACACTAAGATGGTCAAAGGTACATTCATGATGCAATAGAGCCACCAGTCTTCAGAAGGCAAAGTAGAAAGTACTTCATGGCAGCTGCACACTGCTAGTGGCTCACATGTAGGGAACCCAGCTGATAATCATTACTGACAACTCCAAGCCCTACTTGTCCAGGTCATTTCCACCATGAGTTCTTGTGGCAGCACTCTGTTCTTTGGTCTATAAATATAGACTCACTGTATTAAAAATAAATAACAATATTTCCTAACTCAGAATGATAAGAACCCAATAAAACATTCAGATTTGCAATAAAGGCACCTCACCTTTCCTACATAACTCTCAATAGATGCTTTATGAATTTTTATTCCTCTCAGTATAAGCAGAAATTTCAATCCAGTAAACTCATTGTTGAAAACTGTCAGTTTTACTCACGAGCAACTTTGAAAGTAGGAAAATATTTCTAAATATCATCAAGTTCAATATGTGTCTCAAGCAAAACAAAATATAAAAAATGGAGCCATAAATGACAATCTCTTTTAAAAAACAGTCCCAATTAAAAAATAAGCTAGTGATGTAAGTCCTCTGTGTGGGGTGGGGAAGAGGGTGATGAGGTAAAATAACAAATTAGACAGAATCATTAATTTTACTTCTACAGAACAAGGAGACTGCAAATTAAACTTTGAAGAATTTCACAATCTCCTTTCAGAGAAGAATGAAGTATTAAATATTTAAGATCTTCATATACTAATACATTTATCAATATTATAATCATACACACATGTATATGTGTATATATGGTGTTGGATTCCCTGGAACTGGAGTTATAGACACTTGTTAGCCGCCATGTGGGTGCTAGGAACTGAACCCAGATCCTCTGCAAGAGCAGCCAGTGCTCGTAACTGCTGAGCCATCTCTCCAGCCCTAACATTATGTTCCTAATTGCTATCTTTATTCTGACAACTCCCAAAATTTTATCACCAGATCTCTTCTCTACTTAGCAGCTTAAGTATTTAATAATCATCTCAAATGTCATAATATCCAAAGCATACTCTTAATTTCCACATCCACATCTGTTCTTTGGATAAGTAACCCCACTTCATTAAATATTAAATCTATTTTCCCAATTGCTTAGGCCCAAAACCTAGGACTGCTCTCAGCTACGTCCTTCTCTTCTCACAATTCTTGAACAAATGCTTTGCCTTTGAAACACATTCAAGTTCAGTCTCTTTTCATCACCTCCACCTTGCCCACCCTGTCTCACGCTCCTGTTGCCTCTGATCTTTATAGCTGATCCATTACCCTAATGTATGCTCCTGCTTCCACTCTTGTCTTCCTGTATGAAATGCCTCTTTGTGGAAGCTGGCAGGGTTCATGTTTTCTTTAAATCGTGAGATGGATCACTTCTTCTCCTACTTAAAATCCTCTAGGTCTTCCATCTCCTTCAACGTGCACTTGGAAAAGTTGATTCTCTGCCACCCATCTAACCTTTCATGCTGCAGTCTACTCACCCAACTCTGCATTCTTTCACCACAGTAAGTACAATCCTGTTAAGCCTGCTGCCTGTAAAGACATGCACACAGACTGTGACTTCCTCCTGGATGATCTCTCTCTGCTCACATGTTGCTTCATTAGATGGCTCTTCCCTGCTATCCATAAAACAGCACAACCTGCCTATTCTCTATCCCTGTGACACTGCTTTAACAGTCTTCATTAAACTTGTAAAAGCCCGATAAGTGCTACACTATTACTTTATTAACTGACTCTCCTCTTTCCCTTTCACACACCATCAGAATAGTGGTTTAGTAAAGCAGAGATATTGTAATCCACTGTATCCCAGTGTTTAAAATAGCACCTGTCCAAAATTGTATTTGGTAAATATATGTTGAATGAATAGATGAGCATATAACTCAGTTTATTATGTGCAAAAGAAGTAAACAAAACAATATAAAAAACATTCTGTAAATATCCAGATGGGCTAGCTACAACATGGAACACAGGTCCCAGTGTGACAATGCTGTCTTCACTTCTCCTAGTGTCCTACTGACTGAGCCACTCAGTCATCACAAGATTCAGAAACAGAGAGAAACACTGTGGAGTGCAGCTCTCACATGCAGTTCTTCATGAACCCAGGAGAGGCCCAAAAGGAGGTGGAAAGTGCTGCTAATAGTTACTTTAAATTTCAGAAATTTCTAATCTTTACATTATGTATGTTATATCTATATGTGGCAAGGTAACAAATACCTTATTATAATAGATAAAATACATAAAAAGATGGTCAATCATAAAATTAAGACATACAAGTTCACAGGTGGTATAAATGGCAATCATTTCGAATGGCAGGCAAAGCTAAAGTAAAATATTTCACTAACTATCATGTCTTAATAGCTGATAACTAAAATATTCAAATGTGCATGCAAGAAGGGAAATGGAAATTCAGTGTAGTGGTTCGAAAGACAATGCCCCATTATAGGCTCTAAGCTTTTGAACACTTTGCCCCAGTTGGCATTGCTGTTTGTAGATGTTTAGGGGGTGGGGCCTTTCTAGAGGAAGCACCTCACCCGGAGCCGGCTTTCAAAGTTCATATCCTTGCCCATTTTCAGTTTCACTTTGCCCATTTTCACTTTCTCTGTTTCCTGTGCCTGCATGAAGATGTGCAGCTCTACTTTCTGCTCTGGCTGCTTCCTGCCAGGCCAACCCTCCAAGATAGAATCTTATCTCTCTGGACAAACTCTCGTCTATAAGTTGCCTTGATCACGGTATTTTGTCACACCAACAGAAAAGTAACACACTCAAAATAGAAACATTCACTGCACTGTTGCAGGGAATCAGAAAGAAAGTAGTCAAGGCTATGATGGAAGAATCATCAGCAGGAAATTAAAATACAATTGTCTGTACACATGCATGTGTGGGGATTACAGTCCTTACATATTCAGTAAAGGGACTTCAAATGAAAATGAGGAAGACCTGATCTTCCTAAAACAAGGGATTCTAGATGGGCTGACTAGACCTCAGTGGATGGACTTGCACTGGGGAACGTCTGGGGAGAATGACTTGGCACAGTGGGCCTTAACACAAATGAAAGAGTATAGGGGTTCCATCTGGGGACTATGGGAGGTAGCCAGTAGGGATGGGGGTATAAAGATGATTAAGATTATTTGAGATATTCTGTATGAAATACACAAAAATTCAATAAAAACCAATTTTTAAAAAAGAAAATTCAATCTAAAACTCATTCCTAGGACTAGGAATATCTCTCTAAAGTCCTTGCAAAATCAAATTAAAACTATTTTATTTGATTCTACAAATCAAATTAAAACTATTTTATTGAACACTTCTACAAGTTCAATATAGAACAGCTGTAATATAAAGGACTCCAATGTAAACCAACCGACATTGATGATGAGCACAGAAAAAAAAAAGAAAAAAAAAATAATGAAGCTACACAAGGAGGGAAGGTTAACTGCTAAGGAATGGGAGACCTTACTCTAAGAAATAAATTCTAAACAAATTGAATATTAAAATATGCACAGTTACAATGTTTTTAAAGGGCATATTAAAAATAATAAGACACTATGAAATAGAGAAGTCGAGGACTGGAGAGATGGCTCAGCAGTTAAGAGCCCTGGATGCTCTTGCAGAGGACACAGGTTCGATTCCCAGCACCCACATGGCAGCTAACAATCATCCATAACTCCAGTTCCAGGGGAATCCAACGCCCGCTTCTGACACCACGGGCATTGCACAACATGGGTACACTTAGATGCATGCAGACAATATACTCATACAATAAAAAATAATAAATAAAATATTTTTGAAAAAAATAAAGGAGAAGTTTAGGAACTAAACGAAGAAACTAGAACTGAAGAATTCAGTAAGGTGAATAAATCAACCTATCTTTTAGACTCAGTTAAAGAGGACTATGAAGCAGACTTATATGTGGAAAGAAAGTATTAAAAAAAGTATGAAAAGTTTTAGGATACAAAAACGAAAAGAGGCATTGTTTGTGCAATAGGAGACTTACCAGGTGAGAAAGACTTATGCTAATTTTTTTAAAGAACCAGTTTTTAAAAGCACTGAAGAAATGGAGGATTATTCGCATATTTCTACACATACATGTTTACGTGCACAAAAATACACATGAGGCACACCCTCATGTAAACCCTCTAAAGCAAAAAAGGAAACCTGGAGATTGCTATGGAGATAATATCTAGACTGACAGAAGACTCTCAAATTACTATTTAACAATGGGCAAAAGCGTGAAGCAGACGATGTACATAAGGATCAAAAGTGTAGCAGACTCTACGGGGCTGGAGAAGGAAGGGACTGAGAAGTCATCAGAGTCCACTTCAATCTCATCTCCAATGTCATGTTTTTAATTTAAAATATCTTTTTAAACTTAAATAATTTATTATGAATTTCATACACGTATATAAGGTGTTCTGATCAAATCCATGCCCACTCCTTCCCCTCCAACTCCTCCCATATCTCCCCATCTTTTTTCTGATAACTTCATGTACTATTTCTTCATCTTTGACGGATTTATTTATTTTTATGGGGCTTTTGGCTACTCTAACATTCCCCCCTCTGAAGAGGTATCCCTAAAATCTTTTAAGGATTAGATACAAGCTCCCAAATACTTTTGGCATTTTTGGCCCTTGGAACAGAGTATGTTGGTAAGAGGCCCACGGACATTTTGACTTTTAGCCAAGAAACTGGTTACTTTTCTTTGGGGTCTTTTTACCCTAACTGCCTGGCCAATTCCTACCATACTCTGAAGAGGTTACCCAAATTGCCACTCTGGCTTCTTCCATCCTGAACAGGGACACAGGGTGAGGCAATTGGAGTACCCCTTCAGTGGGTCTATCTAAAAGACTCCCAAATTGCATAACTCTTATCTATAGGGGGAAAAGAAAATCCTTGAATCGTGAATAGGAGATGTGAAGGAGAAGTAAAGGCAAGAGTAATTAGCATTACAAGTTCTAGACAGGGAACTAGGAAAAAGTCAGAACAGGGAAATTTTCACATGTTCATATGAGAGTTTCATTGGAGTTTCTTGACAAGGGCTTCCAAAAGCATCCCTCTATTGGGTTCTTCCTCATCTTCCTCATTTTTCTTTTGTCTTCTGAGGCTGGACTCTAGAGTGATGGATACAGGATTTGCTTTCAGGTATTTTGATAGCTGTTGGAGTGGTTAGAATCAGTGTCAGTTCCCTCTCAAAGGTTTGAAGTCTTACATCTGAACATCACTTTCTGATTAGAAACAAAATCATCAATGAGAAAAAATTTTCTAAATAACATTTTATGTGGACATAAGTCTAATGTCTGGGAAGTGTAATCACTTCATCAAGAAGTACACTGAACCCATAGAGAAATATACTGATCACTTTAATCTTTTGTTATACTTTCCTTTTGGGTGTTTAAGACCATACAGTTGTCCTAAATAAATCTTAATTTAAAATATCTTGAACTATATCTAAACTATTCTTTATACTGACTAAGCAAATGTTTATTAATTTTAGTCTTCTTAAAATGTTACACTCAAGGGGCTGGAGAGATGGCTCAGTGGTTGAGAACACTGGCTGTTCTTGCAGAAAAACTGGGATCAAATCCCAGCCCTCACATGGCAGCTAACAACTGTCCATAACTCCAGTTCCAGGGATTCAACAGCATTTTCTGTCCTCCGTGGACACTGCACGACACGGGTGCACTTACCTACATGCTGGAAATACACGGATACACATAAAAAAATAAAAATAATAAATAAAGTATTTTTTTAAATGTTACTCTCAAGATTACAGATACAAATTTTATTTTTTTTAAGTAAACAGGCTTTGGGCATAGAGCGTAAAAACCTTTTTATTGTAAAGTTCAAAAATCCTCAAGAATTGTGTGAACTATAAGTTTTAGTCCCCAGTTCATTTCTCAGTTAATTCTAAAAGGTTATGAAATCAAGTCATTTTCAAACATTTAACCAGTGACCCAAGGAATGACTTATTTTACCCTATGACTTCACATTGTGGGATATAAACACAAGCAAATCCAAGCAGACTGTGTTTGACTTCAAAAATATACATGGGTTTCTGTTCAAGGAAACAAAAGTATGAAATGAATAATTCCAAACAGGAAAGAACATGTTCATGGTAAAGTTGGTCCCACGTGCTAAGACACTTGGTTCTCTTACCCTCAACTAAGCCTGTCAGTTTAGAACTTTTGCACATCGGTGAGCTAACCGATAGACAGCTACTCCACAAGCTCCACAAGTATATCAGTTACAATATTATAAAGAAACAGAGCCATAAATGTTTTATCATTACAATACTTTCCTTCCCGGTGAAAAAGAAAAGTTGAAATTCTAAGGAATGGGGTGATTCCAAATGGCCATATTGTTCATGCATTCGTAAATGAGGTCTATGGCTTCTCGAACCAAAATAGAGTATGAGCATCCCAGTAAATCTGCATCAGATGTGCTTCAGGTTGAAAAGAAATGATACCAAATTCAAGCAGTTAAATGGATCACGGAAAAAAGTGTAGTTGACACAGATATAACAAGTTATGCAATGCTATACTCGTAGATTCTGGATAGAGCAAAACAACTCCCACTCTTATTCTTTCCAAAAATAAGTGCAGTTAGTTATTCCAACAGTTGGATGAGGTATTTCTTTACATCTTTCAAGGTAATTTGGGGTGGAAAGTAAGGCATTTTACAGACTATGGGAGGCAATATGGTTTAGCAATACAGAGCCATGCTGCAGTTCCAGTTATGACCAATCACTAACGCTGCAAAGGCTCCAGCGTGTTTTTTTTTAACCACTGTGGGCCTTTTCTTGTAATTTACAAAAATGAGAATGGAAATGTGTATGTAAAAAATTAAGATGTTATTATGCAAAATATTTAAATGAATAATCAATATCTGATATTTTAAGTAACATAATTAAAATATTTTAGTATAATTTGAGGCTTTACTAATTTAAATCTACAGCTGTTTTGCAATATAGATTGTATTGCTTCCACATTTGAAAATATTAGTCTGGGAATGTGGCTTTATATACCTTTGTAAATCTGCCTAGGGTGATATGACTTGAATCACTGTTTAGACTATTCTTTTACCAAAGTTCCAATCACCAGCTCTATATAGACACAAAGAGTGTGGGATTTTTTTCATATTAAAGAAAACAAACCTAAAAAGAACAAGTTTTGTTTTTTTAAAGAAAAAAAAAACAGTTACTTTGTCCTATGTTTGACTTTTAAAACATAGATAGTTCCTTAAGATGCATTAAAATAGCAACTATCTAAGTGCTCTGCATACTCCAACAATGAGCAGGAGGGAAAGCAGTAATGTTAGGGGTGCTGCAGAGGAAGCCACACAGGCTGTGGGAGCATTAGTCCTTTCAGTACAAATGTAGATCCCCTATATAAGGACTGAAAGTTTGCATGTATGTACATTTGCCGGTCTACAAAGACTTATATGTGAGAGCTCATGTGTGCATGTGTGTGCAGGCAGAGAAATATGAAATGTTACACTGGAAGAAAAAAAATCAAACTGCAAGCAAAGTAATAAAACAGCACTTAACACAGGATAAGATCTGAAATCATAACAAATTATAATATATAAAATAAAATGCAATGTTACAGAGATTTCAAATTTTGTTTGAAAATACAACCATTTTTCTTTAGGAAATATGAACTTAAAGTGATAGATGAAATAGAAATAACTAATTGTATGCCCATAACAATTCCATAAGCTGGCATTCAGAGACTGTTCTGGACTTGAGAGAAGTCTTTATTAAGACTTTCAGTAATACAGCCACAAGGAGAAAGTGAATACTATGCCTTCCCCTGTCGGGAAGGGATAACATCTGAATCTCAACCAGATAGCCTGACTCTACAATTCCAGCTCTAGGTCATCAGTTAGAAGACTGAGGAAAACAATAGCTAAAAACCCAGGAGGCACAACCACAGCCAAATGACCACTGACCCAGGTCTGGAGAAATAAACTGGCTTCTAAACTGGTTTCCCAGTTTCTACCTATGACTCCATTCATACCTGTTAGAGTGCTACACAGTACATACTTTTAAAAGTATATAATCAATAATTTATCTCTGATCAGAAATTTCCAATTGCTTCCCCTTGTCATAACTTGTCATAACTTGAGAAGCTTTTAACCTAACACAAAAAGCCCTTATCTTATATAATCTTTCTTTTGCTTACCTACAGAACCTCATTTCCTTCTACTTTTCCCCAAGCTTGGTCAGCCAGGCTATAGAGGCCTTCCCGCTATTCCTCTCAGGTCAAGCACCCTCATGTCTCTGGGACTTGGTATCTTCTGTTCCCTCAATATAGAGCACTCTTCTGCAAGACTCTCCCTTACCATGCTCCTACTATCTTTGGTCAAAGGGAATCTCCTAGAGAATCCACCACTGGCTGCTCCTTCCCAAACACTCTTCCAACTCCCAAATCTCTGTCTCTTTGCCCTATTTTATATTCCTTATAATACTTAAAAGGAACTGTGTGTATATTTTATTTTTTATTTATAGTTTTATCTGCCACTAGAATGTAAGCTCCATTAGACTTTAATTTATCACCAGCACCATATATCCAGAAAAGGTACTTGATGTTTAATGAATGAACTAATTAATGGAAAAAATACACATATATTACTTTGGTAATAAAGTAGAAATCTTCTTTTCCTTCAGTTTCTTATGCCAAAAATATGTGTAAATCATGGGATTTAAAATTATATGAAAAGAGAAGCAAAATGGAAAAACATATTTTTAAAGAACAACAATGAAATCTGAAATGGAATTGCTAGCCATGGAAACTGTGACTTATAAATAGTCATTATTTGTAAAGGGTCATGAGGAGAAGGATGTCCATCTTCAAAACACAGCAAAAGTCAAATAAGACATAATGAATTTATTACACCTTGCATGTTTACCTAAAATGAATGAAGACATTTTAACACTTGGAAGATTTTTTTTTAGATGAATTCATGAAAACAGATACACAAGTCTTTGATAAGTTCTCCAATTACCTCCCAATTCCTGAATGAAAGGGAAAATTCGTCTACAGGTTATCTCAGACAGAGAGGATGACCCTTCATGCTATAAAAGAAAAGAAATTTTAAAATTGAACAGCTCTGTGTTCCTGTGCTCTTACTCTGGTTATAAAATACCTGGATTTTGATCAAGATCTGGACTAAGAGGACCAGAATGAGATGGGCAATCAGCTACAGGAGATCAGCAGCAGACTGTTGGGGCTGAACTTGGTTTACAATAGGGGGAAAATGGTAAACACCTGAGGAAAACAGAAATATTCTCTTTATATTACCCACAGGGAGTTAAAAGTTGATGTCAATCAAAGAAATGAATAATAAATTTGTGTCATTCAAGTTCAAGTTGACACACAGTGACATCTGATTATATATGGTCTATTTTTTTGAAAAAGTTTATCAATCTGCTTTTTAAGGGCACTTTCAAGTCATAAAGTACTTCTTACTATTATGAAAGAATTAGAATAGTAGAAAAAATATAGATGGCTGTAGAGATGGTTCAAAGGTTCAGAGCACTGGCTGTTCTTTCTTACATAGGACCCAGGTTCACTTCCCAGCACCTACATGGCAGCTAACAACCGTCTGTAGCTCCAGTTCCAGAGGATCTGACACCTTCTTCTGGTCAGTGTGTACACTGCATACATGCAGTATACTTACATACATGGTGGCAAAACACTCATACACATAAAATAGAAATAAATAAATAATATATATATTTAAAATACTAAGCCAAAATTTACATTTGGGAGGTTATTCAACAAATATAAAATATGATATTATCTACTTTCAATTAATTAATATAGTTTATTTTATTGTGTATTTTGAAATCTAAGTGTAAATTAAAAATTAAAATTTTCCATCAAAAATGTATATCACTGTGTGGTCCCTTCCTGTTAGCTGGAGCTGTGGTCCCCAACTCTGAGCCACGGTTACACATTCCTCCAGTGATAGACTGATGGTGGAGCAGATTGGAAGATGGAGGCACCAGTTTCAGACATCTCTGAGTGGCTGCATCCTCCACAAACCTTTCCCTTGAGGTCCCAAGTTGTACTGGGCAGGGGCTTTTCCTCCATCTTGGACTTACGATGTGGAAGGGAGGTTTCTGTCATTTGCACTGTCTAGTTGTGGGAGGACTGACTCTCAAGAATGGACTTCCCACCTCCCTTGACGGCTAGCTAAGGTCTTAACTCCATAACTGTCATACATTGTATCCATGTATGAAATTCTCAAAGAATTAAAAAAAAATATTACATTAAGAAAAAAGATTCAGGGGGCTGGAGAGATAGCTCAGAGGTTAAGAGAACTGACTGTTGTAGCAGAACACCAGAATTCGAATCCCAGGACCCACCAGGTGGCTAACAACCATCCATAACTCCAGTTCCAGGGGCTCCGACCGCCCTCTTCTGTCTTCTATGGGCCTTGCACAACATGGGTGCACTTACACAAAAGCAGGCATAACACTCATATACATAAAATAAAACTAAATAAATATTTTTTTAAGAAGAAAATATTCAGTGTTGATCTTTTGCCTTCACAGGCACATGCACATGCACAACTCAAGTAGAAGTGCACACACCCACAAATATATTAAGTATTCACACACAAAAGAAGCAAATGAATGAAATATTTGTACAGCAAAACTGTAAAGCATGACTATGACTCAATAAAACATAAATGGATATACTGAAGAAATAAAAAATCTAAAGAAAAATTTATATCCCTGGTTAGAATCCCACACTCCCATAAACAGTCCCTCCCTTAGAACCCTGTGAGCAAACCTAATTGAAACTCATTGAGAGAGAGAGAGAGAGAGAGACAGAGAGACAGAGAGACAGAGAGACAGAGAGACAGACAGAGAGACAGAGAGACGGAAGTAGAAGACTAGGTGAGAAAAAGAACATCAAGACTGGAAAGGGATCAGGGAAGTGAGGCAAATGTGATCAAAATATATTATATAACTATGAAAATGCCATAATAAACCCATTATTATGCATGATTAACATATGCTAATCAACTCTAAAATACTCTAATTTTGTTTCAAATTTTAGAATATTTTTATTATTCCACAGAGAGGCAATTTTTAACACATTTTCCAGGAATAACTTGAATCAGGTTACATAAAAATAAATGTACAATGAAAACACTTAAATTTTTTATGTCAGTTTAAGTACAAAAAAGTTTCAATATGACCTAAGAACTTTAACTTTTAAAGAGAAGAAAGCAATCTGGGAGGTGGGGAAAGTAATCAGAACACAGTATATACATGCACAAAACTGTTAAATAAAATCAGTAGACTAAATTGTTTTAAAAGAGAACAACTGCTTGAAAGAAAAATGGCATATAGATACTTTACATATATAAGTTTATTAGGATAATAAGGTTATTATTAGAACAAACTACTACACTATAAAAGATTTGCTGCTGAGGAAAAAAATGTCCTGGAAACTCTGGAATCATATAAATATAATTTTTGAAATGCTTATAATCCAATATTAATATAAATTATTCAAAAATAACTTAGAAAGATGCATTCCTAGTCAACAGTGCAGGTGAGTTGTTTGCTTGCATGTTTCTTTGGGTGGCACTGGGGACTGGACCTAGGATTTCAAGCATGCTCACTCAGCACGTACCCATCATTAGCCCATTGTTTCAAGGGTTGCTTTCTGTTTCTGTTTTTTCTAATTCATTTTTAGTGAGTTTTATTAGCGCTTGCCAATAGTGAAGTTTTAGGTTTACAAAAAACTTAATCAAAATGTTTATTCTCTCTCTCCCCACCCAAAGCTGTCCCTATTACTAACATTTTGCATCGCTGTGGTACGTTTATTACAAATGATAAACAAATGTTGATATATTCACAGAAGTCTGTTGTTTACAGCTAGTTCACTTATTGTATTGCACAGGTCTACAGGTTTTCCCAAATCTATAATGCAATATTAGATCTACCAGTAGAACAATTTTGCTGCCTTACAAATGTCATGTGCTCATCCTTCATCCTTCCTCCTCAATCCTTTTCATTTTTTCTATGATTTTACTTTTCACATAATGTGATAGAGTCGTAATCAGTACACACATCCTCTTGCCATTGGTTTATTTTCAATTAGTAATATGTACGTAAGATTCCTCCATGTGAGGAATCTTCCATGGCTTAAATAGGTCATTTCTTTTATCACTGAATAATAGCCATATTATCAATATACCATAGTTTGTTTATATAGTTTCATATTAAAAGACATTGTAATGGCTCCCACTTTCAGACACCTGGGACTGAAACTTCTATAGACATTCATGTGTGGGTTTTTGTCTTGATAGTGTTTGGCAAACATTCAGAAGTATATTTGCTGGATCCTATAATCAAATTATGTTTAGGTTTGTAAGAAAACTTTTCTATCAATAAAGCATGAGAACTTCTGTTCCCTCACTACTCACCAGCATTTAACATTTTCAGTGTTCTGATTTAGCCACTACAATAGGAGTATAGTAATACCTCATTGTTTTAAATATGCAGGTATCTAAGACACATGACTGCACATCTGGTCATGTGGATATGTCGTATATGTATATCTTTTTTGCTAGAGTGTCTATTGGGATCTCATACTCCCTTTTAAACTGGATTGTTGTCTTATTGTTAGTTAGATATTGGGATTTTTTGTATATTTCAGAATCCAACCCTTTATCATATATCTGATTTATAAAGTTTTCACCCAGTCTGGGGCTTGTCTTTTCATTCCTTTAATGGTCACCTTCATAAAGCAGAGATTTTTAATTTGATGAAGTTCCATTTGGTGTTTTTCTTCCATGAATGATGCTCTTGGTGTTGTACCTAAAAGATCATGACCAACTAAAATCACTTATCTTTTTCCTATGTTGCATTTTATAAGTGTTTCAGGTTTTGGAGGCAAAACAGCTAAGTCAGTAGAATTTTTGCTGTGCAAGCATGGCAACCTAAGTTTGGATTCCCAACATGAATGTGAAAAGCTGGGCATGATAATCCCAGCACGGAAGAAGTGTGGGCAGGAAGATCCCTGGAGCTCACCAGCCTGCCAGTCTAGCTGAATTTGCAAGCTCCAGGTTCAGTGAGAGATCGTATCTTTAAAAATAAGGTGGAAAAAATTGAGGAAGATACTTGACATGGACCTCTGGTCTCCAAAGGCACACATACACATACATGCATGTATAGCTGAAACACATGTGTCGAGCACACACACACACACACATTTGCCAGGTTAGCAATTTACATTTAGAATATGTTAGATTTGAATGGACCTCTTGGGAATACTGACTTTTCTACTTATATTGAAATCAACATATAAAAGAAAAGTAAAATAAATAAATAAATAAATGCAAAGAAAAATTCAAAGCCTGAATGAGCAACTGCTAAAAAAAAAAAAAAGTAACGTTCACATCTAAATCCTAATAAACACTTAATCCTTATAAATACTCAGTTGTAAAGATATTATACATACACATAGCAATCATCAAGACCACTGATAGGGTACCATACCTACTGCTCTGGTGTCAATCCCACAGAACCTGAAGTTCTCTGCCAAGGGGAGGACACCACCCCAGATCCTGCTAGACCCTCACAGCAGCAACTTCCCTATGTTCACTCCTTGATGCTTAGCAACTAGGCAATCTGTGAAATTTCTATATCCAAACCCCACCTGAACTTACCAGCAGCATTCTTTTTCTCCATTCTGCCCTAATCATATATTCACAGTCTATCTACCCTTATGAAACTTCCCCTTCTAACTCAAGTGCCAGAGAAACACAAAGGGTCTCAGAACTTAAGAGTGGTTTCAGTGTATTAAGAAGTCACAGCCAGCATCAGAACAGTATTTCCAGCCAAGGTATGAGTAGGCTTCTTTTGGTGGGCCTGAAAACCTGTCATTTAGAAAAATCATTCTGTTTCAAACAACTACCTTTGAAAAATATTTGAGTCACCTATGCTTGAGACCACTTGCTCTGTATGGTAATACAGAAATTAAAATCAATATCCATATAAAATCTCATTACAAAAACCTGTATTTTGAAATATTGATTGATTAGTCTGTTATAATTGTACTGAAATAATGTAGTTTCTACCTGAGCAAACTATATTTGTGATTTGATTGACATAAATAAGGTATTAAAGGTTTGAAAAGTGAAATTGATCTGAAGATTCCAAATACTGTATTTTAAAGCAAAACTGTTTTGGTAATCACTTTTTACAATACACAGGAGGCTGTGGGAATCATATTTGAAAAGCTAAGTATATTAAAAGAAATGAATATAATTTTTCAAAGAGAATAACTACATGTTAATATATATCTATCATAAAAAATAAGAGTAAATGTCAGAGCAAGCTATTAGATGAATCAGATTTTATTGTTCCCATATTTCTCATGTTTAAAAAAATAAAGTTAAATTTACAGACTAAAAGCCTCCTGGTTTAAATTTCTCCTTTCAAATCAGAAGAAAACAGGCAATTCTTCTCTGTAATATTCCAAGATGTTAACATGCTATTAATGAAATTATATTAAGCTACAAGTATTTGTTTTGGCCCCCAAATTATTCAAAAGGTGAAAGCAAATTATTCTGACATTAGAAGAAAAATATCAACAAGTGAAGATCTAATGGATAAGATTTTTAAATTTCGATGAACATACATCTGACTGACAACCTGAAAGAAACTTCCCCAAAACAGGAAGGTGGCAAAATGCAAAAATATCATCTGGAATTTAATCCCAGGAAATTAGATCCAATTTGAAATGCTGAAGAGCAAGCATGGCACTCACTGGAAGATGACATCAGGTAGGGTGGCTAGCTTACAGGAGCTGAGCACCATGGAAACGAGTCCACAGACATCTATTCAAAACAGTGGCATTTAAAAACCACAGGCCCTTGAGAATAAAAGGCACAATGGAGCAAAATAGGAGTACTGGTCTGCAGGTCATAAACACCACACATATTCAATTATTAAAAGAATGGCACTATATTTAATAATTAGTCATCCACACAAAACACTGATGAGAGAACAAAGGGGGCAGGAAAAGCCTGAAAATAAATGAGCTCTAATCCAAGAATAGAAATATGCCAGGTCAGATCTGATGCTCCATAAAAACTGTTATGAGGACTGAAAGGATCAGAAACGTAATGAAAAGCCTACGAAGCCCAATAACTTCCAGATTTAGACAAAGCTAAAGGGAAGAGACTACATTTTCAAGATTCTAAAGGCCCGGTATGAATTACTAGCTTTCTGCATAAGACCAGGAATGTGGAAGCCACGTTCACGATACAGAAGACCAAAGTAGATCTCAGAAGGCCAGGATCAAAGTGGAACTCGGGCTTACAGAACACACTCAGATAGACAATGCCAGGAAGATTAATGATATGGTCAGGGAGACAGTACCTGTGAAGGTATTTTTTTAGAGGAAATTAATATTTAAATCAAGAGATTTTTGAGTGAAATAAATTATGTTCCATTTTGTGGGCGAGCCTCATCTCATCAGTCAAATACTTTATTAGGAAAATATTCACCTCCCCTTAACAAGAGGGAATTCTGCCAGCAGACAACTAATACAGTACATCTTCCTCATGCCTTCCCTGCCGATTTTGGATTTGTCAAGTCTCCACAACCATGGAACCGATTCTTTAAAACAAGTGTCTCTATACAGGCTCTTCTGTTGGAGAGTCCTGAATGTGAAGTAACTCCTTCCTTGTTCTTCATCATCCTGTTCCCCAGGGAGGCTTTCCAAACTACTGCCGAATTGCATGAGATCCTCAAGGGTGGGCATGCTTGCCTAGCATGTATAAGGCCCTGGAATCTATCCTAGCACCAATTAATGACCCTCTTAGGCATACCTGAGTTTAAGATTCAGATGTTTTTGGCCCATGTGATTCCTCCAGACTGTTTACACTGCTGAAATACCTTCGAACCATTCTTTATGTGGGGAAGCAAAACCTATGTTAACATTTCACTTGTCCTTGCTTCTTTCTTGTGGCTAACTCTGGAAAATAAATTACTTTTGAATCATTCAAAAGGTTTAATTTAATTATTCAGAGATAAATGTCAATCTCTATTCCAAACACTTTTCAATTTCTTTTAGAAACCCAGCTGTTGAACTGCAAAACAGAAAGTCTAGGTTCTCCCACCTAAGAACTTAAATGTCAGAAAGTAGCCTCTAACAGTGATACCTTTTATAGAACATTTATTGTCTGCTAAGTACACCTGCTAGCCCCTTCAATACATATAATTTCAAAAGAGCATTGTAACATAAGGATTGTTGCCCTGTTTTATAAATGAAGACTCTGAAGCTGAAAACATTAAGTTCACACAGCAGAATAGGATTAGAAGCAACACCCTTGTTCCAAATCTCGGTCATACTCAGGGTATTCATTCCTATTAAAGGATGAAATGAATGAAAAAAAATGTATTATTTTGTGGCAGCTAAAATAAATCATGTCCTACAGAGACAGCTACATCATCTACAGAAATTGGAATGTTAATCAGGACATAGCTGCATAATTTACCATGCAGAAGCAGTTAGGATAATACCAAATTAAATGCAGAATTAAAATTCAAATATCCTCGTTCCAAAAGCATTTAAGAGTATAGGCAGAGATGTGATGTGCCTGCCTCTAGTATGATCAATAAGTAACAATGATAAACTCTGAAGAAAAAAAAAAGCATCTGAGAGCTCTGGAGAAGAAGGGGGTGGTGTTAAGTGGTCTCCCTGATTTGACTTTCTTTTTTGTTTTATGCCTTTTAGCCCTCAAAGACCTAACAGAAGGAAATGAAAAGTACAGTGCAGGTAAGATTGTGGTGCTCCATATAGTAGAATATGAAAAAAAAAAGGAAATGATGCAGATATACCTGACCATGGCCAACCAACGTCTCAAAATATGGGACACTCTTCCTAAAAGTAACGAAGACTTTTATAGGTAGAGTTTTAAGCTGGATGTAGTGGATAAGAAATGAAATCTTTTCTGTCAAAAAACATTTTGAAACTATATATGGTGATCTTTC
The DNA here is from genome assembly GCF_000622305.1 of Nannospalax galili. Classification (NCBI taxonomy): domain Eukaryota; kingdom Metazoa; phylum Chordata; class Mammalia; order Rodentia; family Spalacidae; genus Nannospalax; species Nannospalax galili. Next base: position 2,579,035 of record NW_008342011.1, read on the forward strand.
TCTTCTGTACCTTGTTACAGGACTAATGTTTACTTTGATGTTACTTGTTTCTTAATATGTAGATTGTAACTTGTAGCATTCATTTCCCATCTCCTTTTTATGTCTCATAGTCACATCGTGAGAAAGATTTTGTTCCCTTGACCTAATATATCTTGCTTTCTCATTCACAAACCCTCTCCCTCCTTTTATGACTTTTAGACTCTGGCTACATGTCAAAGCTCCATACTCCCAAATGCCATAACATTCTTACTAAAATGCTTCACTTACTCTTTTACAATAAGCCAATCAGTTAGATTTTGTGGTTGAAACTCAATCAATGAGGAACAGCCAAGCACTCGGGAAGCAGAGGCAGGAGGACCAGAAATACAAGGCTGCCTCAGCTACACCACTAGTTGGAGACCAGCTTGAACTACATGAGAGCCTATCGCAAAAACAAAACAAAACAAAATAAAAAAGTACAGTTTTACAGTCAGCTAACTTACATACTTCAATTATAATGATTTATTTATGCTTTAACTTTGGCCTATCTTAAATAATATATGTATGTCTTAATATTTTATATTTCTCTTAAAACTAAAACCATCTCAACATAAGCAAAACAATAGGTGTACAAAACTGCAATTAGCAGAAGACACAATGAAATTTTCTCCTAACTATATGATAATCCTATTCCCATTAAAAAGTATTTCCTTTTGCTAATGATTTCTTTTGCTCTTCACACTTCAGCCTTCTCAGATAGGATAGCAATTTGAGAAGAACAATCATAAAAAGGACACTTTTAATTTAATTTGGAAATGATATCTTAGTAATCATAATCATAGATTTCAATTAATTTTAAATGCCATATTTTATTTTGACTGGTAAAGAAAAATTTCTTTTCTGCATTATTCCTGAGCTTTCCCAATCCACAGAGACTTGACTATTGAATTTTATAAGTGAAAAATTAGACAAAAAATCAATTATCTTATCATTCTCTAATCTATAATTCTGTTGAAGCTGTATCCCAGTAAAATATGTTAAGTTTCACAGAAGTGTTTGGCATAAACAAACCTACTTGATATGCTTAGATTTAAATTTATTCTGAAGGGCTGGAGAGATGGCTCAGTGGTTAAGAGTACTTGCTGCTCCTGCAGAGAACCAGAGTTTAGTTCTCAGCACCCACATCAGAGGGCTCATAACTACCTGTAGCTCCAGCTCCAGGAGATCTGATACCCTCTTCTGGCCCCTGTGGACACCAGCACAGACATGTGTAAGCAACACACATACATATAAATAAAAATAAAATAAATATTCAGTATATAAATAAATTTATTCTGGCGTCTTGGTAGCAGAAAGCAACTGTAAATCCTAGGAATCTTGTACTTGGCTTTCACCTGTTCCCCTTCCCTGTTAACAAGCTAGAGTTAACTATGCGACCCATCTCTGGGAACTTTATATCTTTATGACCTGGAAACTTTCATGCTTAACTTTATCATTTGCTAAAAGTGATTAGAGAAAAAAACCAGGCATGGTGGCCCATGTCTTTAATCTCAGCACTCAGGAGATAGAGGCAGGTGGATCTCTGTGAGATTAAGGCTAGCATGATCTACATAGTGAGTTCCAGGCCAGCTGGGGCTACAAAGAGATCTTGTCTCAAAACAAAACAAAAACAAAGAAACAAAAAAGTGATTAGGGAATTTCACCGGGACATACTAAAATCTACCAGAATGAGGTTTTAAAATATCATATTTGTTATAGCATGTATTTATAGACAAAGATATTGATTGTATTTATCCAAACTGATATCAAACTAATGAAAGTGCTTAATACAATGCCTGTGATTAGTGGAAGCACAAACCAAATGCATGATTCAGGCAAGTAAAATATTCTGTTCAGTTCCATTCTTTGGTGAAATTTACCCAAAGTAGTCTGTACCTATTTGCTGCTGTGGTGCCGTGCCATAGTTCTAATAAGCCATGGTTCTCACATGTCAAATCTGAAGGTTCTAGTCAGTTTGTGTGGAGACCAAATGACAAACCATGCAGCAGTCATAAATCTGTTCTTGATCAGTCCCAGGAATGCACCAACCTTCACTGAGCAGCTGCAGTCACAAACTGACTCAGGTTTCAGAAATTCTCAGGTTCTTACTATGAACCCAGCTCCAGACTAGATGACATGGCAAGATGCGTGTTACCTTCATTTGAGAGCCAGTGACTGCAGAAATCAAGTCAGGAGCTGAAACCAATTCAGCTACTGTAACAAGCCCATGACCAAGCAATGATAGTGTGCTCCTTGTACCATTCAACAGCCACCTAGAAAATATATAATGCATACACTGGGGAAAAAAAAAACCAAAAACTGAATTTATTTTTAATGAATAATTGGGAGAATGTGAAATAATTAGATAAAGTTATGTTAATGCTACCATCTGGGCATTCCAGGTTAAGATACTTTGGGGTGTCATGAGAAGTTCCTTTTGTTGATGAAAAAGTAATGAAATGGAATTTAGATCCAATAGAAAAGCAGTAAACGCAGGTATAATTATGAAATTTCTCTCAAAACACTACTCATTTGGGGGATTTATTTCAAATGGTAGATCTATGCCAATTTTCACTGGTGTTGGTAGTGTTATCTGCAGAGCATTTAAAAGCTACACAATGAACTGTTAATGAAATTTTTGAACAAGAATGAGTTATGATACAACTTGTATGCTAATACTATTAAAATACCAATCCACAATCCTTTATCCAAACCTTTCGAGCAAGACTTAGTCCAGAGTTTAGAATATGTATGTCTATGTTATGTGTATTTAGAAAGTAACTCGGTAAATATTTCATAAGTTAAATAACATTCTGTGGCTTTCAGGGTTCTAGTCTAGAAAGAATTAAGTGACATATTCAACTAAGGTAATCCGATGAAACATTAACAAAGCCAGTATTTATCAAGATGTAGACAAGGTTTATGGAAATCACAAAGGATAGCTCAGAAACCTGAAGATAGTATTGTGGTAACCATTCCTGGCCCAGAAGTGGCAAAGGGAGCTGTTATGGATGGCTGGTCTAAGAGGCTTATGAGGCTGGAACCAGGTGCTGAGACCTCAGTCCAAAAGCACACTAGGATAGCACATCATTAAGGGAGCCTCACTCTGCTTGCTGATTCCAATTTCTTGCCAATAACTGAAAAACAGATTGTATGGAGTCTGTAAATACAGATGATGGATAGGAAGTTAGACCCTCAGGCTTATATATAGGTGGAGAAAGGTGGACAGTGAATTCAAAGACTAATGGAAACTATCCACATTCACTCTGAGTAAGGTCAAGATAGCACATACTAATCAAGCTTATTAGTATTTCTACCATAAATATGCAAAGATGAACAGTAAACAACTAAAGAAAGACTACAACTTCTTTAGACTACATCAGGTTTTGCTGCCAAATGTGTTTCTAAAACAGCAATGACAACAAAAATCTGGCTTTTCAGAGCCTTTGGATATGGCTATGAGGTAGGGGGTTAGTGAAGGTGAAATAAATATCAAAGTCACAAAGCTAGTAAACAAATGATAGATTCCAGACTTGAGCTCCATTTGAGTGGCCAACTTCTCTATTCTCTTCATTACTTGTCATTTTTCATCATATAAAACTAGGCAAAACTGGAACAGACACAGTCGACAGTACTGATAAATCAAACATGGAGTATCTGGCTTATAGGTTTCAATTTTCATTTTAAAAGCATTGGTTAGCCATCACAAACATTTCTCCCTCCTGACAGGGTACACTATGTTCAGTGGTTTCAGGAATTCCTGAGTAGTTGCTCAGAGTTAGCAATCAGTCAGTTGTCTGAAAAATATTTTATGTTTCAAAGACTACAAGTAGCACCAAAGTTCAGAGCTTCCTTTCTCTTTGAGTTTTCACTGTTATTGGTCGTACTGGGCATAGGTTATGATTTTTAATTGCATTTCATATACGAACAAACTTAGCTGCATCCCAATTTCAACCATCACAGGAGATAAAATATAAATCTGAATGTGAATTTTCTGATTTATTATATCCCCACTTATGTTACTGACTTTTCAACATGGTAACTGTCAGACCAAATGGTGCCAAGAGTACAATCAGCTGAGCTGGAGTGTGCATGAAAGTTGTTCTCCATGTTGTGTCAGAGCGCCAACGCTTCAAACCTCCTTCCATCCAGGTAAAACCTCCTTTTGTCTCTGTAGCTGTCTACACCATTCTCATTGCAGCTGCCTAGAAGGTCTATTTAAAGTACAGGCAAGGAAGCACACAGCCTGCAGCACTGGTTCCTCTCCTAGCTCCCTGTCTAAATCCTATGCCCGCCATTATCTCAGCTTTCAGCTCCCTGCTACTTTCTCAAAACCAACTTTCTTTAGTACCTACTTCCAATTTGCAAAGCCAAGCTTGACTTATTTTTCTTGGCTCTAGAACTGTTTTGTAATTATTTGTTAGCTTAGAAATTTACACCTTGATTACAAGTACTGAATAGGAAAAAATGTGTCTAGTGATCCTGAATATGTGCCAAAAGGCGTGTGTGTGTGTGTGTGTGTGTGTGTGTGTGTGTGTGTGTGTCAAATCTATTACTTTTCTTCCCTCAATATAAGCCTTATTTTTAATCATGAAATTCAGAGAAAATACAAGGAAAGGAAAGGCTACCAACTTTCTTTTGCTTTTGTTTTCCAAAACACTTTAAAATAAACATAGCTATTAGAACTCTGAAGATTGAAGTCAGGATAATAGTGAGTAGACACAGGAGACAGAGACTCTGCTTATCATCCAAATATATGTTCTAATTTTTTAGTATAAAGTAAACAGTCTCCCTTCAGGCTATGAAATGGAATCACAGCCAACTGAAAGTTAACAGTAGTGAAATATTCTTCTCAGGCCAAAACTTCCATGTGCCTTTCTTCTGCCTAGCTGGGGTAAAAACATTGCCCAGGTTGATGTTGGAAGCCATGTGCTGATGATGGCACTATTTGAGTTTATAAATGACCTGAAGGAAAAGAGCCACCTAGTACCCTCTTTACTTCCCAGTAAGATTATACTATGCTCAAGCTACTTTACATGCTGAAGTCTGTCTTACATCTAGTGCAACCCTAGTTAATATCTTTGAAGATACAGAGTCAGGGGGAAAGACCCTCAAATTCAATTCCTCCTATTATGCTCCTACAACATGCTTCTGACTCTAGGTGTCTGGGAGACCACACACACACACACACACACACACACACACACACACACACACACACACAATCATGCAAGAAGTACAGCAGCAGCAGGCACCAGCCAAAGGTCCTCCAATTCATCTCTAACAGAGTCAGATCCCGCAGTTTGAGGCCTCAGACCCCAATATTTCTCCCAGTCTCTAACTGGAAGTGATTGTAAGTTTGTTGTTTCCCTTCTGTGTCTGATCAATCAGCTATAAAACACACTTCTATTTCTCTGGTTCAATTTGCTATAACAGCACACGGAACTCAGAGAAACACTTTTACTGATTCATTATAAAGGATATTACATAGGATACTGACGAAGTAATTGATAGAACCAGGTAGGGAAGGGAAAAAGGAAGCGATACATGGGAGAGAAGGGGCAGGTAGGTTCCATGCCCTCTCCTGGTATATCATGGTGCATGAATGTATTCAGCTATGTGAACCCTATCCTTTCAGAGTCTTATGAAGGCTTCATCACATAGGCATGGTTGATCACATCGTTGGTCATTGGTGATAACTTAATCTTTAGATTTTTCTCTAGAAGACGTGGGGAGAGGCTGAAAGTTAAACCCTACAAATCCTGCCTCAAGCATTTCTATAACCAGGCCCCTATCCTGAAACTACTAGGAACTTCCAAACTGCAGTCAACTAATCGACATACAAAAAGGCATCTCTGGTGAGTCCAAGGATTTTAGGAGTTGTGTACTATGAAAGGAAGAAGACCACATGTATATCTTATAATAAATAGATCATATTAGATGAGAATGAAATTCCTTTTTCTAGAACCACTGATATTTGTTGAAGGGTACTCTAGTTTCTTTTCTGTTGCTATGATAAAACACTCTGACCAGTATCTTTGGGGATGAAGGATTTATTTTGTTTACACTTCCAGGTCACAATCTAACACTGAGCAAAGTCAGGAACTCAAAGGAGCTCAAAGTCAAAACCATGAAGGAACACTGCTGGCTGGCTAGCTCAGGCTTATGCTCAGCTAGCTCTGTTATAAAGCCCAGGACCACCTGCTTAGGGATGGTGGCTGCCCACGTGGGTTGAACCCACCTACATCAATTAACGATCAAGACATCCTCCATAGACATGCCTACAAGGTCAATCTGATCCAGGTAATTTCTCAATTGAGATTCTCTTTTTCAGATGACCCTAGGCAGTGTCAAGTTGGCAGTTAAAGCTAACTAGGACAGAGAGCTTGATGTTGACTGGAGAGAACACAGGAAACTTTACATGATTCCTGGCCCTTCTAAGAAGAGAGAGATCTTGAAACTCTCCTCTCTGGAAGTTACTAAAACTTCTTTTACTAAATCTCCATACTAAGATAGTACTGAGCAGTATTGTGGCAGGGAAGACCACATGCTATCCCAGACAGGGTGACAATGCTGGATGTTTTCCTATGAGGAAGTAGTTGGATGAGTGAACTGAGGATCCTGGGCCAACAGTGGCAGGCAGTATTTCTTACTAAGGTTGTCACAGGAGGGTATCATTCTTCTCCATTTATTTGTTTTCATGTTCTGTCAACACTTACTCAACATCTGCTAAATAGTCTTCTTTATTCCTCCAGGAGCCCTAAGTGTCTCATGAGCACACTAGGCAGCATCTTCAGTCCTTGACTATGACACTGCTCCTACTTTCTCATTACATGAAAACTGTCTTTTGCAAAATCAGTCATATCCCGCCATACTCTCTCCAATAATGTCTCTATTTTTAAAAGGAATCAACATGTTCCTTGTCTGTCACTCCACTTATAACTCTTTAGTCTATAGTCAAAATTAAAGTGTTAGCTGGGCATGGTGGCACATGCTTTTAACCCCCACATTTCAGAGGCAAAGATAGGCAGATCTCTGTGAGTTCAAAGCCAGTCTGGTCTACATAGCGAGTTCCAGGCCAGATGGAACTACAAGGAGCCCCTGTCTCAAAAAGATCAAGAAAAAATTCAAGTATTGAGTCATTTTGAGATTTATACTGTCTACTTATATGAAAAAAAATAAGACTTGGTAGTAAGAAACAGGAAAAACTTTAATCAGCATAAGTTAAGTATTATGGAACAGTGAATAGAACATATGAACATACATGAAGGATGTGGACGTGTTACGAAGACTAGGATTCAGGTGATATGGGAGGTAAAGCCTAAAGTTGAAGATATAACCTATAGTTTGTAGTAAAATCAGAATTCCCAGGGCTGAAAGAATATGTCTCCTGGTAATTGAAATTTCTATACCTATAAAGATAGTGTCATCAACTGTCCTGAAGAGTTCCCACCTCTAATTTCCATTCTCATATTAGTATATAAAAGAAAGAGTATTCTATATAACTCTCAGGTTTAGAATTCCACCTCCACAATGTAAGTAAGCTAAAGTAATCAGACCTAATGTAATTCATTGATTTCAATCTTTGTCATCCTGGCTTATACTTAAGGTTAGATAATGCTGTTACAAAGTGAGGCAATTATCATTGAGAGTGATCTTGTAAATCATAGTTAGAAAAATTCCATACGGGGCTGGAGAGATTGCTCAGTAGTTAAGAACACTGGTTGTTCTTGCAGAAGACCTGGGTTCAAATCCCAGCACCCACATGGCAGCTAACAACTGTCTGTAACTCAAGTCCCAGGGGGATCTGACAGCCTCTTCTGACTTCCACTGGCATTGCATGACACAGGTGCACTTACCAACATGCAGGCAATACATGCATACACATAAAATAAAAATAATAAAATATTTAAAAAAGAGGAAAGAGGATCTCTGTGAGTTCGAGGCCAGCCTGGTCAATATAGTGAATCCAGGACAGCTGGGGCTACAGGGAGACCCTGTCTAGAAAAGACCAAAAGAAAAGAAAAATCCATGTTACTAAGACCATGAGGAATCTTTATCCTTTGCACTTTATGAGCACACTGAAAAGATAACCATCATGTTCATTAAAGACTATTTCATTCACCTTAATATCAAAAGCCTTCAATTAAACAATTAAGCATTCACACTAAATACAAATATTTTTGGCATCTAGGTGGGTTTATTATAGGAGGCTTAATCACATAGCCTCCTTAAACTCCTCTAGACATCATATATAAGCTGACCCAAAATCAGTATAAAGCCTGATCTGAGGCTTTATAAAGGCTATCTTTTTTTTCAAGCTAAGTGAACAATGAAGAGGTACTGCCTGAAGCTACAAACCAACCCTGAGAATTTTTTATCTTCGTATCTTTCATTGACATTAACAACAGGGTAAAGGCAGTAATATCGTAGCAGCTAATTTCTGACTCATACTTGAAGAGCTTTCAGAGTTATCTGTAATTCTCTATTTTCAGTCAACTCTTTATAGAGGATTTTCCATAATACTCATGTGAACTAAAGTTGGCAGTGTAGCAGGCACTGATTGGCCAGAATACTACAGAGACAACTGAAGCCATTCTTTGAAAGATCCTATAATCTCTCCCTGTTTCTACAACAAAATTTATTTGTATTAGAACATAATTTCCCCTATTCTCAATTAGTGAAAAAGTCAGTGTTGCAGGGCTGGAGAGATGGACAATGGTTATGAGTACTGGCTGCTCTTGCAGAAGACCCAGGTTAGAATCCCAGCACCCATATGGCAGCTAACAACCATCATAACTCCAGTTCCATGGGATCTAACACCCTCTTCTGTCCTTCGCTGGCACTGCGCAACACAGGCACACTTAAATATATGCAGGTATAACACTCATACACATAAAATAAAAATAAGGCCAGCTGAGGCTACAGGGAGACTCTGTCTCAAAAACAAAAACAAAAAAAGTTAACTGGTTATTTAATTACTTAAGGTATTGTTTTTATCATCCTAATCCTAGCATTTTTTGTGGCCTAAAAATATACTAAATTTTGCCTGGCGTCGTGGCGCATGCCTTAATCCCAGCACTTGGGAGGCAAAGGCAGGCAGATCTTTGTGAGTTCGAGGCCAGCATCGTCTACATAGTGAGTTCCAGGACAGCTGGGGCTACAGGGAGACCCTGTCTCAAAAAGACAAAAAAACCCCAAAAAACTAAATTTCTAAAATTTTAAATTTTATCAATTGATAAGTTTCAACTACATTGTTGACTAAGGTGAAGATTAAAAAATAATTATAAGAATGCCCACAGGGACTGGAGGGATGGCTCAGCAGTTCAGAGCACATATTGCTTTTCCAGAGACCAGAGTTCAGTTCCCAGAAAGCTGACTGGCTCACAACTGCCTGTAACTGGAGCTCCAGGGGGATCCAAAACCTCTGGCTTTCCTGGGCACTGCACTCACCAGCACAAACCCACACTCAGACGTACTGCGTACACATAATTTAAAAAATTTTTTTAAACCCACACTCAGATGTACTACATACACATAATTTTTTTCAATGTCAGACAATGATAGGAACATCAAAGTTCCATTGCCAATGCAACTGAATAAAATTCTACAAAAATGTCTGACAATATGCTAGACAAGAGAAGAATTTGAGAACCACGAAACAAGATTCACATAGGTAAAATGACAAAAGCAAACTGATTATGGGGAGACTTGTTTTTGAGCACTTAGAAAGGTACCTGGCAAGTTTCACATTCCATAAATACTTCTTTAATGCTCTTAAAGACTAAAATGGTGTTACAACTGCTCTTCAAACTTCAAGGTACATCAGAATCGCCCAAAAGCTGGTTAAATGGCTATCTGCCACACTCCCAAAGTCTGATTCAAGAGCTCTGAAATGGAACTCAGTAATTTGCATTTCTAACAAGTTTTTAGTCAAGTACTGCTCTACACAACAGTTTCTCAATAGTGAAATGACTGAAATTTTGGACCTGATAATTGTTTCCTGTGGAGGGCTGACTTGTAGATTATCAGACATTTTGCAACAACTCTCATACCTGTCTACCAAATGTCAATACTGTAAAATGCCCTTACAACATTGCAAACTGCTCTCTTTAAATTTTTTTTTTAATTTATATTTATTTTATGTGTATGAGTGTTTTGCCTACAGGTATGTAAGTATGCCTATCCATGCAATGCCCACAGAGGCCTGCAGAGGGAGTTGGATCCCTGGAACTAGAGTTCAAATGGTTGTGAACTGCTATATGGGTACTGGCAACCAAACCTGGGTTCTCTGCAAGAGGACTCAGTGCTCTTAACCTCTAAGTCTGTACTGAAAAACATCTCTTAGACAAAACTGCTTCTGGCAGAGAAGCAGCATTCTAGATTACCCAGATTGCCTGTTTTCTCCCATAGTAACTGTGATCTAGATTTAGATGTTAATGGGACATTACATAACATTTCACAAGCTACACTCTTGTGGGCAACAGAAAATGTGGGCTAAATACAAAAATAATTAGGCTTTAAGCATATTTGTTATTAGGTGCAAGGGTTTTGATTGGTAGATGTGTAGCACAGAGACAGACCACTCAAACCCATGTGGCTTTGAGCTGCTTTTCTCCTGGAATGTGCTGTTAAATAGCCTTTATTTCATGCAACCACAATCAAATAAAAACAACTACATACAGTATCAGTTTAAGGAATCCACAAATGATTACAACATTATGGGAACAAATACTGAAATCACTTACAATGCTTCCGACAGGCACCAAAAAAGGAAATAATGCTACAGCCTCAGTTCTTCCTCCAGAACATCAATCATGCCTACATTTCCCTTTAGACTTTTGAAATCTGCTGTTTAAACGTCTGTATCAGGGATTGGAGAGATGGCTCAGTAGCTAAAAGCACTGGTTGCTCTTGCAAAAGACTTGGCTCAGTTCCCAGAATTCACAAGGCATTTAACATCTGTCCTTAACCCCAGTTTCAGGTGATCCAACACCCTTCTCTGCCCTCTGTGGGCACTTACATAAAAGCAGTCAAAACACTCTTACACATAAAATGAAATAAAATCATTTTTAAAAGTCTGTATAAGTAATTACAGAAATTCCTCTTTCTTCAACATTCTCTAAAATAGCTACTTCTCAAACAATAATTGCCTCTATTCAATTTACATTGTTACTATTATTGTTTTCCATACCTTATCAAAGTTCACATTTCTTTAACAAAAAGAAACAATTTATTAGATAGATGTAGTGCCTTTGTTGAAAGAAGGTTCTAGCAACTGTCCAAATACTTGTGACTCCCTGGTTCCTTTGGAGCTTAGTCTGTTCCAGAGTCTCCCCAGGAACTAAGAATCCCATCCTCTCTGTGACAAACAGCTACAGAACCCTCATGTCGCTGCAACTCTATGGCCCTCATATTGCACTGTTGGCATCCTCTCTGCCATCCTTTGACCTTTGACCTTTGGATTCAAAGGTTTTGCCTTCATTCTAACTACTGTGGTTTTTTTTTAAGCAATAAAAAATAAGCAACAATAAGTTATGAAAGAGACATAATTATGTAAATTCATTCAGGGATAATTATATTGTCTTCAATATGCCAATGACTACAATTATTTTTAATGAAAAATTTTCATGGAAGAAAAATAACCAAAACAGAAAGAAAATAAACTTTAAAACACAAGTTTTTTTTTCCAATCCAATAAAATTCCCAAATTTCTGTACTTCAAAAACACTGTTAAAAAATGGGTGTGGATCAGAGCTTATTAAACAACCAGCTTCAACATAAAGGAATGTAGTCTATAAACAAATCTCAAAGATGAATCACTGAACTCAGATCTTCAAACATTTTAAATACAAGCTCTAGACAGAGAAAAAGAAAGACTTATTTTAGGCTTCCAATTCATTACATTTATATTAGTTTCCCAATGATTTTAATATGTATCTAGGGTACAAATAGATGTTAGCAATTCATGAATAGCAATGTGATGGGCAGAACTAGTCCAGATAAAAGATTCCCACTTATGTCATTCTGGAAATGGGAATTACACACTATTTAGGAGTCTCAGTATTATGGTCATATATTTTATGTATTTATTTATTTATTATTTATTTATTTTTACTTGGGTGTGAGAGAGAGGTGTGCACACATGCCATAGGGCTTGTGTGGAGGTCAGAAGACAACTTTTGGGAGTGTGTTAGCACCTTCCGTCTAGAAGACAGGGTGTCTCTTCTTGTCTCCACTCGCACTGGCTGCATACTTCAGGCTACAAGGCTGATGAGCTTCCTGGCAATTCTCCCTTCCCACCACCCAGCTCACCATAGGAGTGCTTGGATTACAGATGTCTGCCACTGCACCCAGATTTTTACACAAGTTCCAGAGATCAAGCTCAGGTCATCAGGCTTGCACAGAAAGTGCTAGCACTTTTACCTGCTGAGCCAATTCCCCAGCCTCCATGGTCAAATATTTTGATAAACATTCTTACTGGGTCAAGCTTTACTTGAAATGTTAAATCACAAATTATTGGCAATATGTATATTTGGTTATACGTTTCTAATTGATTGGTTTTTCTAATGACAACAAAGTGATTTTTATTGACTTAATTTCTTTTCTAAAATATTTTATTATTTTTATTTTATGTGTATGAGTGTATTGCCTGCATGTGTGTAAGCGTACCCATGTCATGCAATGTGGTAGAGGTCAGAAGAAGGCATTGGAGTCCCAGGATCTGGGGTAAGGATGGTTCTTAGCCATGCTAGGAATCAAACCTGGATCCTCTTCAAGAGCAGTCAGTGCTCTCAACCACTGAGCCATTTCTCCAATCCCAATTTTTATTTACTTAATTTCTATCTAAACATTCAATACTAATTCTTATTGTGTTGTTAAGTGGTAAATAAAACGGCTACCAAAAAAAATAGGTCCAAGGAGCTGGTGAGATGGTTCAGGAGTCAAAAGCGCTTGCACCTAAGACTGACTATCAGAGTTTAATCCTTGGAACCCACATGGTAGAAGAGGAGAATTGACTCTTACAGCTTGTTCTCTGACCTCCACATGTGCTATGGCATGCATGCAATCAAAGACAGACAGACACATGCACAAAATAAAATTAAAAATTTTAATGTAATAAAAATATCTCTAACATGTAGGGAGACTCTTTAGTCTTTATCAGAAAAACTTTCATATCTTTGAAGAGATCTTATTAGATCTTACCAGTTTAAAATTACATTATGAGAACTAGAAGTCTAGAAACAATACAGTATCTTCAGTGAGGCATATAGATCTTTAAAGTAAAAGGAAAATTAGACAACTAGTTTCTCTTTGGGAAATTTATTTATAAAGGCAAAAGATAAAATATCACCGATTTTAAAGTACAAAAATCACACTTTTATGACTGAACTATAATTTACGGATAACAATAAGTCAATTTGCAATTTCTTACAAAGAAAATGTTTAAAATAATATTTAAGATGCTGCTGGGCATGGTGGTGAACACCTTTAATTCCAGCACGCAGGAGGCAGATGCAAGTAAGTTTCTGTGAAACTTGCCAGCCTTGACTACATCTGCCAGCATCTGCCTTATTTACCAGCCTTGACTACATAGTAAGTTCCAGGCCATCTGGGGCTACAGGGAGACCCTGTCTCAAAAAATATACTACTACCACTACTACTACTACTACTACTACTACTGCTGCTGCTGCTGCTGCTGCTACTACTACTACTACTACTACTACTAATAATAATAATAATAATAATAATATTTAAGGTGTTGATTATGAAAAATCTTGATTATATTGTTTATAGACAGGTCAATACCTATTAAGTTTTAATCAGTTCATTGAAAGAGAATAAGGATCAAATTGTGGTTTTTATCAGTATATAATTCTAACACATATGTAATGCTATAACAAAAATTCTAGACTAATTAAATGTAAGAGGAAAAACTGCATAAATGATGAGATAAAGATAATTTAAGGTTAGTGTTAAAAATTGACTTCTAAATAACAAAGCAATAACAAAACAGGTAAAGTCTAAAAATATAAGCATGCGCATCTGGGCTTGTGGCTGGAACTGTGCCCAAGCATCTGAATGCAAGACCATGTTATTCATGAAGCTCATGCAAAAGGGACTAGACTCAAAAACCAAGAAACAACTAGAAGAGGAAGAAAAGATCCTTAGTGATGAGCACTGATACGTGGGCTTCCCAGAGCTTACAGTTTCTCAAAAGAAGAACAGAGCTTCTTGTTGTGGGAAGCTCTTCTCGGTAGAAGACTTATTCAGAGGGTTTAATCCTGAATTTGAGAAGTCAATGCTTCAGCTGGGTTCTAAGAACAAAGCAGCAGAGAATGAAGAAAACCAAACAGAGGAGGAGGATGTGTCAGATGGAGAAATAGTGAGATGAGAGATTTTGGTGGGAACAATTGGAAAAAAAGGTTGCCAAGAACAGAAACTGTGCCAATTATGAGGAAGATGAAAATGGCAATGTAACAAAGATGACATTCTTAAAGCCCAGAGATTAAGATGGATGCCTTCAAATACAACTCTGCGATGCCTGGAGCACAGGGTAATTTGGACCTTAGCCTGACGGTATCTCTATAGTGCTTAATACTCTAACGTTTACTTGTAAAATGTGCACAATTTTGGAAAGATGCTGTTCTTAAGACATATGACGAATGTTACAAATCCTCCTAATGTCATTCTTCCAGGGTGCAATTTTAGCTCTGCATCATCAAATGTGTGTAGGCATGGGACTGCTTCCTAAACACTGATTTACCTCCCTTTTATTTGTGTGTACATGCACACAGACAGGGGACACATGGGAACATACACATACACACACACACACACACACACACACACACACGCTCACTCACAGAGTTCTCGATTTACTAAATTAGAACTGACTGCTGTAAATTAGTACCTTGTTTAAAGTGCCCTTATATTTATATTTTATTTTATTAATCATGCCAAGCCAAGTCATACCTTCACTTGGAATCCAATGTTATACAAAATTATCACATGTAATTCATCAAGAACAAACATGTCTTTCCAACCTGAAGTGTTGGCATACTCTCAGGTCATCGTCAGTTTATAGTAGTATGCTTTGTTGTTTACTTACGGCAGTCAACTGGATTATTTTTCTAATGCTCCATAGTAAACATCTGCTTTCACATACTTTTTCTATTTTCTTACACTTTGAAATAACAATTTCAGTCTTATTTAGTAATCCAACTTTTCTGCAAATAGTAACTTTCACAAAGACTATTCATTGAGAATATAGTGATATATGATTCAACCATAAGAAATCGCCCATTATGGTCAAGACACACTTATCAGTTTCTTACACTATAGTGTGACAGAATTTAGCACTGGCTAGACCATTCTAGTCTGAACCCTATTCATGGAATTTTGTCTGACTGTCTGCCTGCCTGCCTGTCTGTTGAGGACTTCTAAGAATTACTAATTTAATTTAGTTTTGTCACCAGCAAATAAATAAGGAACATGTCTCTCACTAGAACTCTGTAGATTACAATTGTTCTAAGATCTCAGCTCTGATGAGTTACACATTCTTAATCTTGCTATTTAGTTAAGAATACTCAGGTAGGTCTCAGATTAAATTTTAATTGTAAAAGTTGTGAGACAGTATGACTCTCCCAGAAACTGACAGAGTTATCAGTCAGAACTTTGTCTCTCTTGAGGATATGCTTTGCCCAACAGATATTTGTAATTTATTAAGTAGAAACAAATAGATGTATATCTTATTGTAAGGGAGAAAATCATATACACATCTTTTGTAGATGCTATGGCTTAAACATAAAGTGTCACCTGGGCTGGTGTTTCAAAAGCTTGGCACCACTCTGGGAGGTTCTGTCAACCTTAGGAGATGAAATCTAGTGAAAGGATATGTCACTGGGGCTGGGTCTTCAGGGTTAATTTGTCCCTGTTCCCTTCTTGTTCTGATTCCTAACTTCTAGGAGGTGAATGGCTCTCTACACAAATGTGCCACCACAGTGCCCTGCAGAAATCACTATGGCCACAACTATGACTGTGTCATCTGAAACTAGGAGCAAAAGCAAATCCTTTCTCCTTTAGATTTTTCTGGCAGATATTTTGCCACGGGAATGCAAAACTAACTAGCACAGTAGGTAAAACGTTCAAAAATAAAAAAACAAACAACTTTTAGAGAGTGTTTCTACCAAGTATAACCAAGATTAATAGAAGGACATGTATAAACAATAAGAATAGAACCTGAAGAGAAAAACAGACAAAGGCATATGAATGACTCATTCATTCATCAGGGGATACAAAGAAAGATGAAAAAATTTCATACCTATCATTAGAGAGGACAAACACTACAAAAAAAATAAAGAAAAAAAGAAGAAAAAGTCCATAATGGGCTGTGAAATTATCACAGATTTTTAAATGCAATATCAAAAGATGACAGTGAGTTATTGAACTACATACATAGAAATTATTATAGCTGGAGAGATGGCTCAGCAGTTAAGAACACTGACTGTTCTTGCAGAAGACCCAGGTTCAAATACCAGCATTCACATGGTAGCTAACAACTGTTGGTAACTCCAGTTCCAGGGGATCCGACAGCCTCTTCTGTCCTCTGCAGGCATTGCACAACACGGGTGCACTTACCTACAAGCAGGCATAACATTCATACACATAAAATAAAACTAAGAAATTTTTTTTAATTATTATAGGGCTGGGGAGATGGCTCAGTGGTTAAAAGCACTGACTGCTCTTGCAGAGGACCCAGGTTCGATTCCCAGCACCCACATGGCGGCTACAAACCATCCTTAACTCCAGTTCCTGGGGAATCCGAAGCCTTCTTCTGATCTCCGCAGCATTGCATGACACGGTGCATTCACATACGTGCAGGCAACACACACATACACATAAAATAAAAATAATAAATAAATAAATTATTATAGAAGTGTAATCAATCATTAAAAGCTATTAAGGTAATTTATATAGCCTTAAATTCTTTAAAAATTTGATTCAGTAATTTTATTTATGGGAACCTGTCCCACGTAGGGGGAAAAAGAATCTCTAAACACTGGGTGTAGAAAAACATTTCCTAGGACACATTTTCTGTTATGATACCTATAATAATAATTTTTAACAAATATCTAAAAATTGGTAGACTAAGAAGGAGATGGCAAATTATGGCAGACTTACTATCTGCCACACATTAGCATTGGGACCTTCAACAGTACACTTAATTTCCTTGTATTTCAGTTTTTGTTTTTAACTTTAAATTAAGATAAATTATTAACCTTAACTATTATTTATTAATATTAATTTAAAATAAGACTATTAAT
>NW_008342011.1:2596692-2613805 GCF_000622305.1 Nannospalax galili
TATATATATATTCTCTGGTATAAAGCTAGAAATTGGTTTAAGTAGAGCTAATTATTAGTCCCCAGAGCTTAAGTTTATCAAGTAGGCAATCATCTAAACAGAAAACTTTTTTCTGAAACACGTTTTTACAGATATCAACTTCACTTATTCTTTTTAATTTTTATTGTTATTTTATGTGTATGACTATATTTCCTGCATGTGTCTAAGTGCACATGTCACACAGTGCCCACAGAGGACAGAGGAGGCATCAGATCCCCTGGAACTGGAGTTACAGATGGTTGTTAGTTGCCACGTGGGTGCTGGGAATGGAACCTGAGTATTCTCCAAGTACAGCCAGTGCTCTTAACCACTGAATCATCTCTCCAGCCCCCAGCTATCAATAAACTTCTTTAAAGTCTATTATAGAAGCCGGGGGTGGTGGCACATGCTTTTAATCCCAGCACTCAGGAGGCAGAGGCAGGCAGATGTCTGTGAATTCGAGGCCATCCTGGTCTCCATTAGCTAATCCAGACCAGTTGTGGCTACAGGGAAAACTTGTCCAAAAGAAAAAAAAAAAGGTCTATTATAGAGCTATCAGCTGACTGCTATCCAAGTTTTCTAGTAAAAGCTTAAATGCAAAACCCTTGTCACTCACAAACAGCACCGACAATATCTGTTAGTTAGACTCACAATTATTAGGAGGCTGAAATTAACTTTCTGAAGAGAACCATCTATTTTATGGAGGGAAAAAGTTGTTTATAATAATTCTACTTATGGCAAGTGATTTCCACAGTCACAATCTTCCTGAAGTGTCAGTAGCAATTAAAATTCAAGCATTGATGTTTGTGTGTGTGTGTGTGTGTATGTATGTATGTATGTAAAATAGGAAATAAGGGAGGGAAGAAAAGAAAGAGCAAAAAAGAAAAAAATGAAAAACAAGAAAGAGAAAATGAAAGCAAAATATGCAAATTATATTTTGATTACAAAAAATAATCTGCTTTTAGCTTCAATAGTGCAAGTAAAAGTAATTATCTTTGTTTTCAGTAATCCCCATGACCTCAGAGAAATCTTCATTGAAGTCAGCTACAAAGGTAACAGAATGACTGTTTTGGCATCACAAATTCTCTTTTTAAAGATTTATTATCATTGGTGTGTGTGTGTGTGTGTGTGTGTGTGTGTGAGAGAGAGAGAGAGAGAGAGAGAGAGAGAGAGAGAGAGAGTGAGAGAGAGTTTGTGTGTCAGTGTGTATATACGTCTGTATAGATGCCTGTGGGGGCCAAAGGAGGACATTGGATTCCTTAAACACAGGTTCTGGGAACCGAACTCAGGTGCTCTGAAAGGGCAGCAAGCATTCTTAATCTCTGAGCCATCTCTCCAGTCCCAGCATAGTAAATTCTTATAGATAAGTATGTTTTTAGGAGAAAGGTATAGAAAGAAATAGAAAGGGGAGAAAAGGAGCAGTGGTAGGAAGAGAGGGAATAGAAGGTGGAGAGTGATACTGCATGTGGTCTCTTACCAAACTAAGAAGAAAAATAACTACTCCATCATGAGACTATACAACACTATGGACAAAGACTGATTATCTGGGTTCATTAACACTGACTAGGAATAGTCCATTTCTTTCAACTTTTTGTGTGGTTTTTAGATGGATAACTAGAGTTACATCTTAATATTCTGAAAGTGATAAGATCAAGTTTCAAACTGAATAAATGAAACCCAGTGATTGATAGAGAAATAATGGTCTGGCTCATGATTTTTATGATTAGTCCATCACCTAATACTTGGCGTCAGAGGTTCATCAATTCAAATTTGAAGCAATGCTTGGTTATGTAATCTACCTCATATTATTTCTCACTGTTTGTTTGTATATAGGGTGCGTACAAACATGGGCAAGCCCATGCACTTATTAGTATTGGATTACTAGAGTCTCCTCCCTAATAACTAAATAAAACTCACTCTCTTTCTTTCTCTCTCTCTCTCTCTCTCTCTCTCTCTCTCTCTCACACACGCACACACACACATGCACACAAGTATAATATTTTATGAAATATTCATCTCTCTCTCTCTCTCTCTCTCTCTCTCTCCCCACCCCATAAAGTTTTATAAATTTTTCAGAATACTGTCCCTGTAGCCAGGGATCACCAGCCACCATTTCCTGCCCCATGATGTATAAAGTGATTCAGCTCATTTATACCAACCTACCTTCTTTTGTAACATAACATACCACTTCTGAAATCATACTCACTTGACTTACATCTAGGATCAGACTTCAGGACATAAGCTAACACATGCACAAGAATGTTGATGCTGTAAACTGAATGTTTTCCAAACAGCTAACTTTATAAGCACGTTTTCACCTGCTATGAGTAGTAAAAGTAACATTTTCACTATTTTAATGTCTGTCATCTCCTGAGGGAAGTAGAACAAGCTGGTGAGGAAATTGTAGTTGAAAGTGAATTTAATCATTCAGTTGCAAGATGTTAGTAATATCTTTTGGAAGACTAAAAATACTTGAGGTAGTCACCAACATCTTTGGTCTATCAACTGAGCAGCACAAGTGTACTTCTCATTCTCCAGAGTGTCTCTCCCACTGATGTTCCTGTAAGCTTAAGAATGCAATGCCCAAACACTAGTTAGTAGAAAATATAAAGAAGATTTATTGGAATAAATCTCCAGTAAGGAAAATAATTTTCTGACTGAAAAAGACGGCTCATTCAATAATCTGCCAGTCATGCAAGGAGGATTTCAGATCCTGAGTTCAGATCCCCAGGACCCACATAAAAGCTGGCTGTGGCAGTATGTATCTGTAAGCCCAGTGCTGAGAATGCCAAGACAGGAGAATCTCTGGAGCTCATTGGCCAGTCAGCCTACTCAAATCAATGAGCTCCAGGTTCAATGAGAGACCCTATCTCAAAAAAATAAGGAGGAAAGAAATTGAAGAAGATATCAGACATTGACCTCTGGCCTGCATGTGCATATACACACATGTGCACACATCCATATACACGTGTACACACCCACACAAACATATACATGCACCACACATATACATACCAACACAAAATATTAATAGCAGTACTTTTGGTAAAATACTAGATTGGGTCATTGTTGTGTTGATTCAGTGGTTGTGGGATTTTTGTTTGTTTGTTGGAATTTTTCTTGTTTTTAATTATATAATGGTTTTTAGTTGATGTTCATAAAGAGAGTAATTGCTTAAAACTGTGCTGGATATCCTTAAAAAACGAGCTTTTCTATATAGAGTTATATCATGCCATTCTTTGGGGCCTCTGCTATAAAAATAAAATCAAGTCTCAAAGAATACCTCTTAAACTGTGTCCTTTAGTACTATAGTTGCAAGTCAGCATTGCATTATACCTTCACAAATGTAAATACCTTGTACTCATTTCATGATGCATAGCAGTGGCCATATTGTATCAATGCTGAATTTAATGATGTCATTCAAGGATGTTTTCTTCCCAGATGATAACTGAGGAATTGATTTTAAATAATGATACCACAACAGTAATAGAACTTTGCTATTTCCTTTTTTTGCTATTTTCTAATTTTTAAAAGTTATTTAAAACATAGAATATTGTATATCTCTAAAATTTTGTATAGATTACTGTAGAATCTAGAAGAGTTGTTGCTGCTATTGATGTAAAAATACATGTCATGATTAGTGTTCTTTAAATAAAAATATAAATAGGGATAATATATGTACATATATATGATCTAAAATTTTGGAAACTTTAGCTGTGCTTTCAACTTTAGGGAAAAAGTCATCCCAATTTACCGTATTGAGATGACATTTTACAGAAATTAACAGCCATATTGGTCTGGAATTGTTAAGCTTAACTTTTTCCCATCTATACTGAGGAAACACACTGCATTAAATATGTAAGACCTTATCTACATGGTTTGATAATAGAAGCTAATATTCTCTAAGTAATGAAAAAGAAAGTGTACAATGCATTTCAAATGCTAAAACAGAGTTCACAGATCTGCAGGAGTGCTTCTCTTCACTACCACTGCTTACATAACTATGCATGGAACAGAAGTAACTGTATGTTCTGGAAAGCAGAGGCCTCAAAATGCAATAACTTCACAAGAGTCTAACATACTGAGTATACAAATGCACTCTCTGCCTCATTCCAACTCACTATAATGGAAGAAGCTGATGACGAAGTAGACACACAGCACCACCCCAAAACGGAAAATTTGTTAGGATCCATAGACTTCTGGAGGAAGGAAGTCAAATTAGAATCTTCAGCCTTTCTCTGGTGGCAAAGCATAATAAAATAAAATTAGGAGCTGTCAGCAACCACATTTTCTGTATGTAGAAAGACAGTCTACAGAGAAAGAAAAGTCAGAGACCCATGTAGATGAAGTCAAAATAAAAGAGGACAGAATCTCAATTATGTTTGAGCATCTATTCCCAAACCCAGCTGTTTCTCTACTCTTACCATGCCTTAGTGATGCTGAAATCTACCCCACCATACTTCCAAGTTCTCACTTTCACTTAAGCTATCCATACTTGGGTTTCTAAGAAAGAGTTAAAGAGTTCAGGCTACACTTAAAAGCATCCCAGACAAATGCTATCAAGCCACCTGGTGGCAACTGAGAGAAAGCAAAGAACTGCTTCATTATGGTGAAGATAGTTTCAATGTAATTCTAGATGTACAAAAGCCTACTCCCTCTTTGGCTCAGTCCTTCAAATGGCTGAAAATAATAAAGTCAGATGAGAACATTCTCTCAAGAGAGTGAGGCAAGTGTCTCAAAACACTGATTTGTATACAACAGATAATGTGGGATGGCACTGAAAGAGGGTGTTGAAGGGTGTGGGATCTAGAAGAACAAAGTAGAATCTTGAAGGACAAGGAAGAGGTTGGCCTGGGGGTGGGGGAGGAAGGGTGTTCATGGACCTAAACCAGAGCACTAGCACACAGGAAAGTAAAAACAAGGCAACAGGAGGCGCTTCCTGGGAAGATGGCTGTGGAGTTGGTGGGGTTTGGTGTGCTGGCCACACCAAACAACTAGTTTCTCCCCTTTATACTCTCCAAATAGTCCAAAATAAACTTATTTTAATAATTAGAATTCATATTTCCAATTAACATCTGAAGTTTTTATTTTAAAATGGCTAAATAATATCTTCAAAAAAGAATACAAGTTTAAGCTCAGTCACACAAAATAGAAGGAAAAAGATCTGTGAGTGTATTATACTTCTTGCTTCATTGTGGATTAAATATATTTTCATTCGCTTTTATGGTCTCATTACATAAGGGCTGATAAGCAGGTTAGACTGGTAATATTCTCTCACCTAAATTACAAATCCAATAATCTGGAGATCAGAATGTCTCAAGATTGTTGATATGTTTATATTGCTTGTTTCTATAACAATGACCTTCTTTGCTAACATGCTGTGATTCTCTCTAGGCATCAGACCACGCCTTTTTTTCCACTACTAAATAGCCCCACCCTTGTTCTGCTTTGAAGTCATTTTAGTCTCAGCCAAGAGTCTTACTGCTCAGCCCAGTCCTCCTCAGGCTTCTAACTTCATATCAGACACACTCATTTCTACTTCATCAGACACAAGGGAGGCTGTCACTTGCCCAATGGAGACAGACTCTAACTTGGGGACACCAAGAGTGAGTAGTTGCACCAAAGAAAAGGATTGCAATCAAATTAGTGTCTCTGGTAGACTGCCGTGGGGCTCAGTATTCCTCAGTAATCACTGATCTTGAGGCTTGGGTTCAATGACTAAGAGCACTTGCTGCTCTTACAGATAGCCTAGGTTTGGTTCCCAGCACCCACATAGCGGCTCACAGCCATCTGCAATTTCAGCTGTAGGGGCTTCTGAGCCCTCTTCTGGCATCCACAGGCATCACATGAACATGATGCACTTACACACATGCAGGCAAACCACTCATACACATAAAAATAAATAAATCTTCTACATAAAGAAACTTCTCTGATTAGAGTTGAGAGATACACTAATCTATGAGCATAACAATAAGTCATTAGGAGTTGGTTTAATACTATGTCCATTTAGCAAAAGAACAATAGTAGGTTCTCCTATAGGCCTTATAACCTGCCTAGCCACAGGTTCTTGGCCTGAGTAATGGTGCTAGGTATGGTCTTCATCCTCAAGAGCAGGCCTTAAATCCAATCAGAAAGTAGTTGGTTACTCCCATGACATTCATGTCACTATTACACCAGTGGGCATGTCTTGCCAAGCTAGTCATTATTGTAGTTTGCAAGGTTCACAGCTGGGTAAGGTTGATAATTACTTTTCTCCCCTGGTAGTGTACATAGCACCTTCCAGCACTATACAAGCTAGTCAGTAGGGATGAATCTTCTGGGTCAGTACCAACTTGATATTATCACATATTACAATTCAAGTATATAGTCTTCAGCAATCCAGTCTTACCCATCAAGTTCTGGAGGGTAACAAAGAGCATTTGGCAGTAGATGTCGATTAACACAGAGATCCACAACTGGTCAAGGTGCAGAGGATAAGAGACTATTGAAGTCTCAGTACTAAATGGAACATCTATGGCACAACCTCTCTTCCCACACTCAGGGATCATTGTGAAAGAGGAGGCAGAAACATTAACAGAGCCAGAGGAGGTGTATGACTACAGGGAAACCATACACAGCTGGGCAGGTGAACATATGAACTCAGCAAAGACCTGCACATGGTCAAGCATTAAGAGGGAAGGCAGGCATGATGCCCCACCCCTAGCTGAAGAGCTATTCACAATTAATAGCTGCTGGAGAGGGAGAGTCATTTTCTTTAAGAGTGTGGCCTCGGGTAGATTAACCACACTCTACTGGATTGGGCAATACACCTAAGAGTATATGGGTAGCACAAACTGAACTCAATGGATTTAAACAGAAAGAGGGCACAAAGCTGGGTGGGTATTGAAGAGAAGATGAACCTGAGAAAAGATGAGGGAGATGAATATGATCAAATTATATTGTATGACATTCTCAAAGAATTTTTTTTAAAAAACAACAACAAATCTTTAAAAAATTAATCCCTGAGCTCCTTTGCTACAGTGTTAGAGTGTATGTGTTAGAACATCCCCTCTTGGACCTTCCTCCATGAACAGTTATTCTATCTTTTAAAGTTGTGTCCCTAAGCCACTTTCCTTTTCTGTGTATTTCCTGGTTACTGGAGTAAGAGTTTGACTTATTTTCCATGCTTGTTATTTATTGTCTGGGGTCGCCTCTAAGACCCATATTCTGCCCTACTCTCTCCCATAAGGCTGAACCCTAAGGATTATATCATACAGGTTTCCTTGATGCCAGGCTTCTTGTTGAGTCAACAGCACTACATGCAGATGAAAAGGTGAGAGGAGAGAGAGTCAGGATAGTTCCCTTTTCCTTCCACTCTTCAATATTAGCATCTCTGACTCCAGCTCCATTCCTTCACACCTGCAGCTTCTCCTACAGGACTTAGATTCTTACTTGCTCTGGCAAAGGTCCTTTCAATCACTGATCCTTCAAATCTAGACTAGTACCTTCCTGCGAATACTGATCTCTAGGCATCCCACCAGACATTGTTTTATACCATAATCATACCCTACCTCTATAAACAGCCCCTTCACTGTTTTCGCTGGAACCATTTAAAGTGAACTGTGCTTCCCTCTGGGGCCCCGACAATATTACATTGCAGTGGACATGGCTTTGAAGAGCTCAGATCTATACCCCATGCCATTACTCATTGCTTATGAACATCAGCTAATTTTCCTTCAGGTTATTCCCACGCTATAGAGTCACAAGTTTGGGGGCTACTTTTCCAACTCTGACTCTGAGGACTAGGTCTGAAGTTCTAACTTCTAGAACTTACCAGTGTAATCCTATCTCACTATAATTGAATGGTTAGGGTTGAGTACATAATTTTAAATGCCTAAGTACCCTGAAGTCACTGTTTCCTTGGATGACAAAGAAACATGGGCTTTCATTCAGGGGATAAACTAGTGTGGGTGATATATAAGAAACAGCCCTGTCTAGAAATGACCTAAAAGTCTGTCCTCATTCTTTCTGCACTCTCTCTACTCTGCACCAACTAAAGGGTATCTGACATTCTCAAGACAGCCAAGCACACATCCACCTCAGAGACTTTGCAT
The DNA here is from genome assembly GCF_000622305.1 of Nannospalax galili. Classification (NCBI taxonomy): domain Eukaryota; kingdom Metazoa; phylum Chordata; class Mammalia; order Rodentia; family Spalacidae; genus Nannospalax; species Nannospalax galili. Next base: position 2,604,804 of record NW_008342011.1, read on the forward strand.
TTGACATTCCCTTGGCCTGGAATGTTTTCTTCATACATCCCTAGGTTCTCCACGTTCCATGCTCAAATGCTTTCCCAGTAAGGCCTTTCCAGGTCACCCTATAACAAAGCCTTACTCTTCTTCCACTTTCTGCATTCTCTAACCTTCTGCTCTGCCCTCACCATTTCTAATCCTGTGTTGTATTTTTTATTCAGCTGTCTGTCTTCCCTAGGATATAAGCTATATGAAAGCATAGTTGGTAAGGCTTTTGCCATTTTGTTCTCTGACACACAATACCACTATTTAATTTTGGTTGAATGACTTAAATATATAGCATTTTAAATGTAAAACAGTTTGATATTTGGATACTGCTTGTATTCACAGATGATGATATGATAGTGAGGGTGAAATGGTAGAAATTTTCTCAGGATCAGAGAACTAGAATATTATAACAGAATCTAGAATTAGTCTGTTGAATAAGAAGACTCACATGCTTATGACTAGGGGACTAAGCATTGTAAAGGCAGGATGTAGTCATGATAGTTTTTCAAAATGAAGGGAATGCTAGGAAAAGAGATACATTAGGGAGGATCAAGTACTTGGAGCACAAATATGAAGCAGTATGACAGATATAGGTGGGCAATGCAGGCATGAGTAGAATGTGTCTCAAATAAGACATTTTTATATTCATTTTCCGTGTGTGTGTGTGTGTGTGTGTGTGTGTGTGTGTGTGTATGTGAGTGCAGGTGCCTAAAGAGTTGGAACTGCCTGGAGTTACAGGCAGTCAGGCAGTTGCCAGCCACCCAGCTCTGGTGCTGGAAATCAAACTTGGGTCCTCTGTAAGGGCAGCACAAGCTCGTAACACTAAACAATTCCTCCAGCCCTGTGATTTTTTTCAAAAAACTAAAATATTTTAACAAATAAGGATGAAATGAGATTCCTTTCTATGACATAAAAATGGATCTATTCTTTTCATTAGGAAAGTTGGGCAGTGGGTAAAATAAAACGATACAAAAGTACCTAGGGAAATTCTATGCCCATCATGACAGTAAAAGTTAAACCATTATTTTTCAGGAGCTCTAATTAAATGTTCATTACAAGACACAATTAAATGTATCCTTACAAATTTAAAGTCAGGAGAGGATAGAGATGCTACATATATTTTAAGTTACACATGCTGTTTTATTTATTATTTTTATTTTATGTACATGAATGTATTGCCTACAAGTAGCTAGGTACACCCATGTCATGTGATGCCTGTGGAGGACAGAAGAGGGCATCAGATTCTCTGGAACTGGAATTAGGTGGTTGTTAGGCACCATGTAGGTGCTGAGAATCTAATCCGGGTCCTCTGCAAGAGCAGCCAGTGCTCTTAACCACTGAGCCATCTCTCAAGCCCCAAAAAAGCTAATTTCTATAAGCATAACAAATATTTAGAAATTCAGTCTAAGTATCAAAAAATAATTTGGGAGACTATGTTACAAAGACATGGTAGCATGCTGAACAGACTCTTGCCAAAAATTACATGTCTGGTTTCTCAAGGTAAAGCAAAGAATCACAAAATCACAAGTTAAAAAGCAGGTAGTCAATTACCAACCTCTCCATTTTTCAAAGAAATAATTAATCCTAAAGAAGTGAAGTAGCATACCTCGGTCCAAAGAGCTCATATCAGAGTCAGAACCAGGACTATGCCTTCTGAGTTCACTGCCCATTCTGACTCATTGGGGTGTCTGCCTTTTACAGAAATTTTAGAGACATAGATAAGGTTCTGTGTATGTGCTACTTATGGAGAACCCCTGAGAGAATCTTTGTGTAAACACCTGCAAACCAAAACCCATTGATTCAATTTTAAGTTAAAGGTTTTATTTGTTAAACATTAACAGAAAGTTTCTTTTTATAGTAACAGTGTTATTTTACCACAGATTTTCATAAAAGCATCATCATGCAGCTTAAAATACAGAAACATCCTTATGATGTAGGAAGCTTCAAACCATCATTTGACATTCAGGATGATTTTCGTACACTTCTGGGTTCACATGTTTCATTCTCCTCATAGAAGTTGCCTCTCAAGGAGGCACACTGTCTCTCAGCCCCTCCCAATGTCTGCATTCCAACATGGGCTGTCCCCTGAAATTCTATACTAATATACCTTCCTCTACTTGGATGGACTTTTTCATGTACACTTAAAATTTTAAATCCCAGTAAATGCAAATACTTATTTACCCCATTTGAGAGGTAGGTAGATAAACACAAGCAGAAGAAACTTAAAGGCTTCTCTAATTTGGCAATCTCGAACAGTCACAAAACGTCTTTGTTTAAAGGAACTGTGAGAAAACTGGGTAGGAAATGTGCAAATAGATAGCAAACAAGTTTTTTAAAAGGCAATATTTTTCATAAGGCATCAGATAATTGTTGAAATAATAAATTTTAAGATTTAGAGTCTGATGTTCAATTATTATTAAGATCTATTGATCTCAGAAATTTGTTTGGCTAACATTGTGGATTTTATTTTCCTTTATGTTCACATTTTAGGAATCTTGGAGCAATAACCAAAATAACCAAAGCATGAAATAACCATAAACAATCTTGTGTGATAATCTACCATGAAATTTTATTGGAATTACTACAAATGAAAAATAAAGACGTCAATGTAGCACCAGCGCAGCATGAGCAGTACATGTAAGTACCGGGAGACCAAAAAAAGATGCATTCATTCAATTGAGTTACTGCCACTCCATGACTGAATGAAACAGAGCAAAAGATGAATGCACAAAACAATCTACTGCATTAGGGGCAATGGAATGAGAAGCACTTTAATTGGATAAAATTTAAGAGCTGAATTACAAATGCCACACAAATAAACAGCTCTAAATAATGTGTTTTTCCAGTTAAATAATGACTTTAATAAAACAGATGAAAATGTAGGCTGTGTTGTTTTTTCTGCCTGTCAGAATCTCATTAGCATTTCAATTTAAATTCTACAAGTGCACTCAAATCTCTCATTTGTACATCTGGCATAACTCAAAACACTGCCTTATTTGTTAAAATAAAATTTAAGCCAAATGAGCCAATTCACAATATCTTCCAGTGGTATTTTAATGGATGAAAACAATGTTGTTATTTTAGTGTTGTACAACAGCAGGGATCTCCATGTGAAGAAACAGAAAAGATTTAGATAACACTTTCGAAGAAAATTTGTGCTTGTAAGAAAATCCTGAAAGCATGGAATTAAGTGTTAATGCTGCCTTTGAATCATTTATTTTGCAAAATTAATATCTGAAACATTATCAATCTTTACAGTAAACTTAGGAATGATGCTTAAAGAAAAATGAATCCAAAAATTCATTTAAGTAGACACTACTTTGAATTTTTTTGGCCAAGGTTTCCTATTGATCACCATAAACTCCAAAAGCAAAAGTGTAGGGGAAAATTCTTCAAACTGCCGGTTTGGCAATGACTGTGTATAAATCAACAGTGTGTATAAAAATTGCATAGAAATATTTTGAAACTGTGTATTCCCAGGGTTTAGCCCCAAAATTCTGATTCATAGATGGGAACCAAAAATTAGAAGGTTTAGGTTTTGTTTTGTTTGTTTGTTTGTTCGTTGAGACAGGGTTTCCCTGTAGCCCTGGGTGCCCTGGAACTTGCTGTGTAGGCTAGGCTGGCCTGGATCTCACAGAGATCTGTCTGCCCCTGACTCCTGAGTACTGGGACTACAGGTGTGCACACCATGCCCAACTCAGGAGTTAGAAGTTTTAAGTTAAAAGTTATAGAACAGGTAATTGTGATACCAGTAATATGTGGTTCTCAATTTAAGAAATACTCTAACCTAATAAAGGGATGAAACTCACACCCTGTAAACTGATAAGTAGTCTTTAATGAACTAGATGTCTTCTAACTTTACTCTTACTTTGGATGAACTATCCAGTTCAGTCAACATCCTATTGCACCATCTTGGGTTAGTGCTGAGTATCAAAGTCTGAACCAGCACCAAAGTCCTAAACCCTGGGTATAACTATGTAACTAGCCAAAAGCCAGTTTAGTACAGAGCAAGGGGCATAGAGAATAAACACATACCTCATAATCAGCGAGATCCCAGTCAAGTACCCCAACAAGCAGGCACAGCACAGAGGAACAAAAGAAAAATGGTAGACTGCTTTGGCCTTGGCTAAGGGCAAATGGTTTCTAGAAATTTTGCTTGAGCTACTTCCCTAAGGATTTCCATTATAAAGGAATTTGTAAGATATAAAGGTAAGTTATTTTATAGTACATTTTGCAAAATTTAGTTATAATTATAACAACTCACTTTTAGGTCAAAGAAGTCACCTAGATGTCCTCTGTTGATATTTCAGAAATTTGGTATGTATGTTTTCATTCTCATTCAGTTCTAGGAAAATTTTTATTTCCCTCTGTATTTCTTCTGTGGTCTAATTTTCATTCAGGAGTTTGTTGTTTAGCTTCCATGTATTTATGTATTTTTCCCCATTTTTTATTATTGTTGATATCTAGCTTTATTCATTTTCTGTCAGAAAACAGGATGTTGTTCCAATTTTCCCAAATGTGTGGAGACTTGTTTTGTGATCTAATATTTGGTAAATTTTGGAGAAAGTTCCATGGGCTGCTGAGAGGAAGTATATTCTTTGGTGTTTGGGTGGAATGTCCTATAGATGTCTGTAAAGTCCATACGATTTATGATGCTAACAGGATTTCTCTGTTTAGTTTTGGTTTGGCTGACCTGTAGATTGGTGACAGTGGGATAGTGAAGTCACACACTATTACTGTATTTGAGTCAATGTATGATTTTAGATTCGATAGGCTTTCTTTAATGAGAATGAGTCCCCTGGTGTGTGGTTACCTATATGTTTAGGATTGTAACATCTTCTTGGTACATTTTTCCTTTACTAAGTATAAAGCGACCTTCCCTTTGTCTTCTGATTAGTTTTAAAGTATATTTTTTCAGATATTAAAATAGTTATACCCGCTTGCTTCTTAATTCCATATGCTTGGGATAGCTTTTTCCATCCTTATATACTAAGGAGGTATCGATCATTGATGTTGAGATATGTTTCTTAAAGGCAACAAATCTATGGATCCTATTTTCTAATCAAATCAGTTAGTCTGTGTCTTTTTACTGGGGAGTTGAGATCATAATAATTCAGAGTTATGATTGACCAATGTTTATTAATTCCTGTTACATTGGTGCTGTAGTGTTGTTTCCTTAGACCACTTTTGGTTAACTGTTTTTCATGCCCTCTTGAGAGTGTTTAATCTTCTCTTCAGACTGAAGTATTCCATCATGTAGTCTCTGTAGAGCTGAATTTTCATGGACATAAATTCCTTAAATTTCTTTTTATTATGGAAAGTTATTTCTCCTTTGATTACAACTGATAGTTTTGCTGGGTATAGTAGTCTGGGCTGGAAATGGGTTCTTTCATGACTTGTAGAATATGAGTCCAAGCTTTTCTAGCTTTTATAGTCTCCACTGAAAAGTCAGCTGTTATTCTGATAGGCTTGACTTTATATGTGATTTGATCTTACAACTTTCTATAGCTTTTCTTTGTTCTGTTCATTTAGTATTTTGACTATTATATGATGTGGGGAGTTTCTTTTCTGGTTCTGTCTACTTGGTGTTCAGCATGCCTCTTGTAGCTGGATGGGTATCTCTTTCCCTAGATTTTGGAAATTTTCTTCTATAATATTATTAAAAATACTTTCTGTGCCTTTGACCTGAGTTTCTTCTCCTTCCACACAATTCACAGGTTTGGTCTTTTTACTGTGTCCCAGAGCTCTTGCATATTCTACTCCTGAGTTATTTTAGATTTGATGTTTTCTTTTATTGAGAATCCACTTCCCCAACACTGCCTCCAAGATCTGATATTCTCTTCTGTTTCATCCACTTCCCTTTTGCTTCTTTCTGCTAATATTTTTATTTGAATTGTGAGTTTTTAATTCAAGTTTTATCTCTGGTTTTTCTTCAGAGAGTCTGTCTTTTTATTGAATTCTAATTTTATATTTTGAACTGTTTTTTTTCCTTCAACTGTTTATGTTTCCACAGTCTTCATTCAGTCCTTTATTCATACCCTCTTTGAGATCCTTGAAATGTATGATTGCTATTTTGAAATAATTGTCTTGTGCATCACCTAGGTCACCATTCTCAGGAAACATGACGGGGTGCTAATTTCTGAAGGAGACATATGATCTTGATTGTTCATGTAGCTTTTGTTTTCTCAATGAAACCTAGGCATCTGAACTTGTGTGGTGGTATTTCTTGGTATGGATAGGTGATCTCGTCTTTGTTAAATGTTTGTCTCTTTGCTTACTGCTTCCTCAACTCCTCAGGTTATGGGCCACCTGAGTAAGGCTTGGTGTTCAGTATTGGAACAACTTTATGTTCATGTGCAAGTGGGGCATAAGAAATCATCGAAGTTCAGGTAGAGATAGGTACAACTTTTGAGTTGAGGTTCCAGGATTGACTCCCATGGTCCTGGATCAGCTTAGTGGGCTGGGTGAGTAATAAGTAAACAGATTGGCTGATAGATTAGGCTGGGAGAGCTCTCAGGCCTCATGCACACAGGACCTAGCAATCTAGAAGGCCTGAGAGCTGAGATGGTGAGTGCTGGGAAGTCTCAGGAAGGGGAACACAAGACCACAGGTCTAGAGGAGCATGTAGGTCTGGGAGACCCAAACAGGCTTGAGAGCTGAGTTGGTGATGGGAACTAACCACAGTAAGGGTCAGGCAGCATATGGATCTGGGGTGGGCAAGGATCCCAGCCACTTAATGAGGCCTAAGAGCTGAGATCTGGCATAGACTTTGAATCCAGGAATTCTGATCTTAAAATCAATCTTCTGAATTAGTTTACTGATGACTTCTGCATTTTATACTGTTTTATTTTAGATTTAATAAAGATATATATTATATAACTTTGTTTTGATAACATATCTTCTCACAAGCCTCAGCATCTAGCAATATCTTACATGCAGTGAACATTAACTAAATACTGCTTGACTGAAGTTACTGGCCATGTCCATAATTAAATTAACATCACATCTTGAAGCAGTCATACAGCAACAAATTACCATTCCTTTGGGTCTGAGGTTGCCTTATTTCTAAGAAATGACCAGAGAAATGCAAAACCCCCTGGTTACACCATTCCTTTTATGGAAATTTTTTTACATTTACTTTGTGTGTGTGTGTGTGTGTGTGTGTGTGTGTGTGTATGCACGCACGCATGTGTGCACAGTCATGAAGCTTATATCTAGTGAAATGCAATAAGTAGCAAACAAATACATTAACTAGATCCATTCAACGGCAAAGACTTCACTGCATGGTCCATAAAAGGAGTACCTACTCTATCAAGAAAGATTAGAGGATAACACTCTAGTAAATGTAATGAGAAGAAGCAGATAGAAAAGGATCTGCAGAAGAGAGGCTCAGGCAAAAGACAGTACAAGCAGTGAGTCCCAAGTCACAGTGTTCTATCTAAGGGAAGGATAAATGCCTTAGTTAAAAAGGTCTTCAGCTCTGCTTTTTTTCATCTCATTCTAAAGAGGATTTTTTAAAAACTAACATTTGTGATGTTGACTTCACACCACAGATAAAAATTGATCAAAGACAGATCAAAGATTCAAATGTGGCCTAAGGAGTTGGCTCAATGAATAAAGCTCTGGCCATGCAAGAATGACTGAGTTTGGATCCACAGAACCCATATAAAGCTGGATGCTTCAGCACATGTCTGTAACCATGGCACTCCTAAGCAAGATGTGAGGCAGAGACAGAAGGATCCCAGGAAGTCTATTAGCCAGCTAGCCTGTTATGCACAGCAAACAGCAACAGGTAGAAGGTGAGGACACCTGAGGTGGTCTTCTGACTACCACATTCATACACACAGAGATTAAAAACAAAATGCAAATATCAAAACTAAAACCACAAAACTCTAAACAGAATACAAACTGGGTTACGCAGTGGTTTCTTACATATGAATAAAAGTACAGCAACCCAATTTAAAAGGTTATAAAATGGGTCGGGCATGGTGGTTGATGCTTTCAATCCCAGCACTTGAGTGGCAGTGGCAGGCAAACATCAGTGGCCAGGCAAGCCTGGTCTCCTGGTCTCCATAGTAAGTCTAGGCCAGCTGGGGCTACAAGGTGACCATGTCTCAAAAAGACCAAAAAAAGATAAATGATTATAAGGATAAGGATATGACCAAAAACCTAATACCAAATAGGAACCTACAGAATTGAAAAAAAAATTGTAAATCATCTATCAAATGCAAATCTAGTATCTCAAATATAAAAGAATACAACAATTCAGTAACAAGATCAAATAACCCAACAAAAATAGGTGAATAATTTGGAAAGGACTTTCTCTAAATGTATGCAAGATTCAGTGCTCCCTTCAGCAGCACATGTATTCAAATTGAAACAATACAGAGAAGGTTAGCACAGCCTCTGTACAAAGGACAGGAGGCACATGAGAGGATGCTTGTCATCCTTACATGTCCAAGAAATAGAAGTAAAACTACACTGTGATACCTCTTCACCAGGGTGGCTATGGGATTCTTAAAATGAAAACTGACAAGTGTTGACGAGGGTAAAGAGAAATTGAAATTGTCATACACAGCTGGTGGGGATGCAGAACGGCCTCTGTGGAAAACTTTGATAGTCCTTGAAAAGTTAAATAGAGTTAATATAGGACCCAGCAAATCTACACCTAAATATTCAACCAAGAGACTCAAAGGGATATATATCCATTCAAAACTTCCATCAAAATGTTCACAAAAGAATGTTCAGGACTATCCTCAGGCCTCTTGGGGTAAGTCTATAGCGCAGCTCTCCGTGCCGGGACTCCCTAAGCAACATTCACCCTTCCACCCAACCCCTCGCTGTTCTATACTCCTAGTTTGGGCCCTGTGCCATTCCTAGTCTTGGGGCCCCAGACAACTGGGGAACCAATACTGCTTCCTGACCCTTCTCACCCAGAGCAACCCAGTCCCTTTCTTGGGCTCCAGGAGCACCACTTCTGG
>NW_008342011.1:2619330-2619871 GCF_000622305.1 Nannospalax galili
AGTATAGGCCTCAAAGTATGGCTGTTAGACATCCAAGAAGGTTAGTTCCACCAGTCTGGTACTTTTAATTACTATGTGCTATGTAGATAGAGCTTGGGCAAAGACCAAGCACTCTCAGAAAAACCTTGCCTAGACATGTATTATATTCCTTGAGCTAGCTGTGTGTATAATTTGTCAGTAGGTTGTTCAATCAACATGGTTCCCTCTGTTTTTTTTAAAAACGAGCTAAGCATTATGTACCTCTCGCATTGTCTAACCATTTCACCATGGTTTGCACATTTAATGTGCCCCCATTTCCCCCCTTTCTCCCTTAATAATACCCTTCTCCTATGGATTTAATTTATGTCTTATAGCGTTTTTACTGAGTACAATATTGTATAACTGTAATAATTCAACTGTAAACCTAAAAATTTACAGCCAAATTTGAAAGAGATGCATCCTACCTCAGGAAAACGTTATTGAATATGTCAATTATGTTGTAATGATATGCTTCTTCTAAGTATGTTGTTATTAAATAAATCATTTAAAAAAAAAAAAAGGA
>NW_008342011.1:2620662-2624418 GCF_000622305.1 Nannospalax galili
GGCAATATAAGTAAAAAAAGAAGCAATAGCATTTTAATTCCACCAGAGAGGACTCCATGGCTATCTTTTTTTGCTCCATACATATTTTTAGTTCTTCACGTTTGTTTTTAGGCACAATGAAGTCAAACTAAGCATACAGCGCTTCCTCCCTTTTCACTCAGGCATCCGTCAGCATCACCCGATGCCAGCATATGCCTGCTCACTGTTTTGTTAAGTTTGGATCTAAAATGTGAAATACAATCAATACCAAAGTAACATGCTTCCCTAGGTTTTTGAGTGATCATATTGACAGTCAGTTTTGTGGCCCTGCCTCCAGTTGTTCTATGGAGCTTACAGGGGTTTCCATTTGAGGAGCACGTGTTTAAGATTCAGCGCTCAGCAGGTTTAACTACAAAGCCTCTGTCTACATTCAGAAGTTTGTGTGGCACTTGCAAAGCTTCATGGTTTCATTATACAAGTCCAATCAGAACCTTTTCTTGGCCAGTGTGCTGAGAGTTACTGGAAGAACACCAAAAGCCACGGATTAAGTTGAGCAACGAAATCTATAATTATCAGTTTTATACTGTTTTCTCACGTTCACATCGTTTTCTCAAATTCATAGTTTTAGAGTTACTTCTAAACACATCAAATATTGGCAGGTAAATTGTACCTGTTTTGTATTAACATAAATAGTTGTGTACACAGCTACCCATGATTCCTTCTTCATGTAGAATAAATTCTGAACATGTTTCCACTTAATGATCATTTTTGGATAAATTTTAATAATTCATATTAATAAGATGAATTGTGGGTCTGGAGAGATGACTCAGTAGTTAAGAACACATACTGATCTGGGTATGGTGATGTATACCTTTAGTCCCAGCACTCAGGAGACAGAGGCAGGTGATCTCTGTGAGTTCAAGGTTAGTCCACTTTACATGGTGAGTTCCAGGCCAGCTGAAGCTACAGGAAGATCTGTCTCAAAAAGACCAAAAACAAAAACAAGAACGCAAACTGCTCTTGCTAAGTTTGGTTCCCAGCACCCACATTGGATGGGTCATAGCTGTCTGTGACTCCAGCTCCAGGGGATCTGACACCTTTTCTGGCCTCCAAAGATACTTACACACACGTGCATATACTCACATACAGACAAATAGGCATACACATAATTAAAAATAAGTCTCTTAAGAGACAATAATAGTATGAATTGTGACAATTTTTTGAACTCTTCCATTTTGGGACAACTTACTTGGAATTCTAAGAGTGTTAATTTTCCTTTTTATTTTATTTAGTTTTAATTTTATTTTATGTATGTGTATCATCTGCATGTGTGTAAAGGCACCCATGTTGTGCAGTGCCCAAGGAGGTCAGAAGAAGGAATCGGATCCCCTAGAACTGGAGTTACATATGGCTGTTAGCCACCATGTGGGTGCTAGAAATCTAACCTGGGTCCTTTGTAAGAGCAGTCAGTGCTCTTAACTGCTGAGCCATCCCTCCAGCCCCAATCCTCCATCTTTTTAGTGTCATGAGGACAGAAACTATCACACACACACACACACACACACACACACACACACACACACACACAGCCCTTATCCTATGTGAAAATGACAGCGTTTCACTTTGATTTTCAATTGTTTTATCTTTTTGGATAGTTTCGTATAGAAGATATATTCATCCTAAAATCTTTTTCACATTATTCATATTTTTAGTAAACATCTCTAAAAAGTGGTAAAGTCATACTTCATCCTATGCTTCAATTACCAAGAAGTCAAATTTGGCAGAATCTAAACTTAATTATATTTTATAATGTGTCAAACTTCTAAAAATATTGGTAGCCTCTGCTTTTATGCTAATTTATATATAGTTTTAGTCTTTCATGCATTGAATAAATGGTTACTTGGCACATATATTGTGTCTGAAACAAGCTTTATTTACTTTTTTATTTTTATTTTTAGTGCACGTGTGTGTAGAGCAAATGAATGTGTAAACAAATTTTGGTTTATCCAAACAATGTATAGTATTTTGTCATAAAAAATAATGAAGTACTGATACATTCTGTAATATGGAGGGTCTTTAAGGCATTATGCTGATAAAAGAAAACAGGCATAAAGACTACAGACCAATTAATCTGTATGAATTGCCCAGAATAGCAAATCCTGGGTGAAAAAAAGTAGATCAATTTTTTTGTGAGCGCTGAGGAAGGGAAGAGGGAAGTAAAGCTAAGGGGGAGAACCTTTGTTTCAGAGTGGCACAAATGTTCTGGAATTAGATATTGGTGTTGGTTGTGTAATATTATAGATATTCCAAACCACTAAAATGTTCATCTAGAAAAGATAAAATTTTTGGTAAATGAATCATATCTTGATCTTTTTAACTGATGAAGTTAAAACAATTAGTTCTTAGTAGAATTTAAAGGTTCATCACTTTCTTTACTTTGATTGAAAATATGTAGTCATGAGGGTGGGTTCTGACATCCATCTGTGTAGCGGCAAACTGCCAGAGAGTGCTGGGTTCTGTCCTCTCTCTGGCATAGGAGCTGAGAACACAGGGGACTGCATGAGAGAACCCAGATCCTGCCTCCACGTGGTGGTGAGCTTACCCTAATTGTGTCATACCCATTTCCCTACCTGGGATTTTGTGAGGCCCTTCCCAAGTCCCCAGGGAAGATGTGGCTTTGGTAGGCTAAGGCTGAGATCCTAGCAGACAGCCTGAGAGGGTGGGCTCCCTCCATCAGTGTAGTGGCTATGATCTCAGCACACTTACAGAGAGTGTGGGGTTCTGGCCTCCTTCTGGCATAGAAGCTGAGAACACAGCAGACCAACTGGGATTCCCAAAATCGTGCCCCCCTTAGGGAATTTCCCAAATTTTCTCTAACTTTCTTCTAAAAGGATTCCAGACTTTAGAAAGAAGCCTGAGTGTACCTGACGAACCTGACTTGGGCTTCTGTGGGTACTCTGAATAGCTGATCTGCAGCCCTCAGTTCCCTCTAAAATAAAACCTGAGAGAATCTGAAATATGTACCAACCAGCTTTATATAACCAATAAGGAAAGGCCCTAAGCACCCCAATAATACAAACAGAAGCATACTTCAACTTAATTCTCATATCAGAATCATAAACAACAAAGGAAATTCATATGCCAAAATAACGACAAAAGAATAATAAAATGGAAAGCCAAAACACTATGCCCCCACCAAACTCCACCAGTCCTGTAGAAGAGCTCTACAAGGAGAACCCCTAGAGATAACCCACGACACTAATTTAAAAGAACAACCATAAACATGATCAAGGAATTCAATGAATTTAAAGCATGAACAAACAAATCAAAGCACTAAAAGAAGATAGGGATAAACTTCTGAATGAATTCACAAAAGAGAAACATTGAATAAAACTCAAGCAGAAATGAAGGAAGTTCAAAACTCCATAAGCCAACTTGAAACAAAGGGAAAAGCCTCACCTCTAGAATGAATGAAATGGAAAACAGAATATGAACACTGGAGGACAAAGCTGAAGAATTAGACCATTTAAGCAAAGATTATGGAAAATTTAAAAAAAACAGGAATGGAATATGCAAGAGATGTGGGACACCATGAAAAGACCAAATCTACAGATCATAGGAATAGAGGAATGAAAATAATTTCAGGTAAATTGTAATGACCAGATCTTAAACAAGATTGTAAAAGACAATTTCCCAAAATTAAGGAAAGACATCCCCATACAAATACAGTAAGCACATAGAACACCAAATAGGATCAGAAAAGAAACTCCCCATGAC
>NW_008342011.1:2624512-2634139 GCF_000622305.1 Nannospalax galili
GTTATCAATGCAAACTATGAAAGCCAGAAGAGCCTGGACCAAGGTATTTCCAGTTCTACATGACAACAGATGCCAGCCCAGAATGCTATACTGAGCAAAAAAGTCTATTATATTTGAGGGGCAGAGAAAAATCTTCCATGACATGAATAGCCTGAAAGAATACATATCCACAAAACCAGCCCTACAAAGAATACTTGAAGCAATACAGAGAGCAGAAAGAGAAACAACTATACCCCAGGGGCAAAGAAAGAAAATAAAGGTCTAATTGAGGAAACACAAAATTAGACAGAGAACACAAACAGCAATCAAGATGATGCAATCAATACACATCTTTCAATAATAATCTTAAATATCAATGGACTGAACTCCCCAGTCAAAAGACACAAGCTAAATGAATGGATTGAGAAACAAAATCTGGGGCTGGAGAGATGGCTCGGCATTTAAGAACACTAGTTGTGTGGGCTAGAGAGATGGCTCAGCAGTTAAGAACACTGGTTGCTCTTGCAGAAGACCAAGGTTCAAATCCCAGCACCCACATGGCAGCTAACAACTGTCTGTAACTCCAGTCCCAGGGGATCCAAAGCCTCTTTTGACCTCCATGGGCATGGCACTACATGGGTGCACTTACCTACATGCAAGCAATACATGCATATAAATAAAATAAAAGTAATAAATAATTTTTTTAAAAAAAGAAACAAAATCCATCTCTTTGCTATCTGCAAGAAATCCATCTCACCTTCAAGGACAGACCCTATCTTAAGGTAAAAGGATGGGAAAGAATATTCCAAGCAAATGGCACTAAGAAACAAGCAGGGGTTGCAATACTAATATCTGACAAGATAGACTTCAAAGTAAAACTAATAAGAAGAGATAAAGAGGGTCACTTCATTCAGATCAAAGGAACAATTAACCAAGAAGATATTACAGTCCTTAACATATATGCATCAAAACCTGGTGCACCCAAGTTCATAAAAACAACACTACAGGAGATTAAGACACAGATTAAACCCAAGTCAGTAATAGTAGGGGACTTCAATACCCCACTGTCTCCATTAGACAGGTCAGCTGGACAAAGAATAAACAGAGAGACGTCTGATTTAAATGATACCATACATCAAACGGACCTAACAGATATCTTTCGAATATTCCACCCAAGCACCAAAGAAAACACTTTCTACTCAGCACCATGGAACTTTTTCAAAAACTGACCACAATCTGAGCCACAAAACAAACTTCAACAAATACTAAAAAAATGAAATAATTCCATTCATTCTATCTGACCACAATGTAATAAAGCTCAAAATCAACACTGAACAAAGTCCTAGTCACTACACGAACTCATGGCCATTAAACAACACACTCCTAAACAATGAGTAAGTCAAGGGAGAAATTAGGAAAGAAATAAAGGAATTCCTGGAATTCAACAAAAAGGACAGTACAACACAACACAACTTCTGGGACACTTTAAAAGCAACCCTAAGAGGGAAGTTTATAGCTCTAACTGCCTACATTAAAAAATTAGAAAGAGCCCAAGTTAATGACCTAACACTGCAACTCAAGACACTGGAAAGGCAAGAAGAAATGAAACTCAAACCTAGCAGAAGAGAAGAAATAACAAAAATCAGAGCAGAAATTAATGAAATGGTAACAAAGAAAAAGATACAAAGAATCAATTAATCTAAGAGCTGGTCCTTTGAAAAACTAAACAAGATAGACAGATCCTTAGCCCAGTTAAACAAAAGAAAGGAGAAAATCCAAATCAATAAAATCAGAGATGAAAGGGGAAACACCACAACAGACACCCAAAAGATCAAAACCATAGTAAGGGAATAGTATAAAGACCTATACACTATTAAATTTGAAAACCTGAAAGAAATGGATGGATATCTAAAATCATAGGAACCACCAAAGTTAAACATAGACAAGATCAATTGTTTAAAAAGACACATAATATATAAGGAAATCAAAACAGTAATACAAAGCCTCCTACCACTCTCCAAAGAAACAGAACCGGTAGAATGAATATACATGTATAGGGATTTATCACCTTAGCTCACAAGATAGAGTCTGAGTAGTCCAACAATGGCTGCACCACACTGGAGAGGCTAAGAATCCATAGTTGCTCAGTCCATGAGGCTGAATGTCTCAGTAGTCCCAATCCGGAGCTGAAGGTCTGAAGAATTCCGAAAGATCACCTAGTCTTCAGTCTACAGCAGCAAGATGAACTCACCAGCGAGAGAGAAGGCAAGCAGCAAAAAGTAAAACGTTCTCCTCTGCCATGGCCTTTTATACAGGCTGTCATCAGAAGGTAACACCCATATTTAGGGTGTGTCTTCCAGCTCCAGATGATCCAATTAAGAAGATCTCTCTCATTTCAGTTAATCCCAGATCTAGTCAAGTTGACACCCAGGATTAGCCATCACACAGCATAATTCTACCAGACATTTAAAGAAGACCTCCACTCAATACTACTTAAATTATTCAAAATGATAGAAACAGAGTGAGAACTCCCAAGTTCCTTCTATGAACCCAGCATCACTCTAATATGCACACGAGATAAAGACACAACCAAAAAAAGAAAACTATAGACCTTAATGAACATAAATGCAAAAATTCTCAAAATATATTTGAAAACCGCATACAGACACACATCAAAAAGATCATTCACATGATCAAGTAGGATTTATACCAGAGATGCACGGATGTTTCAATATATGCAAGTCAATAAACATCATTAATCATATAAATGGACTCAAAGACAAAAACCACATCATCTCAATAAATGCAGATAAGGCTTTTGACAAAATTCAGCATGCATTTATGTTCAAAGTCCTAGAGGGAATTGGATTGGAGGGAACATACCTCAACATAATTAAAGCTGTATACAACAAATCAACAGCCAACATCATTCTAAATCAAGAAAAACTGGAAGCATTCCCATTAAAATCAGGAACCAGACAAGGATGTCCACTATCTCCACACCTATTCAACATAGTGCTTGAAACTCTTTCTAGGACAATAAGACAGGAAAAAGAAATTAAAGGAGTACTACTTGGAAAAGAAAACTATCAATTTTGCAGATGATATGATACTATACCTAAAAGATCCCAAAAGTTCCACCATAAAACTCCTGGAACTGACTAACATTTTCAGTATAGTGGCAGGTTATAAAATCAATATACAGAAATCAGTAGTCTTTCTATATACTAATAACAAGCAATTGTAGAAAGAATACAGGAAAATGCTTCCATTCACAACTGCTGAAAAAAAAATTCTTGGAATAAATCTGACCAAAGACACCAAAGATCACTACAATGAAAATTTTAAATCTTTAAAGAAAGACCAGATGGAAGGACCTCCCCATGCTCACGGATTAGAAGAATTAATATTGTGAAAATGACCATCCTACCAAAAGTAATATATAGATTCAACACAATCCCAATCAAAACCCCCATGACATATTTCACAGAATTAGAAAAAAAAAGCCTTAAATTCATACGGAAGCACAAAAGATTCCAGACAGCCTAAGCACCCCTGAGCACAAAGAGCAACACTGGGGGATTACTATATCAGATCTCAAATTATAATGCAGAGCTACAGTCATAAAAAGAGCATGGTACTGGCACAAAAATAGATACATCAATCAATGGAACATCATTGAAGACCAAAACCTGAGTACATGCAATTTCAGCCACCTGATATTTGACAAAGGAGCCAAAAACACACAATGGAGGAAAGACAGCATCTTCAACAAATGGTGCTGGCAAAACTGGAACTGCACCTGTAGAAGAATGAATCTAAATTCTTATCTTTCACCTTGCACAAAAGTCAACTCCAAATGGATCAAAGATCTCAATGTGAAACTGGAAACCCTGGAACTATTAGAAGAAAATATTGGCACTAACTTACAAGACATAGGTATACAAAAGGATTTTCTAAATCAGACAGAAGTTGTTCAAGAATTAAGGTCATCAATCAACAAGTGGGACCTCATTAAACTAAAACGCAAAAGAAACAATCAAAAATGTGAAGAGAAAACACAGAGAATGGAAAAAATCTGCACCAGTGAAACATCTGACAGAGGTTTAACATCCAGAATATATAAAGAACTCAAAAAAAAAAAGACTCAAGAAACCAAATGACCCAATTAAAAGATGGGCTAAAGAGCTAAACAGAAAGTTCTCAAAGGAAGAAAAAAGATGGCTAAGAAACATACCAAAAAGTGTTCAATATTGTTAGTAGTTAGGGAAATGCAAATTAAAACCACCCTAAGGTATCACCTTACCCCAATCAGACTGGCTAGGATCAAGAGAACAAATGATACCAAATGCTGGCGAGGATGTGGAAAAGGGGGAACGTTCATTCACTGCTGGAGGGATTTCAAACTCATGGAACCCCTAAGGAAAACAGTGTGGAGAACTCTTTAAAAAAACAAAAATGAACCTACCATTTGACCTGGTTATACTACTCCTTGGCATATACCCAAAGGACTCATCCTATTGTAGAGATACTTGTACAACCATGTTTGTTGCTTCTCTTTTCACAATACCTAAGAAATGGAAGCAACCTAAGTGCCTCTCAACTGACGAGTGGTTAACAAAAATGTGGTATATTTACACAATGGAGTTCTATTTATCAGTAAAGAAAAATGAAATAATCAAATCTGCAGATAAATGGATGGCTCTAGAAACTCTTATACTATGTGAAGTAACACAGACTCAGAAAAAAAAATGGTATATGTTCTCCCTCATAGTGGATCCTGGCACCAAATCCTTTTAAATTCTATGTCCTTTTAATAAGATGATGCTGTACAGCAGTCTCTTCTGCATGAAATAACTACCATCATCACCACTTCAGCTGTTCCTGATCACTAAACATCATCACAATTGGGCTTGCTGATGGTTGTGCTCATTCATTAAAGGAGGGCCAAGCAGGGTCAGGTCACTGGACCCTCACCAAAGAACCTAGCCACTCTTCCCAGCCAACTGTATGTAATTTGACCCTAATCACAGATGGCCTCCTGAATTTGGGAAGGGGCTAAAGTATACAATCTTGGTAAGTAAGCTCAGTAAATTCATTAGTTCCCCAGTAAAACTTTAATCAAACATTGGCTTGACACTAGAACCTTAAAAGGGAATAAACATCGCTTAGTATCCCCAGGAAAAGAATTCTCACAACAGATGGAAAATTTACTTGTTAATGCTATTATGGCTCATAATTATTTTTTTTAAAAAAGAAAGGAAATAAGAATGTAAAAGATGTTCAAAGGATATGAGAATGAAGATATTTTCCAAAATAGAAAAAATGAGAAAGCAAAAGCGAATGATGAAGGTCTGCATAGGTTTGTTATGATATATAAAAGATGAGACAAAAATAATATACCCATAATCTTAAAATTTCTAAGGTCATAGTTTACTCAACTAGTTTAAGGACCAAAATATATATCTAGTCAAGGTTTATTTGAGAATATTTTATTTTTTTACCCAAGCTGTATTTACATAGTACATGCTAATTAAAAGTACCAAAATGGTGGAATTAACCTCATTGGGTGTTTAACAGCCATACTTTGAGGCCTATACTAATGTGGTCAGAGGGACATAAAGGACAGTTTTTGCTCCTTGCTCTTCAAGGTCAACTGAGTTCCAGTGGACTGTGGAGCATCTCTCAAAATGTCCTGTAACTGTGGGGAGTCACCTGTCCTCTTGTTCAGGGAGGCCATGGAGTTCCTACAAGATGGACTTGAACCAGTGTCCAGTCTACAAAGAGGAGGGTCACTCAGAGGAAATATCTCATTCATACTTCCAAGTGAAGCCAGACATTGTTGAGAAGGATCTATCTTCACATAGATGGAACTGGTAAAAGAAAGGAGCCAGGAGTTCCTCCCAAGTCCATGTGACCCCTGAGGAACAGATCCTCAAATGACCTTAAGTGTAAAAGTAAATTGATTTATTTGGGCCAACTGTATGGTCTTAAACACCCAAAAGGAAAGTATAACCAATGAGTTAAGTCATCAGTATATTTCTTTAGGAGCTCAAGGGATTATACTTCCCAGACATTAGGCTTAAGTCCATATAAAAAGTTATTTAAAAAATTATTTCTCATTGATGATTTTGTTCCCAACCAGAAAGTACTGCTCAGATGTAAGACCTCAAACCTTGGTCTCCAATGGTGTAGTGCCCACCTCTGTAGCTAAGGGAGACAACCAGCTATTGTTCTAAAATGATGGATAATTTTTTTTCTCCCCCTATCTAGAATCCTTTGAGGGGGAACTGACACGTATTCTAACCACTCCAACAGCTATCAAAATACCCAAAAGCAAATCCTGCATCCATCACTCTTGAGTCCAGCCTTGGCAGACAAAAGAAAAATGAGGAGGAACCCAATAGAGGGATGCTTTTGGAAGCCCTTGTCAAGAAATTCCAATGGACTCTAATAAGAACATTTGAAAATTGCCCTCTTCTACTGATTGTTCTTGCAAAGACCTAGGTTCAAATCCCAGCTCACACATAGCAGCTAAGAACTGTCTATAACTCCAGTCTCAGGGGATCTGACATCCATGGACATCGCATCAAATGGGTGGACCTACCTACAGGCAGGCAATACATGCATAAACATAAAATAAAAATAATAATTTTTTTTAATTTGCCCTGTTCTGACATTTTCTAATTCCCTGTCTAGAGCTTCTAATGCTAATTTTTCTTGCCTTTAGTTCTCCTTCACAAAACAAAAAAGAATTATGCAATTTGTGAGTCTTTTAGATAGAGCCACTGAAGGGGTAACCCCAACTGCCTCACCTTGCATCTCTGTTCAGCATGGAAGAAGCCAGAGCGGTCTGTGTCCCAATCCCCTATCTGCAAGTTGGGTAACCTCTTCAGAGGATGGTGTGATAAGAATAGGAGGTAGGAATTGGCTAGGCTAAGTTAGGGCAAAAAGACCCCAAAGAAAAGTAGCCAGTTTCTTGGCTAAAAGTCACAGTGTCCTTGGGCCTCTTAGTAGCATACTCAGTTCCAAAGGCAAAAAATGTCTAAAGTATTTGGGAGCTTTTATCTAATCTTGAAAGGAGTTTTGGGTTGTCTCTTCAGAGGGGTAGCACAAATATTAAAGTAGCACAAAGCCCCATAAAAAAAGAAAAGGAAGAGTACATGAAGTTATCAGAAAAAAGTGAAGGGAAGATATGGGAGGAGTTAGAGGGGAGGGAGTGGGCATGGATTTGATCAAAACCCCTTATATGCATGCATGAAATTCTCAATAATTTTTTTTTTTTTGGTCTTTCTGAGACAAGGTCTCTCTGTAGCCCCAGCTGTCCTGCAACTCACTATGTAGACCAGGGTGGCTTGAACTCACAGAGATCTGCCTGACCTTGCCTCCTGAGTGCTGGAATTAAAGGCGTGTGCCACCACGCCCAGCAATAATGATTTTTTTAAAAAAGAAAATGTGTAGTCAAGAAATGACAGAATAATTAATTTCTAAAAGAATTAACTGAAATTGAGGAGAGCAAAAAGAAGTTAATCTTTAACCAAAATATGAATCAGTCTAGGCCAGAGTATGATTCAAATACAGAATCCACACAGAATTGCTAGTCTATTTTATAATAAACAAATATAAATCCTTAAAATATCAAACACCAGCCATCTGATCCATTATCTTTGCATTGTCCTTAGTATTGAAGCTGTTATCATTCTTAGATAAAACAGGAATGAAGCTGAACTGGCACTTTTACTATGCCACTGACCTCTGCACTCACCTCTGCACTCCCATATATAAAACCAATGTGAATCCAAACCAACATATACAGAGAAAAAGAAATAATTAGGTATTAATTACTTTAACTTTCCCTTTTTGGTGGTAATTTTATTGCTTTGAAGTTATTCTTACACTACAGGAGAGAAAATACAAAAGCCTTGAAATAAAGTCAGGTAATTTTAGTGATGAGTTTATATATATATATATAGTCTTTAAAAAAGAATACTGTAGTAAAAATAAAACCAGACACAATCCCCAGCTGTTTTACTGTTTACCTTACCACTGAATAATACATTGTCCCAGTTTGAACAAGTTACTGTTATGTGAATAATTGCTTCACACTTTCAACATAAAATATCCAGCAAGAATGAATCTAGAATATATAAAAAAATATTTACATAATGAAGAACAGATTCATCTCTGAAGCATGTTCTCCTCATTCAACCTGAGGGGGTCACAGGCTTCAACTGAAGCAGTGAGAATTCATTCAGAGTGAGGAGCCAAACCTCTGTGTTCCTTCACGCCTCCTAGGTCTGTTGCTGACCTACTCTGTGATACCCAAAGACAATACAAAAAACAAACAGTGAGAGTTTATGATTAGATTCCAAAAGAAAGAAGGCAAATTAGTGAGTCCAGCCTAGGGAGGGAGTAATAGAGAGGTACCATTTTTTATTGGGCAGTTTCACCTTGAGATACTTATAAGGTCCAGAGATGGACAGTCATGAAAGCCACACAATAATATGTAAATTTACTATAACAGAACATACATTTTAAATAATTCAATGACAAATCTTATTATGCATATTTTGGCAAAAAAATTTTTTTAAACAACAGAAACATATTGGAATTGATACTGGTCTTCTAAGCACACTGCCTTAGTCTGAGCATTCCCAGCACATCAGACACAGTGCCAGACATCTGATCACATTTAGTTTGCTTAAAGTGCTCTGTATCAATGCTTCCTCCTGAAGAGCCATAGCTCTTTCAAATTCAGGAACACTTGTTACAGATTTGGTGAAACCTCAAAAAGTCTGTTTCCATTCATTAGGATCATATGTCGACTCTGCTTGAAAGTAAATGAATTATTTCTCTGTGAAAGTGAGGTCCTTTTCATTTTCATATTTCTAATGCAATCGAACAAACATTTCTTAACTGCATAAAGTAATGAACCAGCACTTCACTCTAGTTCGCTGGGCTGCACGGCCCCCCAGCCTGTTTCTTGGATGCCAAGATTGAGATCTCAGCCCAGGGCTCACCAATGCTTCCTAATCCCTTGCATCCAGATGGACCCAGCTCCTTTTCCAGGTCCCTGGGAGCCCTCTGGGCTTGGTCCCACCCTCATCTCCCTCTGCTTCCCTGGGCCTGCACAGAACACCAGCCTCTTTCCTGGACCCCAGGACTGACCTCTTGGCACCAGGCCACCACTGCTTCCTGATCCCTTGATTCTAGATGGACTCAGTCTGGTCTCTAGTTCCCCCGGAGCCCTCTGGGCCTGGTCCCACTCTCATCTCCCTCTGAGTCCCTGAGCTGCACAACCCACCAACCACTTTCCTGGATGCCTTGGCTTCCTGATTCTTTGCATCTAGACCAACCCAGCTCCTCAGTGCAGTCCCCAGGAGCCCTTGGGGCCTCTTCCCACCCACATCGCCCTTTGCATGTCCAAGTGTCACAGCTACCAGCTGACAGAGACCAGCATCTTTCCTGGGCCCTGCTCCCAGGACAGTCCAACCACCAAATTCCTGAGGCTGAAAATCTTTCCTGGAGGGATCCAGACCTTAGGAGAAAGCCTGAGAGCATCTGATCCTCATCTGACTTGGGCCTCTGTAGAAATTCCTGAAGACAAAAGAAATCTGGCCACTCCAATATAAAATCAAAAGAGAACCG
>NW_008342011.1:2634182-2638713 GCF_000622305.1 Nannospalax galili
AAGAGTCAGAAACTACAAAAGAAATTCACATGTCAAAATCACAGAGAAAAAATAATAACATGAAAAACTAAAATAACATATCCCCACCAAATTCCAGTAATCCTCTAAAGGAGTACAATGAGAATCCCCTAGAGATAATGCAGGACATGGAACTCAAAACAATGATGAATATGATAAAAGAATTCAGTGAATTTAAAGAACACACAAACAAGGTAATTATAGAACTGAAGGAATATAGGGATAAACTTCTGAATGAATCCAGAAAAGAGCTAGAAATATTGAAGACTACTCACGCTGAAATGAAGAAGGAAGTGAAACAGTAAGTCAATTAGAAATGAGAGCAGAAAGCCTCACCAATAGGATGAATGATATGGAATATAGAATATCAAAACTGGAAGATAACTGGAGAAACTAGACCACTCAAGCAAAGGTTATGAAAAACTTAAGAAAATATAAGAATGGAATATGCAGGAATTGTGTGACATCATAAAAAGACCAAACTTAGGAATCATAGGCATACAGGAAGGAGAAAAATCCCAAGATAATGGCATGGACCAGATCTTCAACAGAATCATAGAAGAAAATATCCCACAATTAAAGAAAGACATGGCCATACAAATACAAGAAGCATATAGAAGACCAAACAGACAGGACCAGAAAAGAAACTCTCCATGCCACATCATAGTAAAGACACTAAACATACAAAACAAAGAGACAATACTGAAAGATGCAAAAGAGAATCAACAAGTCACATATAAAGAAAATCCCATTAGGATTGCTGACTTTTCAGTGCAAACTATGAAAGCCAGAAGAGCCTTGACCAAAGTATTTCCAGTTTTAAATTACCACAGATGCCAACCCAGATTACTACACCCAGCCAAAATGTCTATTGTACTCAAAGGTGAAAGAAAATCTTCTATGACATAAATAGGCTGAAGGAATTCATGGCCACAAGAACAGCCCTTCAGAGAGTTCTGGAAGCAATACAAAGAGCTGAAGTGCTGGCTCCAATAGTTCCATGGTTCTTGGCAAGAGTGCTCTTGGACAAAGTTCCAGCCGAAAGCCAATGACCACTGCTCTTTTGGTGGACATCACTTCCCCAGTTACTCCTGGTTTTTGTAATTTGTATAACCTTCTCTTCTTTAAGTATTCTGATAACCAACTCTGATGATGGAGTGGGAAACTAAACCAGGGAAATCTCTGTCTTTAGCAGAATTATTATGTTACTGAAACAAAATGAAAGTAATAAGATAGATGACTTCCTCCTATGACTATGATCTCATTTGGACCTGCATTTGTGATTAATAATGAGACTTGGTTTCCCTCAAAAGGAAAAGATAGCATGCAATAGATGCCCTGCCGCCTTTTACAGGAGTTTATGACTTTAACCCTAAAAGAGGAACTATTGAAACTAAAGTTTGGTATAAGGAAAAACTATTTGGCTTAGGGAAACTCCCTCTTGGATAGAAAGATTAGTTAGGTGAGTAAAAAGCTGGTGGTGCATGACCTCTGAAGAAAAATTGCCTATTCTTTTACCAAGACTAAAAGCGATTCACAAAGCCCTCAAAAATAAACGGCAACAAAATAATAAAGGATATTGAAATGAAGAAAGTAATCATATGACTCAAAGAATACAAACCAATCAGGAAGAAATAGCAAAACGGAGAGCAGAAAGATAAATTGGAATATTGGTTAGACAATAAATAAAAAGAGCTGGTTTTTCCCGTTCCCATGAGAAAAGTAATTTTCTCATATATGCAGGCCACCTATAAATATTAAAATCAAAGAATTAACGGGAAAATGGGGAAAGGCTGTATTACACGCAACTATGGTAAAACAGAAACTGCAGAAGAAAACAATGGAGACATTTCGTGGCTATGTTAAGAAAAGGTTAATCATTGAACTTTGTACTTTCCTTTTACTGTGATTATTGAAAAATATTACACACTGAGAAATACTGTGCAAATTCACAGTTTGATTTATGGTCTGATGTTTTACTGCTATTGTAAGCTTTCTAATTATAAATAAAGGTTGTAGAAGGCTGCTTTCAGAAGAGAAAAAGTAGAGACAGAAGCAGAAAAAGAAAGAAGATATTCGGGCTGACCTCCCCCAAGCGAGTCAGTCAACAGCCTCTACTAAAACTGCAATTGTGGTTTCTGGTATAGTCTTTTCTACTGCCGCAGCTACCTTCACCCCTTCAGGCCTCGGACTCAGCTGGAGCTGGATTGCGGCACTGAAGAAAGGAATGTCTATGCCCAAGGGGTTGCAGAAAGAAATTCAATGAAGGTATAACTGAGGAAAAGTACAGCTATATCAAGAATTGAAACAGAGGGCGACTGTGACCAGTGATAGTCATGTATATAGAGATTAGAAATGCATGTGAAAACGTCTCAATGTCAATTGCTTTGGAATGAATTCTTCTGTATGAAAAAAAAATTAAAAAAAATAATGATTAAAAAACAATAATTAGTAGATGTGAAAAACATTACCATTGAAATCTACCTGATAACTTTATATTCATGCTCAGATGCCTAGAAGCTCAGAAAGTAACCAACTGTGACTAGTAATAATCAGATACATTGAGATTAGAGATGCTTGTGAAAACGTCTCAATGTCAATTGCTTTGGAATGAATTCTTCTGTATGAAAAAAAAAATTAAAAAAATAATGATTAAAAAACAATAATTAGTAGATGTGAAAAACATTACCATTGAAATCTACCTGATAACTTTATATTCATGCTCAGATGCCTAGAAGCTCAGAAAGTAACCAACTGTGACTAGTAATAATCAGATACATTGAGATTAGAGATGCTTGTGAAAACGTCTCAATGTCAATTGCTTTGGAATGAATTCTTCTGTATGAAAAAAAAATTGAGAGGATTCAATACTCATCTTTCATTAATAACTTTAAATATTAATGGACTGAACTCTCCAGTCAAAAGACACAGACTAGGTGAATGGATTAAGAAACAAAACCCATCAAAACTTTTGGAACATGCTGAAAGCTATCCTTAGAGGAAAGTTTATAGCTCTGTCTACATCAAAAAAATCAGAAAGAACACAAATAAATGACTTAATAATGCAACTCAAGACGCTTGAAAAGCAACAACAAATGAAACCCAAACTCAACAGACAAGAAGAAATAACAAAAATCAGGGCAGAAATTAATTTAATGAAATCAAAACAAAGAAAGCAATACAAAGAATCAACAAATTCAAGACCTGGCCTTTGAAAAGATAAACAAGATTGACAGACTGCTAGCCCAGTTAACCAAAAGAAAGAAAGAGCACCTCCAAATAACAAAATCAGAAATGAAAGGGGAAGCATCACGATAGACACAAGAAAGATACAGGACATTACAAAGGAATACTTTAAATACCTATATGCTACTAAATTTGAAAACCTAAAAGAAATGGATGGCTATCTAAAGGCATGGGAACTACCAAAACTAAACCAAGAAGAGAGTAACAGCTTAAAGAGACCCATAACACAAAAAGATATTGAAACAGTAATACAAAACCTCCTGACTAAAAAAAGCCCAGGACCAGATGGATTTACATCAGAATTCTATCAGACATTTAAAGAAGTTCTACCTCTAATACTACTTAATTGATTCAAAAAGATAGAAATGGAGAGAGAGCTTCCAATTTCCTTCTATGAAGCCAGCATCACTCTAATATGAAAGCCAAGTAAAGATACAACCAAAAAAGAAAACTATAGAGCCATATCCTTAATGAACATAGATTCAAAAATTCTCAACAAGATACTTGCAAACCGCATACAGACACACATCAAAAAGATCATCCACCATGATCAAGTCGGCTTTATCTCAGAGATGCAGGGATGGTTCAATATACGTAAGTCAATAAATGTCATAACTCATAGAAATGGGCTCAAAGACAAGAACCACATAGTCATCTCAATGGATGCAGAGAAGGCCTTTGACAAAATTCAACATGCATTTTTGTTCAAAGTTCTAGAGGACTGGAGGGAACATACCTCAACATAATTAGAGCTATATATAACAAACCCACAGCCAACATAATTCTAAATGGAGAAAAACTGGAAGCATTCCCATTGAAATCAGGAGCCAGACAAGGCTGTCCACTATCCCCACTTCTCTTTAATATAGTACTTGAAACTCTTGTAAGAGCAGTAAGACAAGAACAGGAAATTTAAGGAGTACTAATTGGAAAAGAATAGATCAAATTATCCCTTTTTGCAGATGATATGATATTATACCTAAGAGACACCAAAAATTCCACCAGAAAACTCCTAAAATTATTAACACATTCAGTAAAGTGACAGGTTACAAAATTAACCTACAAAAGTCTGTAGCCTTTCTATATACCAAAAACAAGAAAGCAGAGAAAGAGCACATGGAAACACTCCCATTCACAATACCTGAAAAAAAAGTATCTCGGAATAAATGTGACCAAAGACATTAAAGACCTCTACAATGAAAATTTTAAATCTTTAAAGAAAGAGATTGAGGAAGACATCAGAAGATGGAAGGACCTCCTATGCTCA
>NW_008342011.1:2638764-2639636 GCF_000622305.1 Nannospalax galili
CGCAATTCCAATCAAAATCCTTATGACATTTTTCACAGAATTGGAAAAAAAACCATTCTAAGGTTCATACGGAAGCACAAAAGACCTCGGATAGCCAAAGCAACCCTGAGCACTAAAAGCAATGCCGGGAGGATTACTATACCAGTGTATTACAGAGCTATAGTCATAAAAACTACATGGTACTGGCACAAAAAAATAGACCCATAGATCGATGGAACAAAATAGAAGACCTAAATATGAGTACATGTAATTTCAGCCACCTGATATATGACAAAGGGGCCAAGAACATTCACTGGAAGAAAGACAGCATGTTCAGCAAATGGTGCTGGCAAAACTGGATCTCTACCTGTAGAAGAATGAAACTAAACCCCTATCTTTCACCTTGCACAAAAGTCAATTCCAAATGGATCAAAGACCTCAATGTAAAGCCTGAAGCTCTGAAACTGTTAGAAGAAAACATTGGCAATAAACTAAAAGATATAGGTGTAGGAAATTATTTTCTAAACCAGACATGAATTGCTCAGGAAACAAGGTGATGATCCAACAAATGGGACCTCATTAAACTAAAAAGCTTCTTTACAGGAAAGGAGGCAACCAGGGAAATGAAGAGAAAACCCACAGAATGGGAGAAAATCTTCACCAGCAACACATCTGACAGAGGTTTAATATCCAGACTATATAACGAACACAACAACAGAGAATCAACACAAGAAGTAACCTAATTAAAAGACAGGCTAAGGAGCTGAACAGAGAGTTGTCAAAAGAAGAAGTAAAGATGGATATGAAGCATATTAAAAGATGTTCAACATCACTAATAATTAGGGAAATGCAAATTAAAACCACTTTAAGATTTCATCTTACCCCAGTCAGAC
>NW_008342011.1:2639876-2657762 GCF_000622305.1 Nannospalax galili
AGCAACCTAAGTGTCCCTCAGTTGACGAGTGGATAATGAAAATGTGGTTCATTTATACGATGGAGTTTTACTCAGCAGTAAAGAATGGTGAAATCATGAAATTTGCAGGTAAATGGATGGAACTAGAAACTGTTATCCTAAGTGAAGCAACACAGACTCAGAAAAAAAAAATCAACCTTTATTCACCCAAATATGTGGATCCTAGAACCAAATCCTGATAAGTGAGTATGTATCCAGACATAACTACAGGAACCAGGATAATGGAAAGGAACCTGTGAGGTAGAGGTAAAGAAAGAACCTGAAAGAGAACAGTAGGAAACAGACGTTAATAAGGGAGATATGGATAAAAATTGGGTTAGTTTAAGGGAGGGGGGGAAAGGAAGGGTATACAAGGAACCTAGGGGATAAAGGGAAAGAAGGAGATCAAGAGGTAGGACCATAGGAGAAGGGTATTATTAAGGGAGAAAGGGGGAAAATGGGGCACCGTAATGGGGGAAAGCATGATGGAGGGGTTAGACAATGCAAGAGATAAATAATGAGTAGCTAGTTTTAAAAACCAGAGGGAACCATATTAGTCCAACAACCTACTGACAAATTATACATAACAGATCAAGAACTATATGTCTAGGTAAGGTTTATCTGAGAACAATTGGTCTTTGCCCAAGATTTATCTACATGACACACAATAATTAAAAGTACCAGACTAGGGGAATAAACTTTCTTGCATGTTTAACACACATACTTTGAGGCCTATACTAATTTGGTCAGAGGGACATAAAGGACAGTTTTTGCTCCTTGCCCTCCTAGGTCAACTAGTTCCAGGGAACTATGAGCATCTCTCAAAATGTCCTGTAATTGTGGTGGGTCACCTGTCCTCTTGATCAAGGAGGCCGAGGAGACCCCACCAGATAGACCTGAACCAGTGTCCAGTCTACAAAGAGGAGGGCCAACATGGAGGAATCATTTCCTCCATGCTTCCAAGTGAAGCCAGCCATGGTCATGCAGGACCTTTGACTTTTCTTCACATAGGCGGGACTGGTAAAAGAAAGGAGCCAGGGGCTCCTCCCAAGCCCATGTGACCCCTGAGGAACAGATCCTCAAATGACCTTAAGAGTAAAAATAAATTGGTTTGGGAGCCAACTGATGAACTTAAACACCCAAAAGGAAAGTATAACCAAAGATTAAAGGGGCCAATATAATTTTTTTAAGAGTCCATATATATAGCTAAAGGCTACATAACAAGCAACAATGCCAGTTAGGAGATACCTTCTTTTGAGTTGTTGACCAGGGTGGCTCAAGGGACTCCCAGATAGTAACCCACCACAGAACTGGGAAAATGAACAGCAGATCTGAATCTTATCTAAAGGAATATTGACAACTGATTGCTTCTAGATGAGGAACAGCTGACCTTCCTAAAAGAAAGACCTCTAGATAGGCTGACTAGATTCACTAGGTGGATACGTAGTGGGGAACGGCTGGGGGTGCCGACAACACAGCCGATAGTAGCAGGAATAACAGAGTATAAAGGCTCTAGTCGGGGGAAGTAGGCTATGGGAGGGTGCCTTCTGGGAAATGGGTGTATATTTGAATAAGATTGTTTGGGATGTTCTGTGTGATATACACACACAGAAAAAAATCAACAAATTTCAAAATGTATTTTATTTGAGGAGGAAGTATAAAAGTTTACATCATGTTAATTAGCAGAGGTGATGAACATTATCACTGAAATCTACCCGATTACTTTATAGACATACACAGGTGTCAAGGGTCCACGTGCAAACGATTATGACTAGTAATAATTAGACACAGGCAGATTAGAGACCATGCGCCAACATCACAGTGTTAGTAGAAAAACAATGAGTCTTTCAGTAAGAAACAGTATATTTTAGAATGAAATGGAGATCTTTTTTGAGGGTTAAAAACTCATTCAATTTTATGTCTTATAGGGCTTATATTGAGTTCAATATTGTATAACTGTATTGATTCAAGAGCGAACATAGAAATTTTATAGCCACTTTTGAAGGCACAGTTTCTTGGATCTAGAAACTGTTATTTGGCATGTTAAAGCTGTAATGATATGCTTCTTCTAAGAAAAATAAAAAATAATATTTTTTTAAAAAGTAATGAACCAATCAGTGGTGAACTGAAGTACAGAAGCTGGCATGAATTACTTGACTGTAAGAATGAATTCTGTTGGGCTAGAGAGATGGCTCAGCAATTAGGAGCACTAGCAGCTCTTGCAGAAGACCCAGGTTCAATTTCCAGCACACACACGGTGGCTAACAACCATCTATAACTCCAGTTCTAGGGGATCTGACACCCTCTTCTGACCTCCATGGGCATTTCACAACACGGATGCATTTACATGCAGACAATACAATGATAACACATAAAATAAAAATATTTTTTAAAAATTAATCCTGGCAGCATTGTCTACCTGTCCACTTTCACCTAGAAGAAAATCTCAGAAATAACCTATCTCTTTACAACTAGAAGACTACTTCACAAATAGTCAGTAGTCTAATGGTTACACAGTTGTTTCCAAGAAAGCAGACATGAAATCCTATGCAAGATAACGTTCATGAGTTAAGATATATTTTTATGAATTTTTATGATTATTGTATGGTAAGAATATTGTTTAGAGAAAGCAAAAAATTATCATTTCATGTAAATTTGGTTTATTTATTATTCTACCTTGAGAAGCATACTGTCATGTAGGCTTTTTGCTATGGTTTAGAAGAGGTTTGTCCATCAAGAATTTTTGTATAGGAGACTTGGTCATCAGTGTGGTGGTGAGCCTAATGGAAACTGGTTAAGTCACTAGAGAAATTGCCACCTTTGGAAAAACTGCTAGTTTTCATTGAACCCTTGTTAGTTCTCCCAAGAAGGTTACTATAAAAGGGCAATCATGACCTTTCCAACTCTCTGGCTTCCTATCTTACCATGTAATCAATACACTCCGGACATGAGATTTATCTACCATGTAGTCAGGGGGCTTTCACTAGAGACAAGCAGAGCTGGTATCATGATGTTTGACTTTGAACCCATAAAACCACGAGCTAAATAAGCCTCTTTTCTCTATAATTTACCCACTTTCCAGTATTTCAGTATAGCAACAGAGAACAAACTAATATAGTATGAATCCTTTATGAACAAGATATGATACTTGGCTAAATTTGAGTGTCATCAGGAAGATATTAGAAGCATGCTCTAAGCAGTTATGGGAAAGAAAGAATGGAAGAAAAAACTTTAACGGAAAAAGTGACATTTGTGATTATCTATGAAAGAATGATAGATTTTTTTCAGGTTTTTGAATACCAAATAAGGATGTCTTTTTAAAAAACTTTTTTTGAGAGAGTCTCACTGTGTAGTCCTAATTGACGTGGAAATGTCTATGTAGAGCAAGATGGCTTTAAACTCACAGATTCAACTGCTGCTGTCTTACAAGTGCTGAGATTATAGGCATGCACCAGGAATGCCCATGCTTGGCTGCAAGAATATCTTCTTTATTCAGGTAGAAATAAAGAATAGTTTGGGGAATGGATGTACATATCAAATATAATTTAACAAAAGAGAAGATGATTTTTTCTATTCAGGGTGATGAAAAGATTTTAGCAAAAGAGGTGGTTGTACAACAATGTAAATGTAGTGCTTCTCAGTCGTATACTTAAAGTAGTTAATATAGAAGCTTTAATTTTATATATTCATATACTTTCTCTACTATAGGAAAAATATCTGAATATGTCATGTAGTTCAGAAATAGAAACCAGTTATGCTAAGCATAGCACCGTGCGGTGAAGCAGAAAACTAGAATCCAGCAAGCAGCATGAGACAGCAGCCATTGAGGCTTCTCATATACTCCGTGACTAAAGCAAACTATTTCTCAACATCTTCACAAGCATATATAAATGACTTTTTAAAAAACCAGCTTAGTCATTGCCAAGATTATTAAGTAAAACCTTAAGCTTTACGTCCCTAAGAGAAAAAAATTAAAACAGGTTCATGCCAGATTAAATACATGCTAAACCTGACACTTCCTTTTGGAATTTCAGGGGAAAGTGAGTGAATGCTTCGCTAAGAATGAGACAAATAAAATGAAATAAAATTTGGGGTCTGAGAGATTTAGATAAAAGAAGAAAAAACTTCTTAAATGTAAAGGTGTCATTTGCTGGCATTATATTATCCAGGGAGATCGTCTTTCACAGAAGTGTTTGAACAGAGCAGATCCCCCATCTGTTCAGGATTTAGGGCCAGTCCTGCCAAAAACAAATGTTAAGATTTTAGAGATCTTTTGTGGTTATTTCAAGTACTAAAAACTATGGGGAACACAAGAAATGAAAATATATAAGAAATTCAAGTGCAGAGCACTGGGATTTTATTGTTTCCCAGTTTTTATTTCTCTCGAAAATATGATAGAACCCAAGAGTTAAGCCTCTCTGGAAGTTTTTCTCTCTTTGTGGGTCACTTGGCATGACTCTCCCACACAGTCGGGCTCTTTCAGAGCTTCATGGACCACAGTCAGACGTTAGTCAGTGAACTCGAGGGGAACCTAGAAAGAGGACATGGAAGTAGTAACTAGTGGCCAAAGAAAGTCACTGGAAATTCCCTACCATTATACCTGACTGCTCTCTCATAAAGCTTGGTGATTACTTTTCTCCTCTGGAACTATGAAAGCTAGCCAGTAGAGATGAAGATTCCAGGTGAGTTCAAGCTTCATTCCTCCATGATCTACAGTTCAAGAATGTCATATTTGTAGCAACAGGGTCTTACCATCAAGTTCTGAAGGGTAACCAAGAGCATAGGCAATAGCCTATAATATTTGGGGGTCTATGGGACCTCATTGGTCAATAACTACAAAAAAGCTAACTCATTCCTGGCACTAGACTTTTTATTTGTTGGCCTGTGGTATCTAGTAGGGGCACTGTCACCCCATTATAGGATTAACTCCATTTAAATTCCTTTTTGTATGTATGTATGTATGTATGTATGTATGTATGGAGTTTCTATAGTAATTTCCATATGGCTTTTTTATATCCCTTCCCATACTCTTTTCTAACACATCTTCTCATACCACACCTCATTCAGTCCTTACTGTTCATATATATGAACTCACAGCAATTGTGACAGCATGCACAAGGACTACGCACACTCAAGCCAGACAAAATCCCAACATGAAGAGGGAAGTGGACATGATGTCTCACCCCTAGCTGAAAAACTATTGTCAACTGATAGCTGCTTAGAGAAGGAAAAGAAATTTCTTTAAGAATGTGGATCCTGGTAGGTTGACCACATTCCACTGGATGGCCAGGCACCCAAGAGTATATGAACAGCACAAATTGGACTTGGTGGTCTGTTTTTATTTTTTATTTTCTTTTATTTTTTATTGTGTGCATATGAGTGTATTGCCTGCATGTGTGTAAGTGCACCCATGTCATGCACTGCTTGCAGAGATCAGAAGAGGATGTCAGATCCCCTAGAACTGGAGTTACGGACAGTTGTTAGGCACCATGTAGATGCTGGGAATCGAACCCGGGTCCTCTGCAAGAGCAGTCAGTTCTCTTAGCCTCTGAGCCATCTCTCTAGTCCCCAGAGTTTTTTAAAAATATAAAAAAGAAAGAAAACAAGAAAGAGGACCGAAAGTTCAGTGGGTATGGAAGGGGGATGTAGACCTGGGAGGAGTTTAGGGAGGAGGGCAAATATATTGTACGAAGTTCTCAAAGAAATAATAAAAAATGAGGGAAAAATAAAAAGAAGGCAGAGCTGAAATGAAGGCAGGACTTGAGTTCATAGTTTAGACTATGAGGATAATGACATATAAACAGAGCATATAGCCCTGGGATAACCAGATTAGAGAAGGGAGAATAATTTAATAAATCTTTTATTTTAAAAAAGAGTTGTAAAAGTTCATCCTCTGTGAACTTGGGTTTGGGTTGGCCTGCTCTGACAATGGATATGGAAGAAACAATGTTTTGCAATTTCTGATCTAGAAATTAAGAACACTCTGTAGCTGAGACTGGAGAGTTATTTCACTGAGCAAACTGCTTGCTGAACAAGCATGAGGACCTGAGTTCAGATTCCCTGTACTCATGTAAAAAAGTCAGGCATGGCTGTACCTGTACTCAAGATTATTACTTTGGTTCCCATCTCCCTCAGTTTGCTCATATTTTTCATTCATAATACAAAGAGTTTCATTTGTTGCCATATGAATTCATTTCATGTCCCCCTGCACACAATCCTGGTTTATTTAAAATAATTTATACATAAATATGACAGCAATTCTCATACTCAAAGCAGTACAAAGAAGTTACCATTTATCTCTTGCTGCTCTGGACATCTTCATTTTTCCCACCATACTAATTTCCTTTAGCTAACTAATTTTCTGTACCAATTGGAATGGGTTTTGTTGATTTTTGTTTGTTTGGGGTTTTGTTCTTGTTTTAGTTAGTTTGCTTTGTGGTGCTGGGGGTAGAACACAGGACCTCTTGGCAACTATTTAAAAACCCCACTACTGAGCTGCATTCCTAGGCCTTGTTCCTGCATCTCCAATCCACACTACTGCATCCATAGTCCTCACTCCTGCATCCCTAGTCCACACTCCTGCATCCCTAGTCCTCACCACTACATCCCTAGCCCTCACTGCTGTATCCCTAGTCCTCACTCCTGCATCCCTAGTCCTCACTCCTACATCCCTAGTCCTCACTCCTGCATCCCTAGTCCTCACCACTGCATCCCTAGTCCTCACTGCTGTATCCCTAGTCCTCACTCCTGCATCCCTAGCCCTCACCACTGCATCCCTAGTCCTCACTCCTGTTTTTCCAATGTTTAAATGAGCAGAACACAAATGTATTTTCTTATAGATTATTTCCTACACGTTTGTATTTTTAATATTTTTTCTTAACATAAGAACTAAAAATCATTTCAAGGAAGTTCACAGATAACATTATTAGCTTTCACATTCTACTGGATGAATATAAAATACACCTTCATTTATTCAATCAGTCCCTAGCTTTTTTCCAGTATTTACAATTATAGATATCCTCTACTTATCAATATATTAATAATGGGATATCATCACAATACAGTTTTTAGAAAAGGAATTTC
Organism: Nannospalax galili; assembly: GCF_000622305.1. Taxonomy (NCBI): domain Eukaryota; kingdom Metazoa; phylum Chordata; class Mammalia; order Rodentia; family Spalacidae; genus Nannospalax; species Nannospalax galili. The sequence goes on from NW_008342011.1 coordinate 2,646,978, forward strand.
TGAATAAGAAGGTAAATAAATACTTTCTTAGAAATTAACCATCTTTCTCTCCAATGTATTAACTGTCATGAATTCCTGGGATGGGAGTCATTATTTTCCTTTTAGACTCACGTGCAGAATTCACCACACTTTTTTAATTTTTGCAATTCTAAAGATTGATAAATATCATTTAAATGTTTTAAAATAAATTTCTGATAATTAGGAAGTTTAACAAGCATTTTCATATGTTTCAGGTTCACTTTTATTTGGGGTCTCTAATGACCTGTCTGTGTCTTTCCCCTGTTGTTCTATGGACATTTGGGTCTCTTGTTTCTTCCTTTTTTTTTTTTTTTTTTTTTTTTTTTTTTTTTTAGCACTGCTGAGACTCAGGGCACAGCACATGCTAGGCAACTTCCAATCTCAATGACTGAGCTACATCACAGTCTTTCCTCTTGTCTGTCTCTGTCTCTGTGTCTGGCTGGCTGGCTCTCTTTCTCTCTCTTCTCTCTCTAGTTCTCACTCATTTTGTACACCAAGCAGGCCTGGATTTCATCACACGCATCTTGTTTCTCCACTTTATTTATCTTCATTTTACGTGTATAAGTATTATGCCTGCATGTGTGTAAGTGCACCCATGTCATACAGTGCCTGTAGAGGACAGAAGAGTGTGTCAGATCCCCTGGAACTGGAGTTATAGACAGTTGTTAGCTGCCATGTGGGTGCTGGGATTTGAACCTGGGTCCTTTGGAAGAACAGTCAGTGCTCTTAACCGATAAGCCATTTCTCCAGGCCCTTGTTTGTCCATTTTTAAGATGTCTGTGGTACATGATATGATGGGCATATTTTCTTTCAGTTTGTCAGCTATATTTTGACTTTATGATGTGGTGGTCATAAAAATTTTAAATCTCTTATGTATTCAAATTTATCAATCTTTTTGGGGTTTTGCCTCAAAATTTTGTGTAAGATTTGGAAGGTCTTTCCCTACATCAAGGTTAAAAATAATCTATTGTGTGGCTTAAATGAGAAATATCCCAAATAGGCTCCTGTCTTTGAACAGTTAGTCTAGTTGGTAGCCCTGTTTGGGGAAGTTATGGAATTTTTAGGAAGTGGAGCCTTGTGGGAGGAAGTATGTCACTGGGAGTGGGCTTTGAAGGTTTATAATATCACTCCACTTCTTGCTCTCATTCTGTTTCCTGTGTGTGAATGAAAAATATTATCAGTCAGCTTAGCCACTAGCCGCTCCTACAGCCATGCCATCCCCACCACTGTGGACTCAAGCTATCTGGAAGTGGAAGCCAAAACCAGTCTTCCTTAGTTTGCTTCTAGTCATGGCATTTTATCACAGCAATAGAAAGGTAACTGGTATACATATATTATCTTCTAGGGCTTATAGATTTTGCTTTGTTTTGTTTTGTTTACATTTAGACTTTAAAATCATTATTTTGAGGCATAATATAAGACATAGTGTTAGGTGTCTTTTTCTGAGTGACTACCCAATTGTCCCAGAACTATTTATTAAAATGTCTAGTCCAGCCATTTAAGATGTTGTATTTATCATATTCTAAATTTCTATATGTACTTAATTATAGACATTTTATCCTATTCCAATGTCCACTGGTAAATCTATTTGAATGTCACGTGGTTTAATAAGAAAGACTTTAGTATCCAAGTAGACTTTAATGCCTGGAGGGACTCATCTCTTTTAGCTTTCTCCTTTTTCGGTGTTTTCTCGGCAACTGTTTTGGGTTTGCTTTCCTACATACCCTCAGCATCAAGTCATTGAACTCTACAAAACAGTTGGTTTTTTTATTGCTATGGCATTAAGTTTACACATTAACTAGGATGGGCTGCTTTCTTTACAGTCGTGCATGTTGGTACAAGAGAAAGAGAAGTCCATTTGCTAGCTCTACATGTGACTTTCAGGAGTGTTCAACTTTTTTTTCTGGCACAGGTATTGTACATCTCTCACTAGATTTATTCTTAAGGATAATTTACTCTTTCTTTGTTGTAACTGGACTGGTCACTGATTTAAATCACTAAGTTTAGGAGTGGTCTATCACGCAACATTAACAGACAAATTGTCAAAACTCCATGGCTACCTACAAAAAAAAAAATCCCCATAATATGACTATGTTATTTCTAAATAAAGGGAATAAAGATGGATGAGAAATAGTGTAGGCTCCTCAGAAACAAGGCAGTACTGAAAAGCATAAAATTTATGCTTACATTCAAAAGTATTTTTTCTATTAATATTCAAAAACTCATTGCTTTTACGGTTTAAGAGGAAAAACTGAACACTGTAAAACAGCATTACTTGCCCATTAAGGTTCTCAAGCCATTTTGGTAGAGGAAATGAATAAATAAAGTCCAGAGAAAAGAAACTCCACATGACCAAAGACCTCTATTTGATATTACTATAGCATAATTATAAATGAAGTATTAGAAAAGTGCTCCTATTCCTGAATTGCCAGGTTTTAGCAACTCCAGAGAGCACTTCCAGCTTCACATATCTGTAGAAATTACCATGAAAAGGTCACCACTTTATCTGCACAAACACAATATTATATAAAACTAAGTAGATAAAAAGTCACACACATTTAATTCAAACCCTTTTGCCATCTGTTGTGTGTTTTATGCATTTTAATTATTTGGGAGACTTGCAGAAGCTCTACATTAAAAATGCCTTCTGTCACCACAAAATATCTCACAACCTTATGAATCACTGTAATTTCTTCCATAAACTAATAAACTAGGGAGAAGTGCAGGCTCGTGTTTGATTCATTCTGGACTCATACTTTAGGTGCTGGCGTTGGGAGAACCATGATCAACCTCAGCTTGCAAATATAAGAAACAGCCCTTAGTTGTACTTAAGGGAGCCAAACCTCCAGGCTCTCTACTGAGCCTAGAATATATGTAGATTTGTTTAGCATATAGCATAAATAAGTAATCTATCAAAAATTGAGGCAATAAGATAAAACCCCATTTGCCTATGAAACACTGAAATGGCAATTTCATCCACTAAATGCCCAGATCCTAGATGATATCTAACAAATGTCTCCGTTAGAGTGTAGCTAAGTTTCCATACATATTTCAGAGAACAGTTTTTAAGTTCTTGCCTAATGTCTGCTAGTCCTGATTTTAGGCATAATCTGAGCAAGGTACTATAAGTTTCAAGCAGATATTAATGATACAAGTCAAACTCAAGAATTTATTTTGGCTTAAGAATAGCTCATTTGGAGAAAGCCCTTCCAGAAGAAATATAGTTGTTAAATGAATATCCCAGTGCCAGGGTGGGTTGTCCCCCCTATGAACTGTTGGCCTCAGGGACCCTGGAGGTCCCCAAAACAATAAAGGCCATTGCCAATAATGTTGGTTGTACACAGGAAGTGGATGGAGGGATCCTATTGCTGAAGACACTGCTTGATGTGAGTGCTAGAAGGGGAGAAATCAAGCTTGGACTAAGATGAAAACTCCCTGCCACTGGATGGGTGGCTTTCATGGTGCCAAAAGGCGATATGCAGATGATTGGGGGAGAATCATCTCCCAAAATTCTGCTCAACAATAGACCCTGTGTGTTGCACTATCAACATAATAGTGGAGCATCTAGTATATGTACAACCAGCAAATTTTTGACTGGATAAAATGCTCACTCCTAGGGGTGGAACACACATCTGGTACTGTAAACCAGACCACTCCCCTGTAGCAGGGGAGAATATAGGCCCCAGTGGGAAACCACTGCAATTGTTTTGTTAGAGGGATGTGATGCACCTTCTAAAATGCTGCTCAAGCATTTGTGTTTACACCCATAGGTTATTATAGCAGTCACTATTTAGATGTTCTTGCTTCTTGTGTGTGGTTTTTTTTTTTTGTCTTTTTGAGGCAGGGTCTCCCTGTAGCCCCAGCTGTCCTTGAATTCCCTATGTATACCAGGCTAGCCTTGAACTCAGACAGATATCTGCCTGCCTCTGCCTACCAAGTGCTGGGATTAAAGGTGTGCGCCACCACACCCGGCTTTCTTGTGTGTGTTTTTATAGTAGATAGAATCCCACTGAAATGGGCCAACAGTCCATGGAAAACTGACCATGCAGAGACCCAAAAGTTCAGTGCCTTGCCACAATAAGATAAAGAAAATCCCACACTTACCACCCCCTCCAAGGCTCAGGGACTTTTGTGGAAGAGGTTGGCACAAAGAATGTAAGAGCTGGAGGAAGGGATGGAGTATTAACTGGAAATGTACTTCAACCATTATGTCAGCAAGCTATAGTCACACCTCCTTCCCATGCTCATTAAAGAATTGAGGGGGGAGGTCAGTTACCCCTCCTACCCAATCAGTTGACCTTAGCTGCATGTTGGGGAGAGGCTAAGGACATATAAGCCGAGAATGCCAGGCTCTCTCACCATTTTCTGTGGCTATTGGGAAGTCACGGAATCTATATTTGAATGTGGACTTTCCAGTGCAGCTGTAAATGGGGGACACCCACTCCTCTGTAAATAAACCCCCACCCTATGCTCTGTTTAAAAAAGGAAAAAAGGAAAAAGTAGATGATAGGTGTTTGGATAGATAGATGAGAGTGTTCTGACTAGACCACAAGTGGATGGACTTACACTGGAGAATGTCTGGGGATACTGTGTGATTTGACACAGTAGGCCTTAAAACCCAGGACAGAGTATATATAGGTTCGGGGGGGGGGCCATAAAGATGATTCAGATTGTTTGAGATATTCTGTATAAAATACAACAAAATTTAATAAAAATAAAATTTTTAAAATAAATAAAAAATACTCTTCTTAAAAAAAAAAGAATACCTCATTTGGGACTGGGGAGATAGCTTAGCGGTTAAGAGCATTGACTATTCTTGCAGAAGAGCTGGGTTTGAATCCCAGCACCCACATGGCAGCTAACAACCACCCCAAACTCCAGTTTTAGGGTGTCCAACATCCTCTTCTCTCTTCCACAGGCACTGCATGACACGGGTACACTTACATACATGCAGGCATAACACCCATACACATAAAAAATAAAAAATAATTTTTTTAGAAAATAGGTCATTCATCAGAGGAGTCTAATTAATTTAGAAATGGGAAGCTATATAATTCCGGCCCCCTTGTTTTTCCTTGGGGGAAGTAAAATGTCCAATTTTGTTCTCCTGTCAGCTTCCTGTCTTACCAAAAGAGGAAGGACCTGAAGCACCTATTATGGACATATCAACCAGGCTCCTGGTTAAGATGAGTGGACTCCAACTAAAAGGACTGCAAGTCATAATCCTTATTCAAGAAGGAGGCTTTAGGGAATCCTAAAGGATGAAACACAAACAAAGACATTAGACAAAATTCTAGCTTCAAACCTTCACAGCTATAGCAAGTAGTAAACGGAGCCTAACTCCAAACAAGGTGAACATTAAACTTCTCATTTAAGGCCTATGTAACTCAGTTCTTTTTACTTGACACTATGGGTTTCAACTCCAAAATTTCAAAACATGGCCAAATGCAAAACAAGGTCCAAAGAGACAAATGAAAAATCGGTATCAGACTTAGATGTGAAAAATATTTTGGAACATTCAGACTGGACATTTAAAATAATATGTGTTAGAAGTTCTCATGGAGAAAGTAAACAACATGCAAGAAAAGCAAACTAAGCAGACATATGAACTCCAAGAAGAATAAAAAAAAAGTGTTAGAGATTTTAAAATTCCATTGTAACATAAAGGAAGAAACTTTCCTTGTTTAAAAAAATTATTTATTATTTTTATTTTATGTGTACGAGTGTATTGCCTGCATGTATGTGAGTGCACCCATGTTGTGCAATGCCGCGGAGGTCAGAAGAGGGCTTCGGATTCCCCTGGAACTGGAGTTGATGGTTTGTAGCCGCCATGTGGGTGCTGGGAATCAAACCCAGGTCCTCTGCAAGAGTAGTCAGTGCTCTTAACTGCTGAGCCATCTCTTCAGCCCCAGGAAGAACCTTTTCTAGACGCATCAATAACTAGAGCATGCTCAACAAAAGAATCAGTGAGCTCCAAGATGTCAACAAAAACTTCCTAAACTGCAAAACAAAGGAAAAAAGAATTTAAGAAGTCAAAGAAAATATTCAAGAACTATGAGAAATTAAAAAGGCACAAATGCTTCATACAATCATAATGGGAAGGAAGGAACTAAAGGAACGAAGGTGGGAAGGAGAGACTATTGTAGGAATGTAATTTGCTGAGGCTACAACTGAAAATTACGGTTCCTCAGAAAACCCAATATAGATTATCAGATGACTCAAAAATTCCACTTCTAAATATTTATTCAAAATAAGTGAAAGTAGGATCTCACCATGCATGTGGCATACATCTATAATTCCAGCACTTGGGAGGCTGAGGCAATAGGATTGCCACAAGTTAGAGTCCAGCCTGAGCAACACAGCAGGTTTAGACACATGGAAAATATTTTAAGAGGTAAAATTCACTGAATGTTTCATTAAATTATAGAACTGTAGAATTTTCACCTTCATAATAAAAAAGTTTTAAAATAACATTTAGATGTAAGATGTCATCTGCCTTTAGTATGTTCTTAAGGATTTTGTAGTTAGTGTGTGAGAAATAGAAATTTGTCAAAACAGGAATATTGAAAATAATTCAGTAAAAAACAAAGAAATATCATGACATTATCAATGATTAGTTACTAAATAAATGGCTTAGCTGATGCTAAAGGAATTCTGAGAGTTAAAAAAAATCCTGTACACTGGAATAGGATAACTTCATTTAAGAAAAATGAGTTCTTGAAGGGGTACAAGGGAAAAGAAAACAAATCAAGACATGTGAAAGAATACATGACCTGTTTGAGTGGTTTTCAGAAGTCAAAACCAGAGATGCAGACTGGGTCCAGACCAGGCACTGAGGAGTTAGAAGAAAGCAGTCTGTTAAGTTAACTGCTGTGTGTAGTTCATACTAGATCAGAGAGATAGACTGGGACAGTTCAGTAGCTATGAGAAAATTTATTACGGACCAATGGAATAAGCAAAGGAATCAGGAGGATAATGAGAACAGAAATTATGCAAAGCTAATCACACATACCCTGCCCACACACATATTTAAAAAAAACAAAAAGGAAAAGCAGAGGGAAAGAGAGGGTGAGTCTCATTTCTGAAGCTAGAGAAAAGAAAGCACAATGATTTCAGAAATGCTGACTGCAGTCCTTCTGGAAAATCTCCAAGTATAAATTACATTACATACTCTGATAATGTTAGAATTGGAACTCTATTGTGAGTTTAAAATAAAGAGAAATAATGTGAAATAACTTCAAAGAAGTGATTTGAAGTCCTGAAAATAGTTGTTATTCTTCTAAGGAAAAACTGTCTATAAAGAAAAAAACAAAACAAAAGTCAACTGAAAATTAGAGAGGCTAATTAGTGCCTAGGTGAAGAAACATCCCAGCAAAACCCAGGGGCACATGCTGTCATGCAGACATGCATGTACAGAATGAATAATCAAATCAGAAAGACCCATCATGGAAACTAAGGAAAATGTAGCCTCTCGCACAAGATCACAGAAATTTTTCCTCTAATCCATACAAGGATTTGCTTTAAAAAAAAAATTTCCCTAATACAAAAGATAAAGACACAGAATTGACACAGTGGGCCTTAACATGAATGAGAGTATATGTGCTCCAGTGGCGGGGGCAGTGCTTTGAGAGGGCGCCGGTGGGGATGGGGGTATAAAGATGATTAAGATTGTTTGAGATGTTCTGTATGAAATACACAAAAAAATTCAATAGAAACAATTTTTTTAAAAATATATTATGTGTCTAAGGACAATCTATGACAACTCTATTTTTACCATTTATTATGATCAACCATTTACTATTGATACCTTATTCAGTAATAAGCTAAAAATGAAAAAGTGTTGCGAATCAGAAATTAATCGCTGCTAATTTCTTTAAGGACTATCCATCAGGATTAAGTATTTCTTTAAAATGGAAGAAAGTGAATTTCTTTCTTAAAAAATCATGGCAACAATAACATCAGGAATTAGAATCCAAAGCCTAATATCCTAGTAGAGAAAAGGTCAGACAGGCAGGATAACCGGCCTAATAATTTAAAGTTGCCAATACCAGGGGCTGGAGAGATGGCTCAGCAGTTAAGAGCATATAGTTTTTATGCAGAAGATCCAGTACCCACATGGAGCAGCTCACAATCACTTGCTCTAACTCCAGTTCTAGAGAGATCTGACCCCTCCGGGCCAGGCACCTGTACACACACATGGGGGGGGAGAGAGAGAGAGAGAGAGAGAGAGAGAGAGAGAGAGAGAGAAACTTAAAATGTTCCAAATTTCCATATATAACTACAGGAGTTTTATTTATCCATGGGGTATTCACTCATTTATTCATTGAATTACTGACCAGCCACTACGTAGGAGGCATTAAGAAGCCAAAAGTGAAAAGGTCACATCCCCGTCACCCAGAGCACTGTTGTCCTTTTCTAAGACATATCAGAATACTGTAAAAAGGAAGTTGAAAAATCTTCATTATTTAAAGATGTGTAATTTGCAACACAGTCAAATGGAAAAGTGGCATTCATGAAGAAATTTAAGTGTACCATACCTTGCTCTAGCAACTCCATGAAAAAACTCTTACAGCATGAATAAGTAATCTCACTTGCTTCTCTCTCATTTCTTCTAATCCATCCTTGGTAGTTTAATTAGGCTAATTTTGTGAATCTGTCACCCTAATCATGTCTAAGTACCAATTTCTTTCAAGAACTGAAGCCGAAAGAAGCATAAATTAATACTCTCATAAAGTTAAACAGAATTGGGTATCATTTGAAATCCATGTCTTAACAACTTCAGTAGAAGAGCTCTGGTAATGTGTAAAACATCAAACTGTAAAACTCAAGACTTAGAGTCCTCCAGGATGGAAAACCATCTGTTCATGATGACCCTTACTGAGAATTACATCAACTATTGCAAAGTAGTTTCATTTATCCAAGTCAGCAACTGTGTTTTAGATTCTGCCTCTTAGTAATTGGCAGTCAGAAATTTCAACAATCATACAATATCCAATTTTCAAAAGAAAAAGTAGTTTCAGGAAAGCAGATAACACAGAAAGGTTAATTTCAGCTTAGATGGAAATTGCACAATGACTCATATAGAAAACAATCTGAAAATTTTTAAGGTAAAAATAAAAGTGGATATGAGTTTTAAAATTTTACAAGTTAAATGTTTTGAATACTATAATATATTAATTAAGATTGCTACTTACGATGAAAATTGATATGCAACTAGTAATTACATTTACAGGCTATCTCTTCAGAAAATGCCACTTTCAGTACTACAAGAACCAATTTTTATTCAGGTTATTAAACTAATATTCTAAAGGAGATACAGAAGGAGGGAGCTCGGAATTCCAGCAACACCACAGAAAAAAATAGCAAAGAGCTCTAGTTAAGCAACACCATAAATAAAAATTACCCTTGACAAGGCAGCATAAGAAATTCAAAGGGATAATAATTTATTAAAATGTTTATTTTATTTGGAAAATGCAATGAAATATATAAAAAAGATTATGACCCAATCCAACATTGTTTTTTAAGAAAATTAAGAGAATTCCTGACTATATGTAAGAAAAAGATGTAACTATTTATTAAAATATTTTAAAGACTACTGTGTCTCAGATATTGACATAGAAATTCTAAATTTAAAAATAAAATGTAATGGGGCTGGAAAGATGGCTCCGCGATTAAGGGCACTCGTTCCCAGCAACACATAGCAACTAACAACTGTCTGTAACTCTAGTTCCAGGGTATCTGGCACCCTCTTCTGGCCTCCATGAGCAGTGCGAACATGTGGTTCACTTAACATAAATGTAGGAAAAACATTCATATACATAAAATAAATCTTTTTTAAATTTAAAAATTTTTAAAGAACTAAAAATTTAAATGCTAAAATAGTAAAATAATAGGAAACCTTTAAAGGTCATGGATTAGTAATGTAAATTGATTTTGCTTAATTTCATAAAGATGTAGATTTTAAAAGATATCAAAAATTAATTTAATTGGACAGAAAAGGGTACTAATAAAATATGGTGAAATAAGTTACTAAACAGCCTACAAAATCCCCTATTTTAAGAACAATAAACTCAGGAACAGTTTATCATGACTTGTTTAAATGAGGCCAGATTGAAGGCTTATGCTGAATTACATAAATGCTGATAATCCTTTCTCTGTCAGTTATCTCTGCAAACTCCCTAGTCAGAGACTTCCAAAAAGGGAAGAAAGTGAAGTTTCAAAACTTATAATAGTCTATATGCCACAGATAATCTAAATGTAAAATACCATACCAATTTGAAGGTGTCTATAGTAACATATAGTTATTAAGAAAAAAAACACATGAAGAAATATAGCATGTAAGATGAAAAACATAAGAAAATTTTAATTTTTACTCTTTTTGGAGGGGGTTAGAAATCTAGCTGCCTTGCCTCAGCCTCCTGAGTATCTGTGACTAGGTGCAGTCAGAGCACCCTGCTTAGAAGAAACTTGCAAAAGGATTTCAATCTATCCCACTGCCTTTCTTCAAGCTGAATGCTATTAGAGCAGTTTGCAATTACAATTTCAAATGCTACATATATCTTACATTTCATACATTTTCATAGTTCAAATATGCCTTTGTACAACTATGTATATATTTTTAAAATTAAAGAATGAATCTCACCAAGTTTTTAAAATCACAACAATGGTCTTATTCTAACACACATTAAGAGATTTAAGCACACTGTCACGAGACTTCTGTAAGTCTCTTTTTACCCAGTAACGAGTGAAGAGAAGAGAAGAGGAGGG
>NW_008342011.1:2658088-2666903 GCF_000622305.1 Nannospalax galili
GCTAACATGCTAGCAGGGAAGAGCTGCATATAAATAAGTAATTATAAGACTTAGAAAAAAAATAAACTAAAACAGAGGCTATACATAGTGCTTCCAGAGATCACACTCAAATGAGTTACTGTGGAGGTTTCTGGTCCAGGGGAAGAAGAACAGCTATACAATCAAAGACATGGAAGCCAGAGTCTCCCAAGGAGAGTTTTAGTAGAGCTCACTGATAAGATTTTTAAAAGGTATTACTAAATTACATACTGAATCTCCCCTGACAGTTTTCATTTTCAAAGCCTGTAGAATTTCAATTTGTTGCTAGTATTTTCATCATATAAAGTTATCCTAAAACAAAAGCTGGCCAGTACACTCATCAGGCATATTGGGAACAGGACTCTTGTAATGTTTGAAGTCAATATTGATGACATCAGTCCAAAATCAGACACAACCAACTCATCAGTAATGTGGGGAATGGAAAAGGACCATTTGCCTTTAAAAGCCTTTTAAATATTTACTAGCTGTAACGCTAGTAAGAAATAAGGTAGCATAGTTCAAAGTCCCAGGAAGAAGCCCCATCCTTTCCTCCTAATACTTGTGCATTTAAAATATTCTTATCGCATTGAGTTCTTTATAGAGCAGCTGACAAATCACTTCTTCTAACTGGCAAAGGGTGCTGAAACTAGAATTTAGACCAAGAGTCAGTAGAGGGAACAAAAAGGTAAAGTTGGCTTTTTCCTTTTTGGTATTACATAAGTACATCATTAAAATATTGACTTCTCTTTTATACATGAGTTAGATTTATAAATAACATACATATCATAACTAAAATTTTGTGGAATTTTTGAATGGTATAGAAATTTTTTAAATCAAGGGCCTGTCTTTTCTCACTTTAATACATTTATCTTTTGACAATCACAGAACATATATACCACATATTTTCTGGGGGTGATATGGAGAACTCCTTGATCACTTTTTGTTTAATTATTTTCAGTTTTATAGACCCAGAATCCACTTGCTGATGCATTTATATAGATCACTTTAGGATCAATATGATGTTAGTGACGTATGTCCTAATAGCTAAACATTGACTAAATCTGACCAAAAAAAAAATCCTAATACATTATTGGAACTGGCTGATCACTAACCCCACACACCAGGATCCTAGAACAAATAAAATTCTGAGCATTTTTTTCCACTGAATTTTCAGGTGACTTCCCTTACCGGTTTTTTCTTCACTTCTGGGTCACCTGAACCCCTGTGAGGGTTTCCACTGGTTTTTTTTCTATCTAAAGACTATGTGCCTGACACTGTTTTTGTTTCTCACTGAAGATTGTTTCCTTTCCAGTAATCACACCTCACTACTAATGAAAGAGTTGTTAAATTCATCACTTCACCTCTTGCTATTCCTAGAACTTTATTCCCAAGCATTTGCTGATACCAATAAAAATTTTGTGTCTATTATCAGCACTTTTCAAATTGCAACCTAAATGTTTCATTTCAGCTAGATCAGAAAATTAAGAATTGACTGACATCTGTAAATACACTTATTTATAGTCATCCACCCATGCCAAATTTAACCTATAATCAAAGTAAACTAAGTTTTTTTGTCAACCTGAAAAGGTCATCAATGAAGAATAGAAAATTGATGTAAGCACACACTGTTAAGTATCACTGATTATGTTTTTTAAATATTTTATTTATTTTTATTTTGTGTGTATGAATGTATTAGTGCACAATGTCATGCAATGGTTCATAGGACAGAAGGGAGTGTCAGATTCCCTGGAATTGGAGTTATAGAGAGTTGCTAGCCACTATGTGGGTGCTGGGTCTTCTGTAAGAACAGCCAGTGCTCCTAACCACTGAGCCATCTCTCCAGTCCCCATATTATGTTTTGTAATAGAAACACGAGAGTTGCCAAAATTATGCATGCGCAAACCATAATACAAGAACTATTATCTGGACTAACTGAAAATAGGTAATATCAAAGTAAACTTATAGGGAAAAAATGAAAATAAAAAGATTCCATCACTACAAACCAATTTAATTTATTCAAAGCATTAAAAAGGATGCTTAACAGCCATACTTTGAGGCATATATTAATTTGGTCAAAGGGACTTAAAGGTCAGTTTTCATTCCTTGTCCTCCAAAGTCGACTAAGTTCCAGGGAACTGTGGAGCATTTTTCAAAATGTCTTGTAACTGTGGAGAGTTACCTATCCTCTTGATCACGGAGGCCATGGAGACCCCACAAGATGGACTTGAACCAGTGTCCAGTCTACAAAGAAAAGGGTCAACTCAGAGGAAACATCTCATCCATCTTCCAAGTGAAGCCAGACAAGGTCGAGCAGAACCTTTGACTTATCTTCACATAGATGGAACTGGTAAAAGGGAGCCAGGGGCTCCTCCCAAGCCCATGTGACCCCTGAGGAACAGATCTCAAATGACCTTAAGAGTAAAAATAAATTGGTTTATCTAGGCCAACTGCATGGTCTTAAACACCCAAAAGGAAAGTATAACCAAAAATTAAAGGGATCAATATAACTTTTTTTTTCAATATAACTCTTTAATTGTCCATGTGTATAGCAAAAGGCTACATAACAAGAAACAATGGCAGACAGGAGATACCTTCCTTTGAGTTGTTGGTCAGGGTGGCCCAAGAGACTCCCAGACAATAACCCAGCCTAGAACTGGGAAAATGAACAGCAGACCCAGATCTTCTCTAAAATAATATTGGCAACTGATTTCTGCTAGATGAGGAAGAGCTGATCTTCCTAATACAAGGAACTCTAGATAGGCTGACTAGACTAAGCAGATGGACAAGCACTGGGGACATCTGGGGACACTGACAACACAGTGGACAGTAACAGGGATGACAGAGTATATGGGTTCCAGTGGGGGTGGGGGGCTATGGGAGGGTTGGGATATGGGTATATAGATGAATTAACATTGTTTGGAATGTTCTGTATGAAACACCCACCAAAAAAATCAATCAATAAAAAAAGGAGTTATATTTGAGGAAGAAGCATAAAAATTTGCTTCATATTTATTAGATGTGAAAAACATTACCATTGAAATCTACCTGATGACTTTATATCCATGCTCAGATGCCAAGGATCTCAGAAAGTAACCAACTGTGACTAGTAATACTCAGATACATAGAGATTAGAGACTTATGTACAAACATCTAAGTGTTAGTTGCATTAAAAAATGAGTTTTTCTGTATGAAACAGTATATTTTAAAATGAAATGGAGATCTTTTTAAAAGATCATTCAATTTTATGTCTTATAGGGTTTATACTGAATACAGTATATTTGTATAACTGTATTAATTCAACTGTGAACCTAAAAATTTGCAGCCAATTTTGAAAGAAATGCATCTTAGCTCTGGAAATTGTTATTGACTATGTCAATCAATACTGTTGTAATGAAATACTTCTCCTAATTATGTGGTTATTAAATAAGTAACTTTAAAAACTAAAATATGAAAACTCAAAAAAAGTCTACTATCAGATGCAATGGAGGTGCCTGTGTTAACAGAGGGTGAATTATGCTCAATAAACTATTTTATTTACTTGCTTGACTTGAAAGTAAAAAAGAAAAGAAATGAGTTTTTTTTTTTATTATTTTACCTCATTTATTTGTTAATGCTGATTTCAACTTGACTGGACTGAAAAAGACCTAGGAGATTAGCAAATTCCACCTCTGGAGTGCCTGCAAGGATATTTTCAGAGAGGATCAATAAACACAGAAAGATTCACCTTGCAGTGGGCACCATCTCATAGGCTGGGGGCCCGGAGAGAACAAAAGCGGGCAAAGTAAACTCCCGCCAGCACAAGCTTTCAGGCCCTCTGCTTCCTGGCCACCATGAGGGAAGCTGATCTGCCCCACCATGCTGTCAACCAACAACTCTGAAACCATTAAAAGAAACTCTTTCCCCCAAGCTGTTTCCTCAGGTATTTTGTCACTGAAACAAAAAAAAATCTAACATACCCAGCCAAAGCAACTCTGCAACATGGAGAAGCATAAATGTGTATGTAACATAGTGAATAAAGGACTTACATCTTAAGATACAAGGAGTCAAAGTTTTTCTAAAGCCACTTTAGAGTGAAGATAGCTTAATCTGCTTTTAAAGTGATTTTTTGTTTTTCCTTTTAAAATAATTTGAGATAATAATTCTTCAAAGCATAAAAATTTGCTCCTTAATAATTGGTGGATGTGAAAAACATTACAACTGAAATCTACCTGATGACTTTATATCCATGCTCAGATGCCAAGGAGCTCAGAAAGTAACTGATTGTGACTAGTAATAATCAGATATATAGAGATTAGAAATGCATGTGCATCTTAGTGTCAATTGTATTGAAAATGAATTTTTCTGTATGAAACTGTGTATGTTAATAGTGAAATGGATATCTTTTTTAAAGTTTAAAACCTCACTTAATTTTACGTCTTATAGGGTTTATACTCAGTACGATATTGTATAACTGTATTAATTCAACTGTAAACCTAAAAATTCACAGCCAATTTTGAAGGAGATGCATCTTAGCTCTGGAAATTGTTACTGAATATGTCAATGCTGTTGTAATGAAATTCTTCTTCTGATTGTGTGATTAGGAAATAATTTAAAAAATAATTTGAGAAATTCACATTTTTCACTGTTATAATTCTAAAATGTACCATTATTGAATAAATATACATTGTTTTAAAAAATAAAGTAATTATAAAATTATGCTTAAAATACATGCAAACCTAAACCAGAAGATACTTACAGATAACATCCTTTATAAGTGGCTTAGATCAGAGATACAAGGCACAGTTAAATGACTAACTGTATGAAAACAGTATATTCCTTTCACTACTTCCTGGCTAGCACTAAAAATCATACTTATTGCTGGGCCTAAAAACACAAGATCCTAATCTCCATCAGGTTTGGGCATAAAACCTACAGAACCCTCCAGAGTAGAATTTTCATAGTACCGTACATATGAAATTAGGTTCACAGACATCTTCTTCACCCCATCCCTCTCTCAAGCTAAGTGCCCTTAACTCCATTTAAGAAACTGTAGAGTGTAGAAAAAAATCTATACTAAGCAGAAAACTGTTGCAATATCTGAAAAACTGAAATACAGACTTTAGGTGCATAGTAGCTAATGGGGCTGAAAAGATGGATTGGCAGTTAAGAGCACTGGTTCCTCTTGCAAAAGACCTGGGTTCAGTTCCCAGTACCTACATGGTGACTAAAAACCATCTGTAACTCCAGTTTCAGGGGATTTGATGCCTTCCTCTGACATCTGTGGGCACTGCATGATACAGGAGCACTTACACACCTGCAGGCAATACACTCATACATATAAAAAATAAAAATAATAATAAAATATTTTAATGTAATGTTTGATACCCTATATGCCAAAAGCATCTCAAATGTCTTCACATCCTTCTTTCATAATGGTTCTACTAGTAATAGTGCCAGTCAGTAGGCTAGATTCAAGCAACTGAGAGTAATGACTCATTTCTGACATCCACTTCACCAAATTTTACCAGTTGCAAATTAACATATTAAGTGGTCAACTGGCTCAAAATGTCATATACAGTGAATTCAATTCAAATTTTCTAAAAATTAAACAATAACTGTATTGTTTCAAATAACAGCCTGTTTACAAAAAAGAATACCACTCTAACTCCAAAATAATAGCACAGAACATCAATACATGTTGATTGTGTACAATCCATTTTACATGGCCTTAGAAAGAAGGGAGCTCAGGATCAGGAAAATAAATTATGGCTTTCAACATTATCTGCCAACCCACTTTTGCTCACTCAATATAATCATAAACACTAATGTGCTCTATTGCAAATAGACTTTTCCTTTTCCTTTGGTAAGATGACTACTGATAACTATTTCATGCTGAATGATAGTCTAAACCTTCTTCTTTAGAAAGAAGAATTCCATGCAGTTGCTGTTTTGGAAAGGTGACTTGGGTACTATATTCATAAAATGCATTCCCAATGGAGTGGTTAATCTTAATTTTAGCCACCCATATGCTTGTTTATCTGATCATAAAAATCACTCATAAAATGACTACAAATAGTTCATTGTAAGAACTTGTGGGGGTTGGAAAGATGGCTGAGAAGTTAAAAGCACTGGCAACTCTTGCATAGGCCCCAAGTTTCAATTCCCAGCACCCACGTGGTGGCTAACAACCATCCGTAACTCTAGTTCCAGAGGATTTGATGTCCTCTTCTGACCTCCATGGGCATTACACGACATTGGTACACTTACACACATGCAGACAATACACTCATACAGATAAAATAAACATAATAAATAAAATATTTTAAAAAGAGTATTGCTTTTGGATGGGCATGCTCCCTACCAGTTATAAATCAAGACCTTAGTTTCCCACACCATGGCACATGGATGACTTGCTTACAGCTTCTAGCAATGCCATCAATAATCAGACAAATGAAGCAAGCGATAACAACCATGCTGGAGGTACACTGACATTGTGTATCAGGAGCCTTAAAAATGCCTACCTTTAAGACCCTACTGCTGAAGACACCACATACTTTGGGTGTAGGGCACAGAGAAATCTATCTGGAACTGACCTGTACTGAATTTCCTTGATGTTGGCTAGCTTTAATAGTATCAGAAAGTGCTATGCAGGCTGCTGAGGGAGAAAAGACATCAGTAGCCCAGTAGTGGACAATGCATGCCACTGTACTTACCTCAGACAAGACATGCCCACTGGCACAATAATGGCATGATTGTTATGGGAGTAACCAATCACTTTCTGACTGGATTTGAGGCCTGCACCACAGGAGGGAATTCATGCCTGGTACTATACACCTGGTCAAAAGCCTGTGACTGGGGAGGTCATATGCCCTAGCAAAGAACCTTCTATTGTTATTTTGCTAAATGGTCATGCTATCAAACTGCCTCTAAATATTTGTTTATACCCATAGATGTGTGCTGCTCTCAATCTTGGTCAGAGAAGCTTACTGGAGCATGCAGTGGTTCGTGAAGAGATTTCTAACTGGTCAAAATACTGAGACTAAGTGACTGAGTGCACAACCCTAACTGGGACATCTGTATCAACTCCCACTTCACTCCAGGGAAGAACACAGAAGAAGGAGGCAGAAAGCTTGTAAGAGATAGAGGAAGAGTTCTATGAAATGTCTTCAGAACATGACACGGCTGTTTCACTCATGAACAAAAAGTAACTGTGGCTACCTGTACGAGACTCTCACAAGATCAAGCCAGTCAAAATTCCAGCAAAGATTGGGAAGGGGCTCCCAAATCCCCCATCACTAGCTGAGGAGCTATTAGCAATTGATGGTGGCTAGGGGAGTCATTTTCCTTTGGGGTTGTGGCCACTGGTAGCTTGCCCATGCTCCAGTGGATAGATCCATACCCATACACATATGGGCAACATTAATTGGACATAGTAGGATATAAAAAAATCAAAGCAGGGCTGGAGAGATGGCTCAGTGGTTAAGAACACTGGTTGTTCTTGCAGAAGACCTGATTCGAGTCCCAGCACCCACATGGCAGCTAACAACTGTCTGTAACTTCAGTCCCAGGGGATCCGACAGCCTCTTCTGATCTCCACGGGCATTGCACGACATGGGTGCACTTACCTACATGCAGGTAATACATGCATACACATAAAATAAAAATAAATAAATAAATAAATAAATAAATAAAAATAAACAAATAAAAAGATAAGGAGTTGGGAGAGAGACATGTTGTGGGAATGGCCACGGGGAGCTAGAGGGGGAAATGGGAGAGGGTTGGATGTGATAATACTTTGCACAGATGTATGAAATTCTCAAAGAATAAATAAAAATGTATTTTCATAAAATGCCTATCTTTTGACTCTATATCCCATAAGAAGAATTTATCCTAAGACAGTAATTATGCATGTACATAAAGATGTATAAAAATGATCAAAACAGTATAATTTGTAACAAAATTCTTTATTCAAATGCTCAAATGTCCATTAATAGAGGATTATGAAGCTTAACATATGGCTTGTCTATGTGGGTATGAAAAATATGTTTTAGAAGATACTTTGTGATGAACCAAGATTATCAAGTGATGAGAAGTAGAAAGAAAGAGTCTATAAAACACTAAGCAGAGTATGATCTCACCTTTGAAAAATCAAACTAAACACAAAAAAGACCTGAAAGCATATATGCTAAAATGTAACCATAGTTAATCACAGAGGCACTAAGAAACAAGCAGGGGTTGGAATTCTAATATCTGACAAAACAGACTTCAAAGTAAAACTAATCAGAAGAGATAAGGAGGGTCACTTCATTCTGATCAAAGGAACAGTTAACCAAGAAGATATTACAATCCTTAACATATATGCACCAAACTCTGGTACACCCAAATTCATAAAAACACTATAGGACTTTAAGACACAGATTAAGCACAACTCAGGGGACTTCAGTGCCCCACTGTCTCCATTAGACAGGTCAACTGGACAAAGAATAAACAGCGAGACATCTGAATTAAATGATACTATACATCAAATGGACCTAACAGACACCTTTCAAATATTCCACCCAAGCACCAAAGAAAACACTTTCTACTCAGTACCCCATGGAACTTTTAGAAAAATTGACCACAATCTGGGCCACAAAACAAACCTCAACAAATACAAAAATAAATTGAAATAATTCCATGCATTCTATTGTACCACAATGCAATAAAGCTCAAAATCAACACTGGACGAAGCCCTAGTCACTACACAAACTCATGGTGACTGAACAACACACTCCTAAACAATGAGTGCATCAAAGGAGAAATTAAGAAAGAAATAAAA
>NW_008342011.1:2666935-2686186 GCF_000622305.1 Nannospalax galili
ACAACCTCTGGGACACTTTAAAAGCAGTCCTAAGAGGGAAGTTTATTGCTCTAAGTGCCCACATTAAAAATTTAGAAAGAGCCCAAATAACCTAACAAATGAAACCCAAACCCAGCAGAAGAGAAGAAATAACAAAAATCAGAAATCAGGGCAGAAATTAATGAAATCAAAACAAAGCAAACAACACAAAAAGAATCAACAAATCCAAGAGCTGGTTCTTTGAAAAGATAAACAAGATTGACAGACCGCTAGCCCAATTAACCAAAAGAAAGAAAGAGCACCTCCAAATCAACAAAATCAGAGATGAAAGGGTAAACATCACAACAGACACCAGAAAGATCCAGAACACTATAAGGGAATACTTTAAAAACCTATATGCTACTAAATTTGAAAACCTAAAAGAAATGGATGGATATCTAAAGGCATGGGACCCACCAAAATTAAACCAAGAAGAGATCAATAGTTTAAACAGACCCATAACATATGGGGAAATTGAAATAGTAATACAAAGCCTCCCAACTAAAAAAAGCCCAGGCCCAGATGGATTTATAGCAGATTTTTACCAGACATTTAAAGAAGACCTCCAACCAATACTACTTAAAGCACTCAAAATAATACAAACAGAGGGAGAACTCCCAAATTCCTTCTATGAAGCCACCATCACTCTAATATCCAAACCAAGTTAAAGACACAACCAAAAAAGAAAATTATAGACCCATAGCCTTAATGAACAGAGATGTAAGAATTCTCAACAAAATACTTGCAAACCACATATAGACACACATCAAAAAGATCATTCACCATGATCAAGTAGGTTTTATCCCAGAGATGGAGGGATGGTTCAATATACGCAAGTCAATAAACGTCATCAATCATATAAATGGACTCAAAGACAAAAACCACATTGTCATCTCAATAGATGCAGGAATTATAGATGTTTCTAATTTTATCCACATTATTTCTCTGTATTTCCTGTTTTCAATTTTTTATTAGTTATTTATGTATTCATGGTAAGGGGGTGTGCCCCAGTATACATGTGAAGTCAGAGGACAGTTTGTAGGAGTTGGTTCTCTCCTTCTACCATATGGGTCCCAGAGACTGAACTCAAGTAATTTAGGCCTAGTAGCAAGTGCCTTTACCCACTGAGCAATCTCACTGGTCCTGTATTTCCTACATTTTATAATACATATGTATTACTCTGTTCAAAACAGGCATGTTTTAAGTTATAATATTTAGACGTGTATATATAAAATACAGAAAATTTTCTGTAAATTTTAATTTTTATAAAGAAAATTTGGGAATATTGTCCCTCTACTACATAATACAAGTCTCTATTGTTATGAATCTTCTTACATAATTTTCTAGATACAGTATCACAGCTAGGCACCCAACTCCAATTCCTGCGTACTCTTTGGAAACAGATATTACTACTTTTGCTATATTTTCTATCTTCATGTTGCCTTTCTGATAAATTCATAATTGAGTGCAACTGTCATCATTTTTCTTTTTGCTCTTTTATTATTACTAATATATTTTTTTTAGAGAGGGGGCAAGGTCTCATGAGGTAGCCTGACTGGCCTGGAACTGGCTATGGAGATTAGGCTGGCCTCAAACTCACAGAGATTTGCCTACCTCTACCTTCTGAGTGCTGAAGATTAAAGGTGTAGGCTACCATGCCTGGCAAGGAATTTTTCTTATCAGTAGAAATTATCTCAAAAATACTTTGACTAAATTGATTCTAGCTGAGAAGAGTTTTCTTTAAAAGAAAGCATAAAGAAAAAAAACAGAAGGAAGAAAGTGAAAAAGAAAATAAAGAAATATGACATTGTATATCTCGACTGAAGAGAGAAAAAGAGAATATCGATCTGTCTTCCTACCGTTTTGGTGGTTTCTTTAGTTAGTCTAAAGCTAGCAAAAAGAAAAGGCACTGCCTACATTCAGGAAAAAGAGAATTCCAAAAGTAAATGGTTAACACAGAATTTTTCTATGTAACACTCACTTTACTAAGTGTAAGCAAAAGAGCAGGATGCCAGAATAAAATAAATTACATGACAATATCCACCTAACTTCCTAATTCAAACTCTCTGGCAGAAACATACTTTTTTTTCTTTAAGATTTACTTTACTTATAAAGAAAGATGAAATGATGACATTTGCAGGAAAATGGATGGATCTAGAAACTGTTATACTAAGTAACACAGACTCAGAAAAACAAACGATGTATGTTCGTCCTCATATGTGGCTCCTAGCACCAAATCCTTTTAAATTCCAGGTCCTTTTAATAAGATGATGCTATACAACAGTCTCTTCTGCATGAAATAACTACCATCATCACGACTTCAGCTGAGCCTGATCACTAAACATAGTCACAATTGGGCTTGTTCATAGTTGTACTCATTCATTAAAGGAGTACCAAGCAGGGTCGCTGGACCCTCACCTGAGTATCCAGCCACTCTTCCCAGCCAACTAGTCCAGCCTTGGAAGACAAAAGAAAAAAGGAGGAGGAACCCAACAGAGGGATGCTTTTGGGAGCCCTTGTCAAGAAACTCCAAT
This sequence comes from Nannospalax galili, assembly GCF_000622305.1. NCBI lineage: Eukaryota > Metazoa > Chordata > Mammalia > Rodentia > Spalacidae > Nannospalax > Nannospalax galili. Next base: position 2,669,488 of record NW_008342011.1, read on the forward strand.
GGACTCTCATATGAACATTTGAAAATTGCCCTGTTCTTTTTTCTAGTTCCCTGTCTAAAACTTGTGATGCTAATTACTCTTGCCTTTACTTCTCCTTCATATCTCCTATTCATGATTCAAGGACTTTCTTTTCCCCTTAGAAACAAGAGTTATGCAACTTGGGAGGCTTTTAGGTAGACCCACTGAAGGGGTACTCCAATTGCCTCACCCCACAGCTCTGTTCAGCATGGAAGAAGCCAGAGCAGTCTGCATCCCGATTCCCTATTAGCAATTTGGGTAACCTCTTCAGAAGATGGTGTGATAAGAATAGGAGGTAGGAATTGGCTAGGCAGTTAGGGTAAAAAGACCCCAAGAAATGTAGCCAGTTTCTTGGCTAAAAGTCAAAATGTCCTTGGGCCTCTTACCAACATACCCTGTTCCAAAGGCCAAAAATGTCAAAAGTATTTGGGAGCTTGTATCTAATCCTTAAAAGATATTAGGGTTACCTCTTCAGAGGGGGAAATGTTGGAGGGGAGGGAGGGGGCATGGATTTGATCAAAACACCTTATATGCATGTATGAAATTCTCAATAAAGTTTTTGTAAAAGTTTAAAAAACAAAAAAACCAAAAGATTTACTTTACTCTTGTGCCTGTGTGTGTGTGTGTGTGTGTGTGTGTGTGTGTGTGTAAATGCATGTGCATGTGGGTGCCCACAGAGGCAAGAAGAGGGCGCTGGATACCCCTGGCACTGGAGTTACAAGTAGTTATGAGCCACCCACTGTTGGTTCTGGGAACCGAACTCTGGTCCTTTGGAAGAGCAGCAAGTGCTCTTAACCATGAACCATATTTCCAGCCCCAGCAATCCAATTTTCAGATGTAATTCTTGGTTCTACATCAGCTTTACTAGTCTTTACTTTTATAAACCATATCCAGCTGAAGACATGATGTCTTTAACATGCACAAGATCCTGGGTTCACTCCCCAACATTACCAAATAAAAGAAAAAAGAAAAGAAAAATATCCAGCCTCAGTTCTCAAATTTCAACTTCTTTAAGTAAAACTGGAGAGGAATAAGTAAGAAAATCAGAGTGTGCAAAGTGGTAAGAGAGGAACGAGGCTGAAGGCTGAGGAGGAAGGTGGGGAGGATGAAGGGACTGAGCATGAAGGAGTAGGAAAAGACAGAAATAGTGCTTAGCTACTAATTGATAAGACAATAAGTTAATATACATAAAATATATTTGTTCATAATACAGAAATAAAATGTAATGAAACATCAGTATTTTATCAAAGTCTGGTATTTATATAAAAAAAATTACCAGGTTTCCTTTTCTCTTTAAAAGAAAAAAAAAACATGGAAAGAAAACACTATAAGTAGAAGGAAAACTAAAGCTTCATACTGACATATTTATTTAAAATTGGTCACTTCAGTACAAAACAACACCAAGAACAACAGTGAGCTGCAGTCTTCCCTCGTTGCTCTGTACCTGGAATAAAATATGTAAGAAATAAACAGAAGCACATGAAATAATCTCAGTAGAACACAGAACATTAAACACCAAAAAGCAAAACGAAAAGTAGTTTTATCTTTTCTCCTGAAGTTTATAGTTTCTTTATAAAATCTATTCCTGTGCTCACTTCAGCAGCACATATACTAAAAGTATAACAATACAGAGAAGATTAGCATGGCCCCCCGTGCAAGGATGACACTCAATTTCGTGAAGCGGTCCATATGAAAAAAAAATCTATTCCTGAACACATTTAAAAGCAATTCAAGTGATGCAGCCAGCAAACTCTCTGCTTACACAAAAACCCGTCCCACATAGATGAACAGTTTGACAGAAAAGAAAATGTGAAGAATGTGGTCGTGAAGCATTGATCTTGAAGATGATATAATAGTGCAATATCCTTAACTGTATGAAAACTGTTGAGGACTGAGGAAAGCAAATCTGAAAGCTCAATAGGTGGAGACCAGAATGCTGAAATTATATGTTGAGGAAGTAACTTCAAAAAAGAGAATGAGATGAAGTCTTACAAAATAATTAGACAATACAGACATGTTTCCCAGATCCTGGACATGAATCTCTTTCAAAGTAATTTACCCAATGGTAAGACAGCACAAAAATCTACTTCATTTGCTAATTTACCTGTACTTAACTACTCTCATTCATCCAAGTGCATTCCCTAAATATCTGCTTTGTGTAAAGCACTGTGCTAGGCCCTGCTGATGCCTAGAGGCCTTCTGTATAAACAAGAAGCAAATTTTTGGTAAGAAATAAAGCATGAGTTGATGGTAGCGTGGAAATTTAGAAATTTCTAAAACCTCAATTTACCCAAAAAGTTCAATTTGAACTCTATTATTATCATCTTAATTCAAATATCTGAGAGTAATAAAACTTACTAAGCTCAGATTGAATTCTTACACCCTAGTGAATTTGCTTATGAGTCATAAGAAATTGTGAAAAAAAATGCTATTAGAGAAGATCCAAAGGATCTAAATTCTCCACTAACTTGAAAAGAACAGTTTCTCACAGTACATAAAATCGCTCTATAAAAAAAGCTGCACTCACACGTAATACTTTCATTGAAAAGAAAAAAGGTAAGATCAGCATGAACGTTTTAAAATCAAGAAATTTAAAAAATACAGCAAACCCTAAGTGCTCAAGGTCTTATCTTTTGAAGTCTGAAGAGCCACACACCCAGCAATCACACATTTCTCTGAAGCACAAGCTTGGATGTGTTCAGTGCAAGGCAGTGGAGGAAGCCTGTCCCTCAGCCCAGCCATGAGCCCACAGGTGCCATTCCTGTACTTCACTTTATCTTGAACTCAACTTTCACTTTGTTCGCATTTTATAAAGGGCGCCCAGAAGAAATAACCAGGGGTTTTCAACCAGAAGCTCATAGTTGCAGGTAGCCAAGGATAGTTATGAATGCAATACAAAATTATAAACTTACTTAAAACACTATGAGAGGGGCTGGAGAGATGGCTCATGGGTAAGAAGAGCACTAGCTACTCTTACAGAAGGCCCAGGTTTGATTCCCAGCACCCATATGGTGGTGAACAACCCATCCATAACTCCAGTTCCAGGGGATCCAAAACCCTCTCTGGCTTCCATGGGCACTGATGACATAGGTATGCTTATATACATGAAGGCAATACACTTATACACATAAAATAATAAAATATTTTTAAAACATTATGAGAATTTGAGATTTTTCATTTTTTGTAACTCAGTTGCACAGTTCCCAGGCACTAACGTTGTAGATACCAAAGCCATGTTGCAATATCACACAAAATAAATGTATATATGCTCTTGCTGTTTTTGTTTGTGTACTGTTGTATTTGTTCCAAGCGCAGACAGTTGAATTGGAACTATTAGATATATGTGATCATGGTGACTTGACAAATGAATCACAGGGATTATCAACAATGTTATAACTTATGATTGCAAATGATACGTATTTGCTGTTTTTTAGAAGACAGGTAAGTATGATTATTTGATCATTAAGGGTGTTTCCACACATTGTCTATGTGTTAAGCATCATCCACTGCACTTTACAATCAGCCCTCCACCTCCCACTGTTTCTGCAGCTGAGATGTAGAAGAGAGCACCAAACCTTTCTGTTTTCCTGTCACTTAATATTCATAATAAAAGTAAAAATGATTTTGAAGCTCCATGAGACTCCCTAGAGCTCTGCCATCTTAGCTTTCAGACTTCCCTGGGTCACTGGGATCCTATCCCATCCTGAATCTGCAAGTACCTCATCTTGGCAGAGTGAGTCAATTCCTACTGTCTCAGCTCTCAGCCAAGCCTTGGTCTCTAGGATCCTTCCCCACCTCAGACTTGTAGCTTTAAGCTTGATCCCTAAGACCTCCCTGTACCCAGCCATCTGAGCTCTCTTTGCCCCAGATCTGCAAACTCCCACTCTTAACCTACCAGCTGACCTGTTCCATCCCACCCTGCTGATCCAGAATCCTGTGCAGTCAATCCTGAAATCACAACTCAAAAGTTGTACTTATCTCTAGCTGAACTGAGACCAGTTCTTTCACCAGAACTGTACACCAACATAAAGAGGTCCCCAAACTGAACACTAAGCACTACTCAGCTGGGTCATAATCTGATGAGTTGGGAATACAACAAACAAGATACAAACACTCAACAAGGATAAGATCACTTACCCATATGAAGACACACCACCACACAAGTCCAGATGCCCAGGCCTCAGCAAAAAAAAAAACACAAACAACATGACTAACCAAGATAAAATGGCTGCTACAGAAATTAACAACCCCATCAAAATGTTTCCTAAGAATGGCAACCAAGTGGATGTGAAGACAATGATTTCAAAGAGCAATTATAAATATGTTCAAGGAATTCAAAGAGGATATGAATAAAAAACTGAGTGAAGACCTTGAAAACAAAAACAGTTGAATGAAATAACTAAAACCATTCAAAACATGAATCTAGAATTTAGTAAAGAGAATCCCGGAAGAAAAGCGAATCTTAAATAAAACTTGAAATAAAAAACTCAGGAACTCAAAAAGTTCAGAGAAAAGAAACAAAAAGGAAATGGAGGAAACAGAACAGAGAATAAAGACCTCGAAGACAAGCTTGGAGAAGTGGATCGCTCAATCAAGAAAATCTAAAATAAGCCAGGAATGGAGTATGCAAGACCTCTGGAACACTGTGAAAAGACCAAACCTACAAATCATAGGCATAGAAGAAGGAGGAGAAACCAGGTCAAAGGCACAGAAAATATTTTTAATGAAATCATAGAAGAAAACGTCCCAAACCTAGGGAAAGAGATACCTACCAAGATAAATGCATCTCTCAACTCTCACCAGAGAAGCTTCCTAATGCAGCAGATGGTGATTAACACAGAAACTCACAACTGGTCAATGTACAGAGAACAAGAGGCTGCAGAGTACTCATCCCTGAATAAGATGCCTATATCAAACCTCTGCTTCTCAAGGCTCAGGGAACAGTGGGGAAGAAGGGGTAGAAGAATTATAAGAGCCAGAGGTGGAGGGTGACCACAAGAAAACAGAGTTTTCCAGACAGCTTTTCAGTTACTCATATGAACTCACAGCAATTGTGGCAACATACACAAGTCCCATGAAAACTCAGACAAAATCCCAGCACAGACATGAGGAAGTGAGTAAGAAGCTTCAACCACACCTAAGGAAACTGTGGCAACAGATGGCTGCTGGGAGGGGCAGGGACAGCCTCTTTCAAGCATGGGATTCTTGGTAGGTTAACCAGGCTCCTACAGATGGACCCACACCGAAAGGCATTTGGGGACACAAATTGGGCTCTATAGACCCTATTATATATACATATGCAATAAAGTACATTAAATTGGGTAGAGGGCAATAAGCAGAGGTGCAGATAGTGGAGGGGATCTAAATATCATCAAAATGTATAGCAATCACAAAAATTCAATAATCATTTTTAAAAGTAAATATAGTCCCTTATCCATCATTACTTTTTCAGTCCTAGAATGCTTCTATTAAAAAAAAAAACAAAACAGAATTCCCCAAAAGAAAAAATTACAATTGAAAAAAAAACTATTCAATAAAAGTAGACAGATAATGACCTTTGACTTGATGCAAGTAGGCCTCTGCTTAATTTGTAAAAAATTTGTAAAAGTTTTCAAAGACTATAATATGAAAAATCATAATATGCAAAAATGCACTGCCAAATTCAGTGTATATCAAGGACTGAATTGTAAGAACAAAACAGTATAAAACAACTGTATTATCAACAACATTATTTTGTTAAGGTTACAACTCAGAGGGGTTCTGTTATAAAAGCTTATTATGTAGCTGCATATTTAATAGCAAAAAAATCAAAATCATATGATGGTGACTTTATTAGGAAAGGTGTGGTGAGTGTGGAAGATACGGCATGCCCCCCAAAGGGAAGATTTTTCTAAGATCAGTTTGTCTCAACAGACTCCAGTCATGTGAATTAAATAACTTGGAAAATCTCTGGACAGAAGTTTGGAAAGTAGAGCCATCAATTTAAAATTTTGTGCAAAGGATCACACCACTAATGCTATAAACACAGTTCAACCAGCTATTGTTATGAGAGGTACTGATGACCAACAATGTCATGTGAAGGGCTTCTTCAGTTCCATCAAAAGACACAACTAAATCAAAATGCTTATATGAAGCAGTAAAAACATGTTAAAGCGATGTTCTTTGTTCACTGTCAACATATTTAGTGCAGTTACTAATGGTGCTCTAACAACAGCAGGTAAAAAAGAGAAGCGTGTGAATTAATAGAGATGATCCAATTGCTGCCCCAAACTTACATTTAATGAAATATCATTGTGCTGGATAGCTTTAGCTCAACTTGACACACCTGGATTGAGGGAGCCTCGATTGGGGAACTGCCTCTATTGGACTGGCCTGTGGCCATTCTGAGGGGCATCTTCTTGATGAGTGATATGGGAGGGCCCAGTCCACTGTGGGTGGTGCCACCCCTGGGCAGGTGGGCCTATGTTCCATAAGAAAGCAGGCTGAGCAGGGGCCAGGGGAGCAAGTCAGTAAGCAGCATTCCTCCATGGCCTGTGCTCCAGCTCCTGCTTCCAGGTTCCTGCCCTGAGTTTCTACCTTGGGCTCCCTGATGAACTGTGACCCGGGAGATGTAAGATAAATAAACCCTTTCCTCCGCAAGTTGGTATTGGTCAGAATATTTTGTCACAGCAATGAAGAACAAACTAGAACAATCATTGAATACTACATCAGGAAAATTGATGCACAAGATGTTAAAAATGGGTGTCATGCAAACGTCCATCAAGACCATGGAAACCAAGGAGGTTAAATCATCACCAATTCCAGGAGTTCCTTAAAAGTACTGATAGTGACTATAGCGATATTATTTATTTTCCACTAAGTCAAGGTCAGATGTTGAAAAGATTTCATGATTTACAACATAATACCAAGTTCCTTTATGCTATCAAAACCAAAAAAATAATTGTTTTTGAGATAGGGTCTCCCTGTAGTTCCAGATGGCCTGCAACTCACTACACTGTAGACCAGGCTGGTCTCAGTCTCACAGAGATCTGCCTGCCTCTGCCTCCCAAGTGCTGGGATTAAAGGTGTGCACCACAGCTGGCCAATCAAAACCAAAATTTGGGCCAGAACTTGACAATGAAAATTGGTTTACACGTTTAACATTTTAGTGGATTTAGCCATGCGTTTAAATGAGTTAAACACACATCTCCAAAGTGAAAACTAACCTATCAATAAAATGCTTCAAATCATAACAGTGTTCCAAATTGTAAGTATTCCAAGTGAAATCAAATTAAGGCAAACAACTTCACGTCCTTCAACATGTGACTGAACACAGTTCTTTTAAGAATAAAAAATATATATCCTTACTTTTCCATTTTGAAAAAGAATTTGAAAACAGGTTTCAAGATTTCCAGGAAAATAATGTTTTCGTATATTTGCAATTGCACTTTCAATGAATAGAAATGTCACCTGTAAATTTCTTTCCACCATGTGCATTCCAGGGATCAAACTCAGATCATCAGATTTGGTGGTAATCACCTAAACCCACTGAACCCTCTCACTAGCCCAGAACATTTTTTTCAAATGTATTTATTTACTGTTATGGGGAGAAGTGCACAAGTCATGGTGCACATGTGGGGGTCAGAGGACACTCTATGGAGTTGACTGTTCATACCTTGCTAGCCCCCAATTTTCAAATGAAATGCATAGAGCTGCAATCTGACGTTCAACCAGAAGAAAAATATGAACATGTCTCTTTACTAGACTTTTCAAGTGCTATCTTCAGAATAATCCTCACTTCACAATCATGCCTATTCATCACCTTTTGGCAGTACCTACATTTGTGAGCTGAAGTACACCGAGAGTAAAATCAGAACCAAAATATCTGATGAGTACCTTCAGAACTCACTGAGAATTGTAACTACTCCCATCAAACCAGGATTGATGCATTAGATTCTTAAATACAAGGTCTGATAAGTCTAATATCCCACTAGTTTTATATTGCCCCTTTTCATTTTTATTGTAAAAATATTAAAAATCAATGTAGTTTTATTTTTTAGGTAGATCATTTTTCTTATTATTGATTGCAAACTTGGGGCCTGCTGGACAGTTTTAAAAGATCCTGAGCAGGCACTGAACAATTAGGATTACCATGTGACTTCTTTGCTTATCTATGGTGGCAGATACCACGAAAATTATACAAAGGGTTTTTTTGCTCTCATCAGCTTTTTTCACTGCTTCTTTATTTGACATGTGGCAAAAGACAATTCTTTATCTGATGTGGTGCAGGGAAGCCAAAAGGTGGGAAACTCTGTGATTCAAAACATGCAGTCTCCTCACTGTCCTTAAATTATTGAGGACAAGTAAAATCTTCTCACCTGTGTATCCCTCACCTGTAGTACGGCAACTGGTCCATAGCAGGTACTGCAGTGTTACTAATGAGGCCTATGATGATAGCTAACTTACTTCAGAGGTGCTTGGAAGTGTTTTACATGTTTTTCATACATCATTTAATGTTGTAAGTCAATGAGGTGCTATAAGTAGTCTCATTGTACAGATGAGGGCCCTGAGACTTAGATCAGTTTCTTCTTAATGAATGAATGGCATGAGAAGATGGATTCAGATTCTCACAGAACTGAAGGTGTTCAAACTCTGCCTTTGCACTGCATCACCTTAGCAAATGTATTTACCTGCTCACCTGTAGAGCAGGAGGGAGCATTTATCTCACTGTCCTGTGAAGGTTCACTGTGCTCACAGATGAAATCACCTGCTCATTACCTGACATAGGAGGCCCTCAAAGAAGGCTAGTCCTCCTCCCATGCCACTCTCACCTCTTTCCGGTTACCACTCAACAGGCTCAAGGAAAAGTAAACTGGAATTATTTTTTCATCCCACCCCAGGAGCTCTCAAACCTTGGTTTGTGTTAGAATCATGTGGGAAACGATGCACACACAGAAGTCCCAGCCTACTCTAAGAAGCCAGGGCCTCTGTGTTCTGTGTTAGTGCTCCAGGTGATGGTGACAGACAACATCTGAGAAGCACTGCTCCTTACCTACTTACCCCAATGAGGAGAGCTGTGACTTCCTGAAGATTAGTGAACCTCCCTTCATCCTATCACAGTCAATCTAGAAGGTCATTTCCTTCATTTCTTCACCAGTAATGAGAAGGGAAGGTATTTAAAGGCAGACAGTACACAGTGAGTTTTAGAAAGGCACACATCAGCATGTGGGGTATATGGCCCTTTTGTCTTGCCATCCTCTCCCTAATTAACTGCAAAATTCTACAGCTAATTAGAACTGCAGGAAATGTGATTTAGTCCAAGCAGCAACAAATGGGCAAAGAGCAGAAGAATAAAGCAAAGTCACAGCTCTCACTCAACATACCCATCCCACAAAAGTTCCAGAGCAACGCAAAACTGACAGAAAACTCTAAGGGGGATGAACTCATAGTCTTAGAAAGAGGAAATACTTCTAATAATTGGTTTACATTAAACAGTCTCCTAGGCACTGATTACACAGGCTTCCAAGAGGGTAATATGTAAAAAACAATTATGTTAACATTATGCTAATACTGACTTTCATTAACTGGTCAAATTTCAGAAGAATTCATTGCTTTTTCACTTTGGGAAATTTAAACATTTACAATAAATGTTTAGGAAGCCCAAGCTCCATAAGGATTCCAACAAAGAACTTAATTTTGAGATACACACAGACCAGGAATACTGTATGTGGTTTTCAAATTAATTATTTTGTAAATATTATTTAACTATTATAAAAAATAGTTTTAAGAATAGTTTTAACTTTAGGGTTCTAAATATTCATGTTATCAAAGCTCTGTTGCCTACAACTTGACCAATAGGAAAACAGAAAAAAACTGGTATTTCCAACATTCTCCAGTATATATCTTTAACAAGCAAATAAACACAAATAAAATGGTCTACTCTTCCCCAGATATTTTTCTTTTGGAATCTATGAGAAACAAACACAAATTAATTGACAGTGTTTTAGAACTCCAACTCTGAGCTGGGTCATAAAATTTGTACCTATCACAACTTGGAAAAAGACTGGGGAAAGGTAGAGGAGACTGCACGCAAGGTAAAGGTAAAGTCCTGGGATAAAACCATAATTATCTTTAGAGAAAATCAAGCCTTGGAAATGAGGTTGCAAGCTGGGATGCAGAGTGACTGCACACAGTGAGCCCTGAGAGAACTGTGTGGAAGGGAGGACTATTCTGGTGAAAGACTTGAGGCAGTAAAGTGGGCATGCCCCATAATTATGGGCCACTAAAGCTGTATTTACACAAATAACACACCAGTGTTTTCTCCCCCCACCTCCAACCATCCTCATAAACAAACAAAAAAAAAAGGAGGTTGTTTCTAAAGGTCACTGAAAAAATAAGAAATTTTTTCTAGTGTAAAGTTATAAAAAAAAAAATACTGGGGCTAGAGAGATAGCTCAGCAGTTGAGAGCACTGGCTGCTCTTGCAGAGGAGCAGGCTTCAATTCCCAGCCCCCACATGGCAGCTAAGAACTGTCTACAACTCCAGTTCCAGGGGATCCAGTGCCCTTTTCTGGCCTATGCTAGCATTGCATGTAGGTGATATATTTGCATAAATGCAGGCAAAATATTCATACATGTACTTTTTTTTAATGTAAGAATATTATAGGGCTGGGGCAAGGCTCAATGATAGTGCCTTCCTAGTATGCAAGAGGTTCTGAGTTCCATAACCAGTGCTAAAAATTTTATGTATAGAGAGGACAGACTTAATATTGTACCTAACTATTAATTCTCAATTATTTGGTCCCTGGCTATACCATAATTATTATGAAGATGCATCCTAGGACAGACTGTGTCTTCTTACCCCAGTGTCTTATACCAGTTCTGGACCAGGAAAATACAGGCAGGTAATGATTATTAGTAGAATTAATAAAAAGTGAATCATACCATACATAAGAGGTAGGAAATAGAGCTGCAGAGATGGCTTGGTGGTTAAGAGCACTGACTGCTCTTGCAGAGGACCTCGATTTAGTTTCCAGCACCCACATGGCGGCTAATTCCATAACGCCAGTTCCAGGGGATCCGATGCTTTTTCTGGCCTATGCAAGCACCACATGCACATGGTGCACTTGCATATATACAGGCAAAACACTCATACACATAAAATAAAATTTAAAAGAGCTCTAAAAACCCAGGAGTAATTAATAAGTAAATGAACAGAAAGAAATAGGTTAAGAGGAAGGTTAGACAAAGACAGTACAGAAACTTGAAGGCTGGGAAGTCCTAAAATCATCCCAATAAAATGTTTAAGTCACATATGTATTTTTCACTAAAAAGTATACCTACGAAAAGCAGTGATGACAAGTCCAGGTTTTAGGAAAATTGAATTAAGTGTGTAATTTATCATTTGCGATAACTATCCTCCTTGAATTATTTCAGTTTTTGTTATTCTTTGAAGTAGAAAAAGTCTGCCTTTATATACATACATTCCAATTATTTAAGCTATTCATAAATTTCCAAGAGAACAAGAAAAATATGAAATAAAGACTCTAGCTAATGGATTCTTAGGTATATCCTCATCAACATCTATTCAGGCAGCAGGGATATTTTCCTAAAACTTGCAAATTTTTCAAGAAGAAAGAAAGAAAGAAAGAAAGAAAGAAAGAAAGAAAGTCACAAAGCAATAGAGGAAGATGTCCAATTGTTGAGAAACAAACAAAGAAAGAAAGAAACAAAGAAAGAAAGAAAGAAGAAAGAAGGGAGGGAGGGAGGGAGGAAGGAAGGAAGGAAGGAAGGAAGGAAGGAAGGAAGGAAGGAAGGAAGGAAGGAGAAAGAAAGAGAGAGAGAAAGAACCACTTAGATCAAAGGGGAGAATGACCTTTGTCCAGTGTATTTTGTACAGTCTCACATCCAAATATTTATTTTCATATAATGACACTTTATCTATGATAGTTTCAACTACATAGTTAATTCTAGAAGAATATAATTCATTTGCTAACCTTTCCTGTAAAAATTACATTTTAGGCATACAGTTCAAAAACCATAAATCTCTTATGGTTAAATGGAGAATGCTTATTTCATGGTGGCCTCAATAGAGGCTTCACATTTCAAAGTATGCATAACCATAATACTATTCAGTGATTCGATTTTTTTTAAAAAGGTAAGAAATGTTTTACCAGACTGGAACTTTTTGAATTGATTTTTTTTCTTTAAACAAGCGGCCACTGAGTACAAATTCCACACATATTAGACACTATAACAATTTCCACATTAAACAGAATTATCGCATTGCTATAGAATGCCAGCCCCACTTAAGAATCCTGTTGGTCAGTGATTTCATCACTTTATCACGCAAGTGAGATGCTATCTTCAAACTGAATGTTGCTGCAAGGTAGCTGCACAAACACTGTTTGCTTAAGGCAGTATTATCTGGAATCATTTCCCAGAATAGCTCAGAAAACAGGCAGGACTCCTGACAAATCTCCAGTAAGAGTGTGAAAGCAAGCTCCCATTCAAGAGAAACTACAGATTAGGAAATATACTAAAAATGCGCAAAACCAGCTTGTATAGACAAGGTCACATTGCCCTGCTAATAACTTCACTGTGGTGAGCTAGTTGCTTAAGCTTTTTCCTAGCCAAATTTTCTGGGATAACTACTATCAAAAGAGGTAGGGATTTATTTTTCTAAAACAAAGAGATAAAAAGTTTTCTCAATTTATTATACAATGCTAGGTTGGTCTGTAAAAACAGACTGATCTATTTTCTTTTTAAGATACTTTCATATTATATTGTGTGTGTACATATATATAAATACATGTACCCATTTTAACACTTTACTTAATGCATGCTCTTCTTATAATCCTTACTATGTAGACATGCTGGGTATCATTTTAATCCACAATGAGTATGAAGTAGTCCTTTATGATGAGAATCTCAGATGCTACTTGTTTGTAATAATAGGGTAGTTTGTTACAGAAAAGTCTCATGTTTTATAAAGGTATATCTAGTAACCTTAAGAGCATGTTAATGCAGCTCTGATTACTTTCAAATTCATCACAAACTTAGCAGATAGAGAAGATGCATGTTCTAAAAGCAGTAGCAGTTTCAAGCAGTCACAAAATACTGCTGACATCAGAATTCTAAAACCTTTCAATTTTCTTAATTAGTAAAGTAATGGATGTGGTGGAATCACACTACATAACAGAGCTCTTCTGGAACACTGGGACTCTGCTCAAAGGCAAGATGCGCTCACTAGCTCCTTATTTCACAGGAAGACACCAGGAAGCAGGGGAGAGTGGCATGATACAGAAACAAAATATCTTGGGGTCTCTGGCAGTTGCCCAGGTGATGGCAAAGCATTGAGCTGAAAAACCTGCAGTCACTAAGCAGCAGCAACGACTTCAGAGACTCACGCCAGCTTCACTGTACCTGCAGTCAGTTTTGATTAGTGGAATCACAGCACACCCTGGTGACCAAAACAAGCTACCTCTGGCTGGCTGCATCAGAGTCACTGAAGCTCCTCTAAGCACCAAGCAGAGTAAGCTTCAAACCTCCAGAAGAACCAAAACACGGCAAACAGGAAAACCAAGATTAGTACGTAGGACAATGCTCACGCCATTTCTGGCCTAGCTACTTACAAGGAGCATGACCTTGAGGAAGTTTTATACTGTAATTCAGTTTCACATTGAGATTAATTAATACAAGTCTTCACCTGATAACTCATCCATAAGAATTAAAGATGACAACTGAAACATGCTTAGCACAGAACCTAACACACGGAAATCACTATATACATTTATCGTATAAATGAACAGAAATCAAAGGAGAGATAAGATTAAGCTAAAAGGAATGGGATGATGATGATGATGATGATGATGATGATGATGATGATGATGATTTTGGTGCTGGGGATTGAATCTGCCATTAGGGTTACTATACTCACTTTTGAAAAAGGAATAATATTTTTAAAACTGCAATGTGATGTGAAGAACCTCCTGTGTCTTCCACTTTGCCTATTAATAACATAATGTCTTTAATTTTTATAAAAAATCTTAGTAATAGGTATCATCTCTTTTTACAAATGAGGTAAATATCAAGTACAAAGACCAAACTTGTAAGTGTGGTTCAGTGGTAAAGACCTTGCATAGCTTTGTGAGGTCCTGGGTTTGGTCACAGCACCACAAAAAAAAAAGAGGGGGAAAGGTAGAAGAGGAAGAAGAGGTGAAGGGTGAGGTACCCAGAGAGTGGGGGAGGGAAAGAAGGAGGAAGGGAGAGGGGAAGGAAAGGGACAAGGAGAGAGAGAGAGAGAGAGAGAGAGAGAGAGAGAGAGAGACAGAAAAGTGGTGCAGCAAGGAATCAAATGCAGACATAACTAAGTCCAAAACTTTAGTGCATTACAGATATTGTTGATTTTATTAATATGCTTCTTTTTGGGTTTATCTTTCTTTATATTTTTGTTTTTGTTTGTTTTCATTTTTATTGGTTCTTTTGTGTATTTCATACAAAACATCCAAAACAACCTTATTCATCTTTATACCCGCATCCCAAATGGCACCCTCTGATAGCCTCTCCCCCCACCACCCCCGCCAGTGGAGCCCATATACTTTGTCATCCCTGTTACTGTCCACTGTGTTGTCAGTGTCCCTAGCCACTCCCCAGGGCTAGTCCATCCACTCAGTCTAGTCAGCCAAACTAGAGTCGCTTGTTTTAGAAAGATCAGCTCTTCCTCATCTAACAGCAATCAGTTGCCAACATTCCTTTAGATAACATTGGGGTCTGCTGTTTATACCATTCCTTGGCATATATCCAAAGGATTCATCCTATTGTAGAGACACTTGTACAACCATGTTTATTGCTGCTCTTTTCACAATAGCTAAGAGATGGAAGCAACCTGAGTGCCCCTCAACGGATGAGTGGTTAACAAAAATGTGGTATATTTACACAGTGCAGTTCTATTCAGCAGTAAAAAAAGATGAAATAATGAAATCTGCAGGTAAGTGGATGGATGGAGAAACTGTTATACTAAGTGAAGTACAGATTCAGAAAAACAAATGACATATGTTCTCCCTCATATGTGGATCCTAGCACCAAATCCTTTTGAATTCCAGGTCCTTTTAATAAGATGATGCTATACAACAGTCCCTTCTGCATGAAATAACTACCATCATCACAACGTCAGCTATGCTTGATCGCTAAACATCATCACAATTGGGCTTATTGACAGTTGTGCTCATTCATTAAAGGAGGGCCAAGCAGGGTCATTGGACCCTCACTGAAGTATCCAGCCACTCTTCCCAGCCAACTGTATGTAGCTTGGCTCTAATCACACATGGTGTCCTGGATTTGGGGAGGGCTAAAGTATAGAATCTCAGGAAGATCAGGAAGAGAAGGTATGACTCACTCTGGATAAAGGCTTTCCAGTAGACATACCCTTAGGTTATACATACACCTCAGCAACCCCTCAGTTATTTCGGTAAACAAGCTCAATAAATTCATTGGTTTCCCAGTAAAACTTTAATCAAACATTGGCTTGACACTAGAACCTTAAAAGGGAATAAGCATTGCTTAGCATCCCAAGAAAAGAAGTCTCACAACAGATGGAAAATTTGTTAATGCTATTATGTCTCATAATTATTTTTAAAAAAAGAAAATGAGAATGTAATGGATATTAAAAGGATATGGGAATGGAGATATTTTCCAAAACAGACAGAAAAACCTGTTTAGATTTGTTATGATACATAAAGAATGAGACAAAAATAATATACACATAATCTTAAAATGTCTATGGTCATAGTTTAGTCAACTAATTTAAGGAACAAAATATATATCTAGTTAAAGTTTATCTGAGAATATTTGGTTTTTTACGTAAGCCTTATCTACATAGCACATAATAATTAAAAGTACCAGACTGGTGGAACTAACCTCATTGGATGTTTAACAGCGATAGTTTGAGGCCTATACTAATGTGGTCAGAGGGACTTAAAGGACAGTTTTTGCCCCTTGCCCTCCAAGGCCGACTAAGTTCCAGGGGACTATGCAACATCTCTCAAAACCTACTGAAATGGGGTGAATCACTTGTCCTCTTGTTTAGGGAGGACATGAAGACCCCACAAGATATACCTGAAGCAGTGTCCAGTCTACAAATAGGAGGGTCAACTCAGAAGAAACATCTCATTCATGCTTCCAAGTGAAGGAGACATGGTTGAGCAGGACCTTTGACTTATCTTCACATAGATGGAACTGGTAAAAGAAAGGAGCCAGGAGTTCCTTCCAAGCCCATGTGACCCCTGAGGAACAGATCCTCAAATTACCTTAAGTGTAAAAAATAAATTGATTTGAGCCAACTGTATGATCTTAAACACCCGAAAGGAAAGTATAACCAAAGAGTCCAGTCATCAGTATATTTCTTTAAGAGTTCAAGGGATTACACTTCCCAGACATTACGCTTAAATTTATATAAAAGTTTATTTACACAATTATTTCTCATTGATGATTTTGTTCCTAACCAGAAAGTGCTGCTCAGATGTAAGACTTCAAATCCTGATCTCCAATACTATAGTGCCCATCTGTAGCTAAGGGAGACAACCAGCTAGTCTTCTAAAACGATGGATAAATTTGTTTTCTCCCCCTATCTAGAAGTCTTTGAGAATGAACTGACACTGATTCTAGCCACTCCAACAGCTATTAAAGTGTGTGAAAATAAATCC
>NW_008342011.1:2686219-2715450 GCF_000622305.1 Nannospalax galili
TGGCAGACAAAAGAAAACGGAGGAGGAACCCAATAGAGGGATGCTTTTGGAAGCCCTTGTCAAGAAACTTCAATGGACTCTCAAATGAACATTTGAAAATTGCCCTGTTCTGACTTTTTTCTAAAGTTCCCTGTCTAGAACTTATAATGCTAATTACTCTTGCCTTTACTCTCCTTCACATCTCCTACTCACAATTCAATTACTTTCTTTTCCCCCTAGACGTAAGAGTTATGCAATTTGGGAGTCTTTTAGATAGACCCACTGAAGGGGTACTCCAATTGCCTCACCCTGCGTCCCTGTGCAGGATGTAAGAAGCCAGAGCACTCTGCATCCTGATTCCCTATTGGCAATTTGCGTAACCTATTCAGAGGATGGTGTGGTAAGAATAGGAGGTAGGAATTGGCTAGACAGTTAGGGTAAAGAGATCCCAGAGAAAAGTAGCCAGTTTCTTGGCTAAAAGTCAAAATGTCCTTGGGCCTGTTAGCAACATACTCGGTTCCAAAGGCCAAAAATGTCAAAAGTATTTGGGAGCTGGTATCTAATCCTTAAAAGATTTCAGGGTTACCTCTTTAGAGGGGGGAATTTTAGAACAGCCAAAAGCCCCATTAAAAAAAAATCAATCAATCAAAGGAGAAGAAAGAGTTCATGAAGTTATCAGAAAAAAAGAGATGGGGAGATATGGTAGGAGCTGGAGAGGAGGGAATGGGCATGGATTTGATCAAAACACCTTATATGCATGTATGAGATTCTCAATAAATTATTTTTTATTTTATTTTACTTTATTTATTTATTTTTATTTAATAAAGCTGAATTTTGTTACAGCTTTAACATATTCAGTAACAATATCCAGAGCAAGGACACATCACTTTCAAAAGTGGCTATAATTTTTTAGATTCACAGTTGAATTAATACAGTTATATAATATTGAACTCAGTATAAACTCCAGGAAAGGTGCTGGCACCAGAACGCCAGAGGCTGTGCAGCCAGGAAGCAAAAGCTATTTATTAAAAAAAAAAAAAAAGATTGGGATTTGCTATTCATTTTCACAGTTCTATGCTGGGTTACTGTCTGGGAGTCTCTTAGGCCACCCTGGCCAACAACTCAAAAGAAGGTATCTCCTGCCTGGCATTGTTTTTTGTTATACAGCCTTTAGCTATACACATGGACTCTTAAAGAATTATACTGATCACTTTAATCTTTGGTTATGCTTTCCTTTTGGGTATTTAATACCATACAGTTGGCCCAAATAAACCAATTTATTTTAATTCTTAAGGTCATTTGAGGATATGTTCCTCAGGGGTCACATGGGCTTGGGAGTAGCTGCTAGCTCCTTTCTGTTACCAGTTCCATCTATGATGAAGATAAGTCAAAGGTCCTGCTCGACCATGTCTAGCTTCACTTGGAAGCATGGAGGAAATGTTTCCTCTTTGTTGATCCTCCTCTTTGTAGATTGCACACTGGTTCAAGTCCATCTAGTGGGGTCTCCATGGCCTCCCTGAACAAGAGGACAAGTGACTCACCATAGGTACAGGATATTTTGAAAGATGTTGCATAGTCCCCCGGAACTTAGTTGACCTTGGAGGGCAAGGAGTAAAAACTGTCCTTTAAGGCCCTCTGACCAAATTAGTATAGGCCTCAAAGTATGGCTATTAAACATCCAAGAATGTTAAATCCACCAGTCTGGTACTTTTAATTACCACACACTATGTAGAAAAAGCTTGGACAAAAACCAAATGTTCTCAGATAAACTGTGACTAGACATATATTTTGTTCTTGAACTAATTGTATCTATAATTTGTTAGTAGGTTGTTGGACTAATATGGTTTCCTTTTTTTTTTTAAAACTAGCTAGGCACTATTTATCCCTTTCACTGTCTAACCCTTCCAACAATGGCTTCCCCATTGAAAGTGCCCCCATTTTCCCCATTTCTCCCTTAATAAGACCCTTCTCCTAAGTTCTCAACTCTCTTGAGCTCCTTCTTTCCCTTTATCACCAAAGTTCCTTGTATAACCCTTCCTCCCTCATCCCCTTAAAATAACCCCATTTTTATCCATATCACCCTTACTAACACCTGTTTTCTGCTGTTCTCTTTCAGATTCTTTTGTTTCTTTTTACCTCCCTGATTCTTTTCATTATCCTGGTTCCTGTAGTTATGTCTGGATACATACTCACTTAGAAGGATTTGGTGCTAGGATCCACATATGAGGGAGCACATATATCATGTTTTGTTTTTTTTTCCCCCTCAGTCTGTGTTACTTCACTTAGTATAACAGTTTCTAGTTACATCCATTTACCTGAAAATTTCATGATTTCATCTTTCTTTACTGCTGAATAGAACTCCACCCCATAAATGAACCACATTTTCATTATCCACTCATCAGTTGAGGGACACTTAGGTTGCTTCCATCTCTTAGCTATTGTGAAAAGAGCAGCAACAAACATGGATGTACAAGTGTCTCTGTAATAGGATGAGATCTTTGGGTGTATGCCAAGGAGTGGCATAACTGGGTCAAATGGTAGGTTCATTTGTTAGTTTTTTAAGGATTCTCCACGCTGCTTTCCATAGGGGTTAAACAAGTTTGCAATCCCACCAGCAGTGGATGAGCATTCCTGTTTCCCCACATCCTCTCCAACACTTGGTATCATTTGTTCTCTTGATCATAGCCAGTCTGATCGGGGTAAGATGAAGTATTAAACGGGTTTTATTTGCATTTCCCTAATTACTAATCATGTTTAACACCTTTTAAGATGCTTCTTAGTCATCTTTATTTCTTCTTTTAAGAACTCTCTTCAGTTCTCCTTAGCCTATCTTTTAATTGATCTACTTCCTTTCTTCATTCTTTATTTTGTGAGTTCTTTATATATTCTGGATGCTAAAACTCTGTCAGACGTGTCACTGGTGAAGATTTTCTCCAATTCTGTGGCTTTTCTCTTCACCTCCTTGGTTGCTTCTTTTGATGAACAGAAGATTTTTAGTTTAATGAAGTCCCATTTGTTGAATATTGACCTTAGTTCCTGAGCAATTGATGTCCAGTTTAAAAATCCTTTCCTACACCTATATCTTGTAGGTTATTGCCAATCTTTTCTTCTAACAGTTTCAGAGTTTAGGCTTCACATTGAGGTCTTTGATCCATTTGGAGTTGACTTTTGCACAAGGTGAAAGATAGGGGCTTAGTTTCATTCTTTTACATGCGGAGATCCAGTTTTGCCATCACCATTTGCTGAACATGCTGTCTTTCCTCCAGTGAATGTTCTTGGCCCCTTTGTCAAATATCAGGTGGCTGAAATTGCATGTACTCATATTTGGGTCTTCAATTTTGTTCCATTGATCTATGGGTCTATTTTTGTGCCAGTACCAAGTTTTAATGACTATAGCTCTGAAATATAGTTTAAAATCTGATATAGTAATCCCCCTGGCATTGCTTTTAGTGCTCAGGGTTGCCTTGGCTATCCAAGGTCTTTTGTGCTTCCATATGACTCTTAGGATGGTTTTGTCCAATTCTGTGAAGAATGTCATGGGGATTTTGATTGGCTTTTCATTGAATCTATAAATGGCTTTTGGTAGGATGATCATTTTCACAATACTAATTCTACCAATCCATGAGCATGGGAGATCCTTCCATCTTGTGTTGTCTTCCTCAATTTCTTTCTTTAAAAGATTTAAAATTTCCATTGTAGATGTCTTTAATGTCTTTGGTCAGGTTTATGCCAGTATTTTTTTTTTTTTGAGGCTATTGTGAAAGGGAGCATTTGCCTGTACTCTTTCTCCAATTGCTTGTTACTGGTATATAGAAAGGCTACTGACTTTTGTAGATTAATTTTGTAACCTGCCACTTTAGTGAAAGTATTAATCATGTCTAGGAGTTTCCTGGTGGACTTTTTGGCATCTCTTAGCTATATCATATCATCTGCAAAAAGGGATGGTTTGACCTCTTTTATTCTGATTATTACTCTTTAACTTCCTTCTCTTGTCATATTGCTCTTGCAAGAGTTTCAAGTACTATGTTAAAAAGGAGTGGAGATAGAAGACAGCCTTGTCTGATTCCTGATTGTAATGGGGATTCTTCCAGTTTTTCTCCATTTAGAATGATGTTGGCTGTGGGTCTGTTGTATATAGCTTAAATTATGTTGAGGTATGTTCCCTCCAGTCCACCCCTCTAGGACTTTGAACATAAATGCATGTTGAATTTTGTCAAAGGCCTTCTCTGCATTTATTGAGATGACCATGTGGTTCTTGTCTTTGAGTCCATTTACATGATCTATGACATTAATTGACTTACGTATATTGAACCATCCCTTCATCTCTGGAATAAAGCCGACTTGATCATGGTGGATGATCTTTTTGATATGTGTCTGGACACAGATTGAAAGTATTTTCTTGAGAATTTTTGCATCTATGCTCATTAAGGATATGGTTCTATAGTTTTCTTTTTTGGTTGTATCTTTACCTGGTGTTAGAGTGATGCTGGCTTCATAGAAGGAATTTGGAAGTTCTCCCTCCATTTCTATCTTTTAGAATAAATTAAGTAGTATTGGATATAGATCTTCTTTAAATATCTAGTAGAATTCTTCTGTAAATCCATCTGGTCCTGGGCTCTTTTTAGTTGGGAGGTTTTATATTACTGTTTCAATTTCCTTATGTGTCATGGGTCTGTTTAAGCTGTTGATCTCTTCTTGGTTTATTTTGGTGATTCCCATGCTTTTAGATACCCATCCATTTCTTTCAGGTTTTCAAATTTAGTAGCATATAGGTATTTAAAGTATTCCCTTGTAATGTTCTGGATCTTTCTGGCATCTATTGTGATGTTTCCCTTTCATCTCTGATTTTTGTTGATTTGGAGGTGTTCTTTCTTTCTTTTGGTTAACTGGGCTAAGGGTCTGTCAATCTTGTCTATCTTTTCAAAGAACCAGCTCTTGGATTCGTTGATTCTTTGTGTTGTTTTCTTTGTTTCTATTTCATTAATTTCTGCTCTGATTTTTGTTATTTCTTCTTGTCTTCTGGGTTTGGGTTTCATTTATTGTTGGTTTTCAAGTGTCTTGAGTTGCATTATTCAGTCATTTATTTGTGTTCTTTCTGATTTTTAAATGTAGGCACTTAGAGGTATAAATTTCCCTCTAAGGACTGCTTTCAACATGACCCAGAGGTTTTGTTGTGTTGTATTTTCCTTGTCATTTAGTTCTAGGAATACTTTTCTTTCTTAATTTCTCCTTTGACCCATTCAGCATTCAGGAGTGTATTGTTTAATCTCCATGTGTTCATGTAGTTACTAGGGTTTCTTCCAGTGTTTATTTTAAGCTTCATTGCACTGTGGTCTGATAGAATGCATGGAATTATTTCAGTCTTTTGTATTGTTGAGGCTTGTTTTCCATGCCAGCATGTGGTCGATTTTGGAGAAAGTTCCAAGGGGCGCTGAATGGAACGTATATTCTTTGATGCTTGGGTAGAATATTTGGTAGATGTTTGTTAGGTCCATTTGATGTATGATATTGGTTAATTCAGATGGCTCCCTGTTAATTCTCTGTCCTGTTGACTTATCTAATTGTGACAATGGGGTACTAAAGTCCCCTACTATTAATGCATTGGGATTAACCTAGGTCTTAAAGTCCTGTAGTACTGTTTTTATGAAGTTGTGTGCACCAGAGTTTGGTGAATATATGTTCCTGATTGTAATATCTTCTTAGTCAATTATTCCTTTGATCAGAATGAAGTGGCCCTCTTTATCTCTTCTCATTAGTTTTAGTTTGAAGTCTTTTTTGTCAGATATTAGAACTGCAGCTCCTGCTTTTTTCTTAGTACATTTGCTTGGAATATTTTTTTTCCATCCTTTCACCTTAAGGTAGTGCCTGTCCTTGAAAGTGAGATGGATTTCTTGCAGACAACAAAAAGATGGGTTTTGTTTCTTAATCCATTCAACTACTCTGTATCTTTTGACTAGGGAGTTCAGTCCACTGATATTTTAAGTTATTAATGAAATATGTGTATTGATTCCTATCGTTTTGATTTCTGTTTGCATTCTTGGTGTAACTGTGTGTTTCCACAGTTATACCTTCATTAAGTTTCTTTCTGTTACCCCTTGGATATAGTCACTCCTTTCTTCAGCTCTTTGTATTGCTTCAAGAACTCTCTGAAGGTCTGGTTTTGTGGACATGAATTCTTTCAGCCTTTTTATGTCATGGAAGATTTTTCTTTCCCTTCAAGTATAATAGACATTTTGGCTGAGTAAGGTAATCTGGGTTGGCATCTGTGGTTATTTACAACTGGGCATACTTTGGTCCAGGCTCTTCTGGCTTTCATAGTTTGCACTGAAAAGTCAGCTGTAATTCTGATGGGTTTTTCTTCTGCAGCTTTCAATATTCTCTTTGTTCTGTATGTTTAGTGTTTTTACTATGATGTGCCATGGAGAGTGTCTTTTCTGGTCCTGTCTATTTGATGTTCTATGTGCTTCTTGTATTTGTATGGGCATGTCTTTCTTTAATTTTGGGAAATTTTCTTCTACAATCCTGTTGAAGATCTGGTCCATATCATTATCCTGAGATTCTTCTCCTTCCTCTAGGCCTATGATGTGCAATTTTGGTCTTTTTATGGTGTCACACAATTCCTGCATATTCCATTCCTGTGTTTTCTTAAATTTTTCATAATCTTTGCTTGAGTGGTGTAATTTGTCCACTTTACCTTCAAGTCCTGATATTCTGTTTTCCATTTCATTCATCCTATTGGTAAGGCTTTCTCCTATCGTTTCTAATTGGCTTGCTGAGTGTTTCACTTCGTTCTTCATTTCAGCCTGAGTATTCTTCAATATTTCTAATTCTTTTCTGAATTCATATCTTCTTTCAGTTCTTTGATTTCTTTGTTTGTGTGTTCTTTAAATTCACTGAATTGTTTTATCATGTTTATAATTGTTCTTTTGAATTCCATGTCCTGTGTTATTTCTAGGGGGTTCTCATTGTAGTCCTCTACAGGACTGTTGGTTCTTGATGGGGATATATTATTTGGGTTTTTCATGTTATTATTTTTTCGCTGTGACTACGATGTGGATTTCTTTTGTAGTTTCTGATTCTTATGTGAGATTCAAGCCTTCCTTTGTTGAGTTTATTTCTGCTCTGTTTGTAAACTTTATGTGCCTTTGTGGTTTACTGTTGGGCATGAAAAGTGGGTTGGCCTAGGCTTCAGGTCCTCTCTTTTGATTTTATATTGGAGAGGCCAGATGGCTTTAGTCCTGCTGCTCAGAAGTTCTGATAGAGCCCCAAGTCAGATGAGGATCAGATGTGCTCAGGCTTTCTCCTAAGGTCTGGATCCCTGTAGTCTGCAGGCACAGTACAATTTAAGAAGATTAAGGCACAGTAAAATTAAGGCACAGTAAAATTTAAGAGGATTGCTAGTTAAAGGTAGGATTCAGGACTCTCAGGCAGTCAGGAAAGGAGGCTGGTCTCAGGAATCCAGGGGACTAGACTGAGGAAATGGGTTGGTCTGGTTGCAAAGGATCAGGAAGCAGTGGGGAGTCTAGGCCAAGAGTGTAGTCCAGAGGTCTGGGATGTGAAGAGAAGAAATGGGCCAGTGCCCACACTAGGAGGAGAGACAGAGTGGGGGAGCTGGGAGGGTGAATGAGGCTGTGGGAGTCAAGGAGCAGTGGGTGGGGTCAAACTTTCTCAGGAAAGATGCTGGCATCAGGAAGTTGGGGGTGGGGCTGCCAGGGATGAAGGCTGGTCTCAGATATGCAAAGGCAAGGTAGGGAAGGGAACATGCTTTGAGGGCTCCAGGGGACTAGACTGGAATTGGGTTGGTCTAGGTGCAAAGGATCAGGAAGTAGCGTAGAGTCTGGGCCAAGAGGGTAGTCCAGAGGTCTGGGATGTAAAGAGAAGAAATGGGCCAATACCCACCCATACTAGGAGAAGAGATGGGGTGGGGGAGCTGGGAGGGTGAATGAGGCTGACTATTTTTGTTTATATTTTTTGAGACGAAGTCTTCTTTAGGCAAGGCTGGCCTCCAACCTGCCAAGATGTGATCAAGGATGACCTTGAAATTCAGTCTTCCTGGCTTCACCTCCCACATGCTGGTATTATAAATGTGCACCACCAGGCCTGATCTCCAGTGCTGGGGTTCAGAATTAAAGCTATCTGCATGCTAGACAAGCACTCTTACCAACTGAGCTACATCTTCAGTCCCTGGTCCTTTTTTATAGAAGGGAAAATTGAATTATCTCAGCTAAAGGCCCACAGCGGGCTCAGGGATAAGTGGATAATATTAATTAAAATATCTAATCTATTGGATGAGTATTATGTCTCTCTGTACTAAACCACTAAATAGATATAAAATTCCACTGCCACAGGGAATAGTGTCTGGAATCATCCAGCATTATAATCAGTCTAAGGACATCCACACCACCCATATACATGCAATGCATCCCAAATACATCAAATAAACTATGGGAAAGTAATTTTTTTCCTTGGGTGGTAGAAGGCAGGAAAGTCAAATGTCCATCAGAGTAAATGGCAAGTCTAGTACCAAAGCACGTTAAACTCATGTTAGTTTCTCCAACACAGAAGAGATTGTGAATGACAAAGACCAGGTAAGTACAGAAGCCCACTAGCTGTGTCTGCTAGCCATAACTATTGATGATAGAAGAAACAATAAAGAGCTTTGTGATGGGTGTGTTCTGCCTAACCGTGCCCAGGCTCTGCAGTGAAAGAAAAGCCAGCCAATTCCCCATCTGGGTCTGGCTGGAAGTCATATGGAAACAGTCAGAGTTAAGGTACAGACAAGTACTACCTTACTACCATCTGTAGCAAAAAATAGATATTTTAACACCAATAGAAAAAGATGTAGATAAATACATTGAAAATACAAGAAGTATCTTCAGAGTATAATTAGAGCTCAGGGTCCTCAGCACTGCATTAAAATTAATCTACTCCTTTCTAGTTACAGTGACTCAATCTAAATCAAATTCTGTGCTAAGACAGAAAAAAAGCATTGTTTTGGGGACCTGCCTTATAACTACATTTTCAAATATATGTTTCTATAACTAATAAAAGAAACATAGCTATTTACATTTAAAAGTTTATCATTTTAATGTCTTACACATTACAATACAAACACTAATCTTTCCTTCAAAACCACAAAATGCACATTCAACAAATAGCACACTACTCTAAAACCATTATGAAATTCTTTCTTACCACTTGGTAGATCTGGTTCAATGTTTCCTGTAAGTATTCTATATTATCTATTTATCTCAGAATAGTACAGCCTCAGACTTTACAAATGCATTAACATCATGAGAATTACACCAGTGGGGCAAAGACACAAAGTAATAAATAATATATCATCTTATACCACCCTAAAATTATTTTTTAATTCTCTATAAAATAGTATGTATGGGGTAGGAGAGAAAGCTTGCAGTTAAGAGCACTGACTGCTCTTCCAGAAGACCTGGGTTTGGTTCCTAGCATCAACATGGTATCTAACAACCATCCTTTAACTCCAATTCTGGCGGATCTGAGGCCCTCTTCTAGCCCCCATGGGCACTGCATGCACATGGTACACTTACACTCATGCAGACAGAACACTCATACAAATAAAATTAATTTTTTTAAGTTTAAAAATATGTGTGTGTGCATGCTTGTGTGTGTGTGTGTGTGTGTGTGTGTCTAAGTATGGGTAAGTGTTCAGCTCAAATCCAGTAATGTTCCAAATATTAATATTCTACATTTACCATTAATGGCTTTTCAGAATCAATGAGCATATCAGATACTTTATGGTTTGATTTT
The DNA here is from genome assembly GCF_000622305.1 of Nannospalax galili. Lineage (NCBI taxonomy): Eukaryota > Metazoa > Chordata > Mammalia > Rodentia > Spalacidae > Nannospalax > Nannospalax galili. Next base: position 2,695,985 of record NW_008342011.1, read on the forward strand.
TAGTGGAAAAATATTTTTCCTTTCTTTGAAGAGAAAGCAATAAAATTGTTTTTTTATATTTTAAAATTTTTATTCTATGTGTATGAATATATTGCCTGCATGTATGTAAGTGCATCCATGTCATGAAATGTCCACAGAGGTCAGAAGAAGGTGTTGGATCCCCTGGAACTGGAGTTTCGGATGCTTGTTAGCTGCCATGTGGGTACTGGGAATCGAACCCGGGTCCTCTGCAAAAGCAGCCAGTGATCTTAACTGAGGAACCATCTCTCCAGCCCATGAAATTGTTAAAGGAAATTTATTTCTTGTAAATATACTTCCTGTTCATTTTTCTTCAAAACAGAAAAAACATCATTTTCAAACTATATTAAGGTATAACTGGCAAATACATATTATATATAAAGTATACAAGGGTATTTTTATATACATTTGAAATTATTACTACAATCAAACTAATTAGTACATTTGCATTTTCACTGTTACCTTTTGTGTGTGTAAACACATATGTATGATGAAAGACTTAAGATATATTTTGGGGGGCTGGAGATAGCATCTCCATCATCACCCAGGAGGGCTTGGGTTTGATCCTCAGCACCACCTAAGGGAGAGGTGGGAATTTATATATATTCTCCTAATAAATTTTCCACATAGAATACAGTCTTATTAACTACAGTCACTGTATTAGTTACTTTTGCCCTGCTATAGTGGAATACCTAAATAAAACAGCTCCAAGGAGAAAAATTACTTTTGGCTACATAAGGACATACCTCCTAAAGGTTCCATGACTCTCCCAAAACAGCAACTGACTAAGTCTTCAAAAGCTTGGAGTCTCTAGGGGACATTCTGATTCAAATGACCACAGATCTGTGCTCCAGTTTGAGTGCATATTCTCCTGCCAGTGACACTCAACCCACTTCAAACTTACCATTAAATGACCTGTCACATGGACCTGCACTTGGCATCCCTGTGCCTGAACAGCTTTGTGCCTATGTTTCTACCTGGCCCCATACAGACTTCATTATGCCTGATCAGTTCTCAGGTCAGCCTTTCTGAGGTCTACAGCCTCCTTAACCCTTTCTTGGTCATTATGTAACCAACATATCTGTATATTATTGTATTAACTATTAATGTGTGATCTGAGAATTACTACTATTAGCCATTAAGATTGGAATAAAAGAACCTGTGTTTGCTGATGGCAGCTATCAAAGGAAGTTAGGTCTACATTGCAAACGTTAGCCAATGAAACCGATGCAGTTTGTGATTTTATTGGTTATTCAGTAATTTGTCACACTGTGAAAAGACACAGACAAATCAATCTATGATTCCAATGGACTCACAATGGCTACCCATCCCCTAATTTCTTTTGCTGTCACAATTTACACATATTTTTGCTGTTTGCTTGGTAAAAAAATTATAGATGCAATTATTTGAAATCTTTTGCTTCTTAACTTTTATACAGGACTAATAAGTGATATATATATATATATAAAGTCAATTTGAAAGTATTCAAATATTCCAAATTGGACTAAATACCCTTACTGGTGAGTTTTATGCATTTATATGTTTCCCCCTACTAATCAGCATCCTTTCATTTCAGCTTGGAGACTTGGCTTTTGCAATTCTTTTAAGATCTATGATGAACTCTCTGAACTTTTCTTTGAGAAATTCTTCACCTTTCCATCTTTCTGAGGGGCAGCTTCTCTGGGTAATTCTGGTTGGTACTATTTTTCTTTCAACACTTTAATGCACCATCACACTCCTGTTCTATAGGGTTTCTACTGAAAAAAAAGTGGTAGCCTTGAATAACTCTCTTTGAGGCTTTAAAGAAATCTCTTTACGTGTTTAAATTTAACTTTCAGTAGTTTGGTTATATCTTGGTGACACCTTCTTTGGGTAGGATCTGGCTGAAGATCTTAACGTCTATGTACCTCCTGTCCAATATCTATCAGATTTGGAAAACATCAGCCATTATATCTACAAACGAGCTCTAATTCATTCTCATGGTGCAGAACTAAGCTCTCTTGATGGTGTCTCCTCAGTCCCACAGGCTTTCATCATTCCTTCTACTCTTCTCTTCTGAATAGATATTTTCTAGTGAGTTGTCTTCAGTGATTCTTCTGTTTGATCAAATCTGGTGTTAACACTCTATATTGCACTTTGTTCATTTCAAACTGTATTCTTCAGCTCCAGTGTTTCTCTTTGGTTCTTTTAAAATGTAATTTCAACCTTTGTGGAGTTACTTATTTTGTTCACGTACTTATTTTCTAATTTCACTGAGATGCCTGCATTCTCTACAGTTCTATGTCCATGACAGATTTCAGTATGTAGTTTCTTTCCTTGAGATATTTTTGTATTAATGATGATGTTTATGAATAACATAGGTTACAAAAAATCATATATTTCTCAACATAGGAAGAATAAAATAATTCACGAATAATATCAACCATACAGTAATTGTAAATTTATATCACAACTTATTTTTATTATCTAAAACCATGAGATGATTAAACTTAGTTGCTTTAACCCCTCCATTAATTTTATACATAACTCTCTTGCTCTTGTTGCCATAGGAATCTTGCATCTCTTAACATACTTGATAGAAACAGCTTTGTGGAAATAAAGTGTAAAGTGATTTTTCTCATTTTACAGCAGAGAGATAATTTGAAAATTCTGCTCATTGATACAAATTTGTGTCATTCTCTTATAAACAAAAAAGAGGTTAATGCTGACCAGACTCTAGTTAAATACAATTGATTATATTAGAGCCCTGTAATATTCAGAACCAATGAAGACAAACTGCTGCTTCTTAAACAGCATGTTCCTCTCGGTGACATAAGAAGATCAAAGTGTTTAGGTGCAAATATAACCTTCTTAGCAATTTCCAAACTACGTTTTAAGTCAAAAGTCTATTTTCAGAGTACTATAGTCAGAAAAGTAAGGTTCATATCAATATGTAAGATTCTGTCAGGCATCAAACTCTGGCTTGATATAAAATAGGCTACTAAGTACTGTTGAGGTAGGATCATAAATAAGATCCATGTTCAAAATGTCATAGCAAACACTGGATTCTCTGGAAAGCAGACCTCTTATCCAGAATGTTAACTAAGGATTAACTATAGGATCAAACATATGAAAAGGAAAGGAATGCAGCAGGTTTGCACTTTTTTCATTTATTATATTTTTATTTTATGGGTGTGTGCTTTCCCTGCATGGATATAAGTGCATGAAATGCCTGTAGAGGCCAAAAGTGGGTGTCAGATCCCCTGAAACTAGAGTTATGAACAGTTGTTAGCTGCCATGTGGGTACTGAAAACTGAACCCAGGTCCTCTGGAAGAGCAGTCAATGTTCTTAACCACTGAGCCATCCTCCAGACCCTGCAGCAGGTTTAGACAGAGGAATAGACCAAACTATAATACACATCCAGCAAAATTCTTGCATGGCCCCATGGGAACTCAAGATCTAGAATGGCCCTTCGGAGTGTCCCTAGTTCAGACAAAATGGCCAAATCTTAATGGTTGCACAGTAATCAGTAATGACAGCGGGGTGAATTGGGAAGGAGTCACAGTAGCTATGCTGACTCTTGGCAGCCAAGGCAGGCCCTGAAGTTGTATTTCTATCAGTAAAGGCAAAAAGCCTTCATGAAAAGAGAGACCGGAGTCGCATATCACAGGACATATGCTCTTTGACTTATAGTGAGACAATGTCACAATAAACAATCACAACTTAAGAATACCATAAGTCAGAACTGTACTTAATACAACTAACCTAACAAACACTGTAGCTTAGCAACACTGTGTGACTGGTTGATAACTTCAGTTTGCTGAACTGCGAGTATCAAAGTAAAGTGTTACACTACATTTTGCTAGTCCAGGAAAAAGATGAAAATGCAAAAGTTTACATATGTTTCTGTTGAGTATTTATTACTTTCATAAACTGGTTAAAATCATAAGTTGAACCACCACAAGTCAGGGACTGCCTGCACCTACTATAGTTAGTGAATTTGAAATTTAAGAAACAAAGATCTCAGTGCAGCCAGCTGCTCGGGAACTGTTCCAGCGTGGCTTGAGCTCCCACCAGAGCTCTGTCAGGAACCCACAGAGGCCAGAGGAGTCGATTCTTCTGGAGCTGGAGTTATAGGTTGTGAGTCAAGGACATGGGTGCTGAGAACCTAACTCAGGTCCTCTGGAAGAGCAGCAAGTGCTTTAAATCACTGAGCCATCTCTCCAGCCTCTTATGCCCTGATTTGTTATCAGTCTAGGCTAATTTTAGAAAATGCCAAGTTAGAGAAATGTGCTAATGGTAATGTGGTCAGTGGTTGATGGCCTGGGAGCTCCAAAACACAAAGATGGACCTAAACTTGAACTGAAGAAGAGTATCATGCCTTTAACATGTTTTAAGCAAAGGAAGAGTGATTCAACTTCCAACTTATCATCCAAACTCCTAAGGAGTTCTGGGAGCCAGAGCCACGGGAGTCAGACACAGTCATGATCCCAATCTCCTGGCAAGGCACCAAAGGTTCCAGATTTGCCTCTCCTTCCCACCTGGCTAACATTAAAGAAAAGAGTAGGGATATTTTGGAAGTTAAATTGACTCTGCTTGTGTTGATGCCATCCGGAATCACATACAATGGGGAGCCCAAACATATGGACAGTAATGGCACATCTCATAAAAACACACAGAAAAGATTCATTCTGGCACAAAAAGGAAGTTATCTATATACACAGTACACCTTTTGTCCAAGAAGAAACCAAAGTCGAAGAAATGAAGGCAGTGTACCTCATATCGCTGAATTTCTAAAGTGTACCCATTTTTTTTCCTTTGAAATTCTTTTTTAAAAATACTTTCATTGATTCCAGAATTTCACACAATGATCACGTTTAGACTCACTCACCCCTCTCCACCCACTCTCTTTCCATTCCCTCTTCTGCAATGATCCCTGAGTCTTAGGGGTAGAAGGTATGTTACAGGTGTCCCATTTAGAGCTGAGCACACCACAGTCTCTTGTTCTCTACATGTTGACCATTTGTGGGTCTCTGTGTCAATCACCATCTGCATGAAGAACCTTCTCTGGTGAAAACTGAGAGATGCACTAATCTATAGGCATAAAAATAAGTTATGAGTAGGTTTAATATTATGTCTATTGAGCAGAATAATAGTAGCAGGCTCTCCCCTATCATGTGTGACCTATTTAGTCACAGGTTCTTAGCCCTGATAACAGTGCCAAGTGTGGACTCCTTGTTATGAAGCAGGCCTTAAATCCAATTATAAAGTGGATGGTTACTCCCATAATATCCATGCCACATGCCACTATTCCACCAGTGGGCATATTTTGCCAAGCAAATTGTTATTGTAATTCATAGGGTCCACAGCTGCATAAGGTTTCTCTGCCAGAAACATGCATAGCATCTTCTAGTACAGTGAAAGCTAGCCAGTAGAGATGCAGCCTCAAGGTCAGTACCAGCTTGATTTCTCCTTGTTTGCTCTGCAACTCTGGTATGTAGTGGCTTCAGCAATTGGTCTTACCATCAAGTTCTGGAAGTGCAATGGAAATAGCCAGTATTGTTTAGGATCTGTGGGAGCTCTCTGGTCAACAACTCTAAAAATAGTTCCATTCCTGGCACTGGGCTTTGTATTTACTAGCATGTAGTGTCTGTTAGGGCCATTGAACTCCTGTTATAGGGTTAGTACCTTTCAACTCTTTATACTGAATATGTATATATTGAAAGACACTTCCATAGTAGGTTCCCATTTGTTCCTTTCAAACACCCTAGTGTTAGTTATCCCTCTTTATACTCCCTTCTCTGCCCTGCCCTCCGAATTTCCTACCCCATTTGACCCATCCTACCCATTATTTCCCTTTCCATTTTATATCACTGCATTCTATCTCACTTCACACAAACAACACCCCATGGCCCCTTACTTGTTTCCTGACCTCTATGTATTTTCCAGTTGAAAAATTCTTGTATTCTCTATAAAGCTGGCTTTGTGAACATATGAATTCCTTAAATCTGTTTTTTTTTTCATGGAAAGTTCTTCTTTCTTCTTCAATCACAACTAATAGTTGTTCTGGGTATAGGATCCTGGACTGGTATCTGTGTTCTTTCATGCCTTGTAGGACATGGATCCAATCTGTTCTGGATTGTATAGTCTCCACTGAAAAGTCAGCTGTTGTTCTGATGGGCCTGGCTTTATATGTGACTGATATTTCTCTCTCGCAGCTTTCAATGTCTTTTATTTGTTCTGTACATTTAGTGTTTTAACTATTATATGACATGGGGAGCTTCTTTTCTAGTCCTATCTACTTAACGTTCCATATGCCTCTTGTACCTTGATAGATATCTCTTTCCCCAGATCTGAGAGAAATATTTTGTTAAAAAGATTTTCTGTGTCTCTGACTTGAGTTTCTTCTTCTATACCTATGGTTAATAGATTTGTTCTTCTTATAGTGTCCCAGAGGTCCTGCATATTCTGTTCCTGGGTTATTTTAGATTTGACATTTTCTTTGAGTGATCCATTTCTGCAACTTTCTTTGACTGAGTGATCCATTTCTGCAACCTTGTCTTCAAGATCTGATATACTCTGTTCCATTTCTTCTAATCCCTTTTTAAAATATTTTCTTCTGAGCTTTCTGCTTGATTTTCTGAGTTTTTCATTTCAGTTTTAGCTCAGTTTTGCTTTTCTTTAGGCTTTCTATCTCTTTTTTGAATTCTAATTTTATGTCTTGAATTGTTTTAACTATTTGTTTTCAATCTTCATTCAATCCTTTATTCATATGTGCTTTGAGTTCCTTGAACTAAAATTTCTAATTGCTAATTTCTGGAGGAGACATATTGTCTAGGTTATTCATGCTGTCTGTGTTTTGTGATGACACCTAGAACTGTGTCATTGGTGGTGGTTCTTGATATGGGTAGGTGATCTCATCTTTGTTGAGTGGGTGTTTATATCTTTGTTTGCTGTTTCCCCAAGTTGTCAGGTTAAGGTCTAGCTGAGTGGTGCTTGATGTTCAGTCTTGGGGATGCTTTCTGTTGACACGCAAAAATGCTGACTTCCCTAAAATACCTACTTGATTGTCTTCAAACTAAAACATGAGCTCTTCCTGAGTCTCAAGACGGCCAGCCTTTGGACTGGAACTACATCAGAGACTTTCCACCATCTCCCAGCTTTTCAACTACTGATATTGAAACTTGTTAGCCTCCACAATCACATAAGCCAATCCCTTATAATGAATCCATATATACGCACAGCTGTTGGTTCTGTTTCTCTGAAAAGCCCTGACTAATTTAATGATCTTGTGTGAAATAATTCTGTTTGTATATATGGTGTATGCATGTGTGTGTACATATGGGGGAGTACGCACACACATCTGTGCATGTGCAGGCAGAGATCCATATCAGGTGTCTTCCTTTATTGTTCTCCATATTTGGTTTTTTTTTTTGTTTGTTTGTTTGTTTTTAGAAATGGTCTCTCACTGAACCTGGAACTCAGAGCTAGAATGACTGACTAGCAAGTCCCCATATTCTACCAATCATTACTCAGCTCCACCCCACCAGAGACGAGCTATAGACACACGCCTTCCCCTGCTTTTTACATGAATACTAGGGATCCAAACTCTGGTCCTCATGCTTACATAGCAAGTACTTTACCCACTGAGGCATCTTGCCAGCTCCACAAATTTCTAGTTATAAAAGTAAAACAGGGGTAGGACCCTAATTAAGAAATGTGGTTTTTTTTCTGCAAAGAGCAATGACTGTTGGTTGGAACTTAATGCTGAATGAGTTGTTTCTTATGGACATATTTGAGAAACAAATGTCTTAATAGAAGGAAATCCAAAAACTAAAAAAAAAAAAATTAAAAGAATAAAAGCACATATTTACATAAAATTGGAATCAGTATCATGCATTTCAATATTTACTCAAAATTCAAAGGCTGTCAATAAAATAAAAGGACATGAGGTACATCCCTTTCCAAATGTAGTAGCAAAATATCTCAAATGCAGAGAAGTGCTTTTTGAATTAAAGACTTCTTAGGAGTCTACCTACAGATGTTCTCCTTCTATTACTGTGAATAATCAAAAACTAAATGGGTTTCAAGTAGAACATTTAAATTGACATCTGATGTTATTTCGTCAAAATCACCTTGAGACATGGAAATGTTGCAGACAATTTTACCACTTCTTATAAATCTGCATATAAATGATTCCTCATAAGCAAATACCTATTTAAGTTACATAAAGACATGCACAAACTAATGTAGCTTGATTTGGATGAATTTAGATGGTTTTGCTATTTGATTGATGGTCAATATATAAAGCCCATCAATTATATTTGTTTTAAATAAGATAAATAAAAAGAATAATATTTCATTTCAGTGTGTTGCTACTAATGTTTTAAAAGTCAAATATATGCTTCTGAAAACAACTTTTTATCCCCTGCCCAAAGGAACACTATACATTTCAAGTAAGCCATAAATACTACCAAATACATAAACATTAAAATGCCACAATTTCTTCAAGGTTCCTATATTTATAGATCTTGAAGATAAAATTTGAACAACACTTGGTCATTGAAAGAAAATTCTCCTTTAAGAAGATTACACCCAGGGCCAGAGAAATGACTCAGCAATTAAGAGCATTTGTGCTCTTACAGAGGACCTAAGTTCTGTTCCTATCATCAGCACGGTGACTCACAACCTCCTGTAATTCCAGTTCCAGGGGATCTGATGTCTTCTTCCTGCCCCTGCCCCTGCCCCCAGGCAACTGGACACATATGGTGCACATAGAAGCAAGCAGGCACACACACATACACATAAATAAAAATAAATAAAAATTTAAAAAGAAGATTCTTCCACTCACCTAAAGTATCATAATTATCTCAAAACCAATATATCGCAATATTTTCCTATTTAAAAGAAATGTCCCTATTTAGCTCAAATGAAAATGTTGAACCTAAGCCAGTCTACTCTCTATAAGGATGATAATTGACAGGCCCTGCTAATGTAATAGTCATGAACTACCTAAAATAATGTTTATTCATTTCAGGCTATCAAAATATTAAGAAGACATTGCTTACCTATGATTAATGTAGGCATTTTCCTGATTTGGGCAGAGTAAAACATTTTGCCCACTGTTCTTCTCACCTACTTTTTACTGATTTTCTCTTTCCAAATTAGAGCCATCATTACCAATGTTAAGAAAAATCTACCTCTGGGGCTGGAGAGATGGTTCAGCAGTTAAGAGCACTGACTGCTCTTGCAGAGGACCCAGGTTCGATTCCCAGCACCCACCTGGTGGCTACAAAAAGTCCTTAACTCCAGTTCCAGGGGAATCCGAAGCCCTCTTCTGACCTCTGTGGCATTGCACAACATGGGTGCACTCACATACATGCAGGCAATATACTCATACACATAAAATAAAAATAATAAATAAAATATTTTTTAAAAAAGAAAATCTACCTCTTGCTAGACTTCCACCTCCCATTTGTGCCCATACAATAATGTTGTCATAGACACAATGACATCTTTTTTGGCTAGAAATATCTTTTTTGGCTAGTATTGAACTAATGCCCTCTATAGTCATGTGTTGAGTCCCTTACACCCATTACCCGAGAATGTGCCTGTATTTTAAAACAGGGAATTTGCAGAAGCAATTTAGTTATATTAAGCCTGTTAGAGGGGGCCCAGATCCCATATGATTAATTAGCAAATTAAAAATAATAAAGATTAGAACACAGAGACACCAGTGATTCACATCACAGAGGGGAAAAAAGTCTTGTAAGACCATGTCATGTAGGCAGCTATCTGCAAGGCCAGGAGAAAGAGAAACACAAAAAACAAGGAACAAGAAACAAAACTTGCCCGACCTGGTCTGGGTCTTCCTCCTTCCAAAGCTGTTTTAAAACTAAGCAGTTCATAGGCACCCATTCTGTGATATTCTACTGTGGAGCTCTAAAGAATGTCATCTGGGTTTTCTTACCACCATATACGCAGCTCTAAAAAAAAATAAATAAATAAATAAAAAATAAACAGTTTCAGCTACATGGTGGCACACACCTGTAACCATAGTACTTGGGAGGCTAAAGCAGAACTACTATGAATTTGAGGCCAGTCTAAGCTCTAAAATGAGACTATGTCTCAAAAAACTTACCCTGTCCCCCAAATCAAAATGCAGTAAAGAAGAACACCGAGGAGGGAGGGAGAGAGGAAGGGAGGGGTGGAACAATCTCCACATGCTAGCAGTGTCTGTGTACTACATTTTAAATACCAATGCCAAAAAGCATATCATATTCATCCTTCTAGTCCTAGACCTTAGAATAATACCTGCACTCTACACATATACTGTTTATTACCTATCAGTAAGTTAAGCATCAGAACACACAATTGCATAATCCATGTTCTGATATACCTCATTGGACAAAATTTTTTTAAAAAGAAAAAAGTTATATGAAAAATTCTACAGCAAATGTGTATATAAAGCACCAGTTCATAAAAGTTAACAGAAATGAGGGGACTCTTTGCAAGTTAAGTAAAAACATGAAAGCTAAGTGAAATTACTAGAGAGACAAAGCAGATGGCAAAAGAGTGCTGGGGAGAATGGGAAGTAAAGACTATAATATTAGCCAATTAAAATTGGGATTATTTACTGCATAAAAGTACATGAAAAATGTTGAAGCAGAAAACTTGACATGGTAAATCAGGTCTTTACTTATAAAAAATGCAAACTATATAAGTGCTTAGAGATTCATGTTAGAAAGTAATAATTTTTCTTCCTACTTTACTTATTATGTTTATACATGCTTCTAAAGAATGTTTAAATAAAAAGAAAAATTACCTCAAACATTAAATAAAACAGCTAGGCATGGTACATGTTCCTATAATCCTAGCAATTGGAAGGCTAAAGCAGGAGAATCAGGAGTTCAAGGCTGGCCTGCACTATGCAGACCTTGTCTAAAAAAAAAAAATTTAAGTCAGAACCAGGGAAATGGATTAAAGCGTAAAGGTACTTGTTGCCCAGCCAAACGACCTCATTCCAATCCCTGAGATCCACATGGTAGAAGTGGAAGGAGAGAGTCAACACCCACAAGCTGCCTCTGACCTCCACATGGGTACATGTGCCAACAATGAGCAAGACATGATGCAACACACTGGGAATTTAAAATGAGTAGCACAGTTCCTGCCCTCAGAACACTCTAGATCTGAAATCTCAGTACAAAATGATGAATATCATTTGACTAACTGCATTGCAATGATAGTTGAGAAGACATACACAGTTCGCCTTTGTAGTGGAGGCCTCAGTTGGAAAGACTGAATAGATGAGTGTACTGCCTCAAGCCTGTCATCTCCATCAGGGAAAATATCTGCCACACTATCCAGCAACTGTCTTCCTAGGACTCCATCAGACCCACCTGCTTCTTATGTTACACCACTGATCACAATGGGACAGCCTAGTCAATTCTTCCACACATAGACCAGGATATCTCCAGATAAAAATTTAGCTCACTACTATGGCATCCATCCTGCCTTATGCTTGAAGGATAATGTTTAAATGCCCAATAATTCCAACAGAAGTACTTATTAGATCTATAAGGAGAATTTAGGATAACCACAATTTGTGTATTTCTGTTTTACTTTTGGAGGGGTCTGTTTTTTTCAATTCTTATCACAGTGGCTAAATGTTATATAGCACTGAAAAAATGTATACAAATTTCAATTTTGCTCTTAAAGTGAAGCAGAATTAAAGTAATGTGCTCATCTAATTGCTGGATGTATTGTTTCTTCAATGAAACTGCTTCTATCAGCCTCCAAAATAGTTTTTATATTACAAGTTTCTTCTGAGCTAAAAACTAATTGAAAAGCCACAAACTAAACAAAGGAATAAAAAAGCCAGACTAGATCTGTCTTCCTCCTAGAACATAAATCAACCTTAGTGTGGGTGTTCCATTCATGTAAGTGGGACAATCTATCAGTTATTAAGATGATGTAGTCAGTAGTTTATTACATCAGAAATGGTACAGCACATAGTTCTATTTGGGGGGATTCCCCCTTCTGTTTCTATTATCATTATTGTCATCACTCTTGGGGCAAAAGCCTCTAGATGATCCTGATGCACCTCAAAACCTGATACCGGTATTACTCTTGTAGGAGAGTAGGAGGAAGTCTATACATTATAGAATTTTTCGAAAGGCTTGATTTCCAACAGCCAGCACTGGACTCAGTGACTGTTTAACTTTAAAGGTAAAAATGAAAGCCCAGTTTCTTTAATGACAAGGTTGCAGGTCTATACCATGTTCCAGGGGGAAGTGCCAAAGACTCAGAGCAGAATTCAGAAGATGCCAAGATGATGTGACACTGAACCCTTCTAAACTATGAAAATATTACTTTAATAATCATGATCATAAGAATGATAGCCACAATTTGCCTGACACATCCAATCAATGACAGCATCATCTCACTCTGTGGTTTTCTGTCATCTCAATTATTTTTCACTGACTTAAATTCTTTTCGAAGGTACTTTGAGGTTTGAAAATTATTAAAAATCCCCTGGTGTCTTTTCCTGGAGTTATATCATGGCTCTTATTGATCCTGTACCCCGTTCCTCATTCCTCAGATTTCTTCTTAGAAATGATCTGTTGCCAGCTTTCTTCAGTCTTCTTATAAAATGTAATACCCCACGCCAGGGTGCAAGTAATCTCCTCTACCACGTCATCCTTGACATCTTCTCGGAGCTGCAGATGTCTAGAGAAGATGACATGCAAGGGGAGGATCCCACCTCCAGGCTTTGACCATCAATCACTCTATCATCTTCTATTATGTTCTTTTATCCTGTCATTTGTTTTACAGGACACATTTATTTTCATGGATCAATATTCAATTTAAATTTCTATGCACTATAAATCAACTCTTTAAAAAGTAAAGAAAATGTGTTTCTGGTTTTGAAGCGGTTTTATTTTTTTTTCAGGTCCTCAGCCAAGTACATTTAATGAATCTCATCCTTGTGAATTCCAAACAAAATCAGAATGTAATCTATGAGAGACAGGTGGGATTTCTTTCTTATTGCCAGTGACTATTGCTCCTATTGTTCTCATAAATACTTTTAAAGTAAAATAATGAGCCTACTTAGAAAATTTGTAGACACTCAGAAGATATAAAGTTGAGCTTTAGAGAAGTAATTTCTTCTATTCATCATTTCTTGCTATAGACACTATAAAACATGTTCCAGACCAGTAATTTCTCTACATGTCAAGACAGAATGATATTCAAAAGACTATCTGACATATTTTATTTATTTCAGTGATGAATTAAAAACTAATTTGTTGTGTAATTCATACATTTTATTATATGAAAACATAAAGTTTAGTTCAATGTCATAATTATACCATCAAACACTAGCACCATTCAAATATTTTTAGAGGGGAATTGGATAAATACAAATGGGGAACCTAGTTTGGGCATTTAAATTCACTTATTTCTAAGCATCCTCAAAAGCTTAAGATGGCCTCTTCAACTCAGCAGTGTTGGACATGTTTCTGAATTAATTTCCACCTGCAAACCCATGGGATGAAAACTCTAACTGTGTGATAAATTAAGTTGCCAAACGAAATGGATTAGCGATCAGTGAAACTGCCTGATAAGCTGTCAGATCCATTTTGGACTGGAATTCATCCTCTTTTTCCACCTGTTCATTAAGCACCAAGTTCATGGCAACTCCAGTGACTGATTGCACAGTAACAAGCTGTTGATATGGGTGCTGTAGCCAGCCTAGTCAACATCCCTATACTTACATATTCATCTACACACAATTCCCTGATAATTAATTCTGTTCTTAGCACCAGTGAGGAGACATGCACCTTCACTCTGTATAATTTTGGACATGACAAAAATGTGGTGTGTAATAAAAATAAAACCTAAAAAAAAAAAAAAGCAAATTAGACTATACCTCAGGTCAGAATGAGAAGAGGGAATTTCATGCCCTAAATTTGTTTCTTCAAAAATCTAAAAATGAAATGAAAAGTGAAAAATTGTTATCTTCATACTGATAGTTTGTATTAATGCATTTATTTCTGCCCTCATTCTTTTTTCTTTTTTAAAATATTTTATTTATTATTTTTATTTTATGTGCATGTGTGTATTGCCTGTATGTGCGTAAGTGCACCCATGTTGTGCAATGCCCACAGAGGTCAGAAGAAGGCATCAGATCCCCTGGGACTGGAGTTATGGACAGTTGTTAGCTGCTATGTGGGTGCTGGGATTCGAACCCAGGTCTTCTGCAAGAACATTCAGGGTTCTTAACCACTGAACCGTCTCTCCAGCCCCTCTGCCCTTATTCTAAACCAAATACTGAGTGTTTCTATAACTAGAAAGTTAACTAGAAAATAATGTTGAAGATACTTGTCAATCTTTTCTCCCAAAATGGTCAAATCTTTCTTCATACACACCAAGTTTTAATAAACCATTGGACTAAAAAACATCAAATTCGAGTTACAAATAAGAATATGTTCTTACTCACATATCAAGCATTGACTCTTGTCAACATATGTAGACAAACTTGTCTAAGTATGTAGAATTTGCTTCATATAAGGACTCCTCACTAAACACAAAGTTAGTAAAATTCAGCAAATCCCTCTGAAACTCCTCAAATTTAATGGGTCATACATCATAAAAACATGAGAATGATGCGCTCTGCCAATGAGCAACTTTCCCTTGCCGCCATTTGTGAAGCCTAAGTTTTAAATAAACTAAATACTACATTTCAAAATTCAATGTCATTTTTTTCCTCTCCTATAATCTATTGACTTAACTCAGAAAGAAAAAAAATAAGTAAACAAATAGCTAAATGAGGAAAATTACATTACATGAGAAAGCAAAATAAAAACCATCCAGTTTTTCTGGTCACAAAAGTAACAGTTCCACAAAGCTATAAATAAAGAAGAAAAAATAACAAGGAAGAGTTTCAAATGGCAATAATGACACCTCACTGCCCCTAAGCAAAGCTTGTTTGAAATTAAGTTTACTACTGACTCAGTCCCTATTATATAGTTAGAACAGAACAGCTAGCTGAGTCTGGGTAACTTATAATGTAGAGAAATTTATTTTCACAATTCTGGAGACTGGTAATTCCAAGATCTAGGTGAGGTCTCTTTGCTACATTAAGTTATACAAAAGACAGTACATAAGGAGCTGGCAGGGGAACTGAACACATTCCTTCAACAGGAACCATTCTCTCTACAACTACATCACTCTCATGGTAATGGCATGAATCCTTTCCTCAGGGCAAACATAAGAACCTCACAAAGGTACCACCTCTAAACAACATTGCTTTGGAGGCTGCTTAACATATGAACTTGGGAGACATATATATGTAACAAATAAAAAATACATATCCTTCAGTTAAATTAATAGAACTTCTTAATACACCTTAACACAAATGACAGAATGAATGCATGAAATCCAGTGGGGGTACTATGAGAGGGTGTCAGTGGAGAAGGGGTATAAAGATGATTAAGATGTTCTGCATGAAATACACAAAAATGCAATAAAAAATTACCAAAAAGTTAATAGAACTTTACATCAATTTTTCAATTTTATTATATAATGTTTTAAGTAAAATTTTGAAAAAATAAAAGGCATGATATATTCTGGATAAGACTGCACATAAGCATTCAACAAATCCTAGGTCTCATGAAATATCAGGGACTGAACTGGAACAATGCCTCAGCAGTTAAAGTGCTTACCAGTCAAGCCAAAGGACCAGAGTATAGATTCCCTAAACCCAAGTAAATCCTGGGTGGGCAAGATGCCCTCTCAAAAGGCAGAGAAAGGGATTCCTGAGCAAGCTGGCTACAAAGACAAGGTATTGGTCCACTCTGGGTTTGACTGAGAGATCCTGCCTCAGTGAATAAGGTAGAAAAGTGATGGATGAAGATTCCCAACATCAACCTTGGGCCCCCACATACACACAAGCACACACCTGCACATGCACTCATGCATACACATATGCCCTCCATATACATGCGAACATGCACACACATGAAAAAGAAAAAAATGCCAGTTAGCATCATTATAAAATTCATCTGGCACACTTAAATTTAACTATAATTAACCTCTAACAAGCCAAGAATTGACCTCTGACAAGAATTAAGGGTGTTTGTAGACACAGAAAAAATTATAATCCACAACTGCTTACCCAGGTCTAATGCCCTCCTCTACGCTTTTGATCTAATTTCCTTGCATCCACAAGGAAAGTAACACTGATAACATTTAGCCCACATTCTGAAGATGAGGACACAAACACAGGCGTGCTCTGACTTACATGGCACCTACAGATCTCCGTCTGTCCTAGCCCCAGAGGTGAACTTTGAGCTCTTCTTGCCAAGCCTAAAACTTCAAAGTACACTGGAAATCTCTAAATCAGAACAAATGCCCAACTGTTTTCCAGCCTGGCATCAAGTAGGAAACCCACCTCTGGGAGGGTCAGGCAGGGTACTTATTGCCAGGAAGCATTACCTGAAGGAGGAAGACCCTCCCTCAGAGTAGGCAGGAGTACCTTCTATCTGTGTGCCACATATAAAGAAGTCTGGAGGAAAAGCAGTGCTGCTTTCATCTGTCCCTTCACTCCTTGCTGGTGAGTACATCTACGCTGTTGCTACCGCTGATGATGTCATCCACTCCTAACAAGAGAGCTCAGCTTCTTTGGTTTTCCATTTAAGACCAGCAGCTCTCCAGGAGTCTTACAGGTCTCCATGCCAGAGAGGAACTGCTGAAGTATCTGGGCTCATGGACTGAGAAACTACCACGTGCTTGTCCTTCTAGTATGCATATGGCCATTGCTGGACTATGTAGCACATATTGTGTGAGCCAGTCTACTAAATCCTCTTTGTAAGATATTTACTCCATCAGTTCTGTTTCTCTAGAGAACTGTGATCAACACAGATTATAATGCTAGGAGTGGTTGTAGAGAAACAGAATTATAAGGATGAATTTCTCTCCTGGGCTTGCTGGTATCTGGAGCTGGCTCTCCAACTCAGCTAAGTCTACAGCCTAAAGTCTCCCGTGGCAGCACAAAGAGCTCTGGAAGCCCATAGTGTGAACTGTTTAAAGAACTTTGCAAGATAAATGCACTTGATACTCCTGATTTGGGTCTTGTGGGGAGCAAAGAATTTACTTTTGAACAGTTGTGGAAAAGTAATATAATGATGTTGAGTGGTTGCTTCTAGTGTCTCTGGATAAACTAACAAATTTAAAAACTGAGCTCAGAGATTAAATTTCCCAGTTCCAGATATGCATACACAGTCTAAAGGATTATAAGGATGCCCTAGAAGAGAATCTTTTCTCCAGAAACCATAGAGCTCAAGCTGCAGAAAACTAAACCCAAGCCCTTGTTATGATTGGCTAACTTACAGTACAAGTTTAATCCCATCCTCAAAGGCTGTCAACAGAGAGTAATGATTCTGTAACTTGGTAGGGAGATGTGTGAAGACTCTGATGGACTCTGATGAGGCTGAGGACATTGAACTCTCAGATTCTGATGGATTTAATTTACCCAAGGAAGTGCTCTCTTAGCTGCAGATGTGTCCCCACACCCATACCCACTCCTTGAATTGCCCTCTCCACTCATGCCTGAGGGAATTAATTCTGAATTTCCTACATTGTTTATGGAACCTACAATGTTAATCCCTGAAGAAGATGAGAAGCAAGATAATGCTTATGCCCCTCACTGCCCACCCATCTTTACCTCCATATCTATAACCTAGCTCAAGGCTCAGCATGCCCCTAGAAGTGAGGTACAAAATGTAATCCATGAGGAAGTATGCTCCACCCTTAAAGACCTTCCTGAGTTTTCTAACTGATACAAGCACAAGCACAACTATGTGTGAAAATGGGCTTTAAGGGTATGAGATAATGGTGGAAGGAACATAAAACTACACCAGGCTGAGTTTACTGATATGGGCCAACCTAGCATATTTTGGATGTAATGTTGCAGCTCACAGTTTAAAAAGATGCCAAGTGGGACAGGAGAGACTGCTCAGTGGTTAAGAGTCACTACTGCTCTTGCAGAGTACCTGAGTTTGATCCCAGAACACACATCAGGCAACTCACATGCACTCATAGCTACTGCTCCAGAGTCCTTGACACCTGCTTCTGGACCCCAAGAGCATCTGCATGCGCGCGCGCGCACACACACACACACACACACACACACACACACACACACACTTTTTAAAAATAGATCCTTGGGGTTGGAGAGATGGTTCAGCAGTTAAAATTACTGGCTGTTCTTGCAGAGGACTCAAGTTTAGTTCTCAGCACCCATTAACTCCAGTTTCAGGGAACGCAATACACTCAAACATAAAAAATAATAAAATATTTATTTTTAAAAAAAGGTGTTAGAAGTTTATTTGCTTGGTTGGCTGAAGAATGAGGCAAAATAAGTCCTATTATGAATGAGTTAGAAATGGTGATACCCCTTAGCTTAATGTTAATGAAACAATCAAACATTCAGGAAACTGGAATACCGGAGAGGATTTTCCATTTAAAACTTAATCCTTATAAGCATTGCTTAGCATCCCCAGGAAAAGTTTCACAACCAATGGAAAATTTATTTGTTAATGCTATTATTGCTATATAAAAACAAATTGGTGAGGGCCAAATTACATACAGGTGGCTGGGAAGAGTGGCTAGATACTCATTTTTTTGGTCTATTTTGGAAAATATATCCATTTCCATATCCTTTTAATGTCTTTTTCATTCTCTTTTTCTTTTTTAATAATTATGAGACTTAATAACATTAACAAATAAATTTTCCATCTGTTGTGAGAATTCTTTTCCTGGGGATACTAAGCAATGCTTATTCCCTTTAAGATTCTAGCACCCAAGCCTTATCTACATAGCACATTATAATTAAAAGTACCAGGATGATGGAACTAACCTTATTGGATGTTTAACAGCCATACTTTAAGGCCTATACTAATGTGGTCAGAGGGACTTAAAGGACAGTTTTTGCCCCTTGCCCTCCAATATCGACCAAGTGCCAGGGGACTATGGAACATCTCTCTCCTATAACTGTGGTGAGTCACCTGTCCTCTTGTTCAGGGAGGACATGGAGACCCCACGAGATGGACTTGAACCAGTGTCCAGACTACAAAAAGGAGGGTCAACTTAGAGGAAACATCTCATTCATGCTTCCCAATGAAGCCAGACATGGTCGAGCAGGACCTTTGACTTATCTTCACATAGATGGAACTGGTAAAAGAAAGGAGCCAGGAGCTCCTCCCAAGTCCATGTGACCCCTGAGGAACAGATCCTCAAATGATGTTAAGTGTAAAAATGAATTGATTTATTTGGGCCAACTGTATGGTCTTAAACACCCAAAAGAAAAATATAACCAAAGAGTAAAGTCATCAGGATATTTCTGTAAGAGTTCAAGGGAATACACTTCCCAGACATTAGGCTTAAGTCTATATAAAAAGTTATTTAG
>NW_008342011.1:2715505-2728960 GCF_000622305.1 Nannospalax galili
GACTTCAAATCTTGGTCTCCGATATTGTAGTGCCCATCTGTAGCTAAGGGAGACAAGCTACTGTTCTAAAATGATGGATAAATTTGTTTTCTCCCCCTATTTCAGAAGCCTTTGAGAGGGAACTGACACTGAGTTTAACCACTCCAAAAGCTATCAAAATACCTGAAAGCAAATCCTGAATCCATCACTCTAGAGTCCAGCCTTGGAAGACAAAAGAAAAATGAGAAAGAGCCCAATAGAAGGATGCTTTCAATAGCCCTTGTCAAGAAACTCCAGTGGACTCTCATATGAACATTTGAAAATTGCCCTGTTCTGACTTTTTTCTAGTTCTCTGTCTAGAACTTGTAATGCTAATTACTCTTGCCTTTACTTCTCCTTCACATCTCCTATTCATGATTCAAGGACTTTCTTTTCCCCTTAGAGATAAGAGTTATACAATGTAGGAGTCTTTTAGATAGACCCACTGAAGGGATACTCCTATTGCCTCACCCTGCATCCCTGTTCAACATGGAAGAAGCCAGAGTGGTCTGCATCCTGATTCCCTATTGGCAATTTGGGTAACCCCTTCAGGGGAAGGCCTGAAAAGAATAGGAGGTAGGAATTGGTTAGGCAGTTAGGGTAAAAAGACCCCAAAGAAATGTAGCCAGCTTCTTGGCTAAAAGTCAAAATGTCCTTGGGACTGTTAGCAATATACTCTGTTCCAAAGGCCAAACATGTCAAAAGTATTTTGGACCTTGTATCTAATCCTTAAATGATTTTAGGGTTACCTCTTCAGAGGGGGGGAATGTTAGAGTAGCCAAAATCCCCATAAAAATAAATAAATGAAAGAAGAAAAAAAAAGAAAAGAAAAAAGTGTTGGGGAGATATAGGAGGTATTGGAGAGGAGGAAGTGGGCATGGATTTGATCAAAACACCTTATATGCATGTATGAAATTCTCAATAAAATTTTTGTAAAAGTTGAAAAAAACAAAACTTAATCCTTTTTTATATTAAAAAAAACACTAAAACTTAATCCTCCACAATAGGAGGGTTCAGAAGACATCCTTATCACTAACATTATTTAGACAAGGGGAAAAAAGCCAGTTTTAGAACCAAAACTACAAAAGTGTAACCTTAAGGGTCACATACATGCAGGCAATATACTCATACGCATAAAATAAAAATAATAAAATAAAAAAATAAGAAAGTCTCGTTTACCCTAAGGAAACAGCTGCTTGGTTAACATTTTGCTTCTGTTTCTGAAAACACGTTTCCTGCTTGAAACTTATGTTCATGGTGTCCTGTCATATAGACTAGAGACCCCTGTGACCCCTGTGTCTGACCAACAGTCACAGTGTCAGGAATTTAAACCCGACAGTGACAGAATGGATCTGGAATGACATTGGGTTTCCTATAAATATTGTAGGAAACTGTGACTTGAGGCTCGAGCTTTGGAGATTATTCCCCTGAGTCTGTGAGGCAAGAATAAATAATTTCTGATTCTCCACTCAGACTCTGGTGCCTGTTGTAACAGAAGCAATTCCTATAACATTTGGTTCCCAAACTGGGAACCCCAGCATTGCCTTCAGACTATGCTGGCCCTTTGAGCCACTGCTGGTTGCAGACTTTGACTGAAGCTGGGCATGGTCTAAAGACCACAGGGGCTCCCTGCAGTTCCCTGCCACCTGCACCGTGAGGGAAAGGCACTCTCACCCCTTCTGAAACAGCAGGCTATGGAGTGGCCTCAGTCCATAGGAGCCATTTTTGGGACACACAGGGGTTTTCGATCCCCCATCTAAGCCAGGCTCCAGTCCATAGTCACCCAGCATACAATGGGTTTGAAGTAATGTGGCCACCAAGGTGGGGCACTAGAGGGCAGAGAACTGTGATGCACATGGCTCGCAGACTGGGAGGCAACAGAGGAAGACACTTGACATCTTCCTTTGGTATGTGCATGTGCGCACATGGGGGTACGCACCACACACAGCACAAAACCAAAAATAAAAAATTAATTTTAAAAATCAACTTAAGGAAGGAAAGATTTATTTTGGCTCATGGTTTATGGGGATATATAGTCTATCAGGATGTAGATGGCATGGAGCTGGGAGGCTCTGTGGAAGAACAAAGGGATGATGTGGAAGCTGCTTGTTCATAAACCAGAAACCACAGACAAGACAGGAAACAGAACCAGGCAACAAACCTTAGGACCTGCCCTCAGAGATCCACTTTCTCCAAACAAATCTATCACCAAAGATTCCACAACATCCCAAAACAGTGCCGCCAGCTGGGGACTAAATGTTCAAATACATAAGCCTGTGTAGGACATTTTACAACCAAACTATAAAACTACATAAAATACAAAATAAAGCTAAAATGTAAAGCCAACCTATGCTGTTTTACCTAGAAGTAATGACAGTGAGCACACTGTACTTTATTTACTACAGGAGTTGGGGGCCAGTTAATCAACTTTGACAGCACTCATACTGATTTTCTTTCTTTTTTTTTTTTTTAATTTTTTGGTGCTTTGGTCTGGGTTTGGGTTTTGGGTTTTTGTTTTTTTTTTTTTTTTTTCCAGACAGGGCTTCCCTGTAGCCCCAGCTGACCCAGAACTCCCTATATAGAGCAGGTTGGCCTTGATCTCACAGAAATCCACTTGCCCCTGCCTGCCTCCCAAGTGCTGAGCTTAGAGGTGTATGACACCATGGCCAACTGTTTTTTGTTTGTTTGTTTTTTATATAAATACTAGTACCCAAATGTTATTGAGATCTATTGCTGTACAGTTTTATATGTTTTTGTACCTATTGCTCAAGAGAAACTGAATTTAAAAACACACTAATCAGAACTACACACATCTTTGCTACTTTGCTAGTAGAGACAAAATTTTGTATTGAATCAAGAACAGTTATTAATCCATTATAAAACATTTTAGAGAGCAAATGAACCTTATTTTTAAGGTTTTAAGTTCTAATATCGAAACTCTAATTTCTAAATTCTAATATGCAATATGCCTTATTTCAGCTTTACTTAGCAAATACACAAAATTATCTGCTTTAAGCAAACAAAAGTAAAAAGTGAAATTTCTATCAGATATAGTCTCTGCCCTATTTGCACCTAAAATTTCAGATACTCTCCACCAAATTTCCTTCAGTTATTACATGGTCATGTCTCAGTCTTCAATCCAATTATGACATTTACAACTAGAGCAGGAAAACATTTACCACTAAAGTAAACTAAAACCATCTTTTCCAACAATGTCATAAAACACAGTTCTTACCACAGAGCTTTAGAATTTGATTGTTTTTCTTTAGATGCTAGTAAATACTGTAGTAGCTAAAGTTGTGAGGCATAGAATGAACCCTTTTATTTGGTCCTATATCTAATTATATAAGATCTGAAAAGATGCAGTGCACGTTGCGACATTTCTACAAAAATTACTTTTCTGTTAACTAAGCAGTGCAATTTGCTTTATTATAAGTGTCTCTGTGCAGTGGACACTGTTTGAGGATTATGTTTAGATTTTCACAGCAGCGCTGTGAAGCAGATCTTCTATCATGCCTTTATGAAAAAAGTAGATGGTAAGAATGATTAAATAATTTTCCAAAGCTTATTTGGCCAAGAAGTCAAAAAGGTATATTTAAAATCATGACTGGTCTGATTCTGAGACGTCTATAATTAACTGCAAGGTAAATGTGTCTTTCCTTCCTTAGATATTGAATTGGGAGGTAGAAAGAACTAAGTAAAAAAAATATAAACAAATGAACCTACCTTACTTTTCCTATAAAAAATCATTTTACTATGGGTCTGAAGAAAGGGCTCAGCAGTTAAGAGCACTGGCTGTTCTTGCAGAGAACCCAGGTTCAGTTCCCAGCACCCATACAGCAGCTAACAACCATCTGTAATTCCAGTTCCAGGGGATCTGATGCCCTCTTCTGACCTCCACAGGCACTGCACAAGACAAGTGCACTTATACACATGCAAGCAAGACACTCATACACATAAAATAAAAACAATAAATAAAATTTTAAAACATCATTTTACTGGAAAACTAATTTTTTGTCTTCTTTTTGTTTTTTGGTCTTTTTGAGACAGAGTCTTCCTATAGCCCCAGCTGGCCTAGAACTCGCTATGTAGACCAGCCTGGCCTTGAACATACAAGAGATCCACCTGCCTCTGCCACCAAGTGCTGGCTGGGTCTAAAGAGGTATGCCACCACACCTGACAAAAACTTTAATCTTTGACTAAAGCCATCTTATTTATGGTTAGAGCATTATCCTTTTTTACCACACAGCCTTCAATCTACAGATACATGAAAATTTATGTTACCCACAAAATACTTCTTTGTAACTAGTAAATGTCTCTCTAATGACATAACACCAAACCATAAATAATATGTCTGTATTTTCCCCCCAAGATCTAGAAAACACTGGACTGTTTGGTCAATACCATAAGATTAAACTAGAAGCTGGACAATGTACACAGCTCATCCTGTGGGATGCTATGTTAAGATGCTAGGCCTGCTTGATGTGTCCCCAAAGTAGAGTCAGCACCTCTGGCATACCCAGCGTGCTTTCTGAGTAGTGCTTTGGAAAATGAAGGCGAAATGGAGCTGGGCTTTAGACATAGGCTGGAACCTGATAGAGAGAAGACAACATGGTTAGGAAATAAAGAAGCAACCAGAAGCATCAGAAGTGTACTAGAAGTATAGTTTAGAGGAAGAAATGAACATGAGAAGACACTCATTCTTTCAACAAAGCCGTCAGAAATCTGGCAAGGGCATTTAATCTCCCAGGAGCAAAGGTGCTTTTTGTAATAATATGACTAGAAAGTAGGAAGGCATGAGGCTGAGGATTTAAGAATACACCTCTAAACCTCTCTCAAAACACAATGTAGGAAATACTATGCTAAAACAAGGGGCCAAATATATCTTCAACCTCATGGCTAAAAAAAGCATATAAGGAGATAATAATCCTGTCCACAGTATATGCACAGTGTTTTTAAAGAAAAGCAAGTAGAGCTGGACAGATGGCTCAGAGATTATGAGCACTTACTACTCTTGCAGAGAACCCAGGTTCAGTTTC
Organism: Nannospalax galili; assembly: GCF_000622305.1. Taxonomy (NCBI): domain Eukaryota; kingdom Metazoa; phylum Chordata; class Mammalia; order Rodentia; family Spalacidae; genus Nannospalax; species Nannospalax galili. The sequence goes on from NW_008342011.1 coordinate 2,720,563, forward strand.
TGGCACCCACATGGGGGCTACAACCATCAGTACCTCCATTTCCAGGGGATCTGACACCCTCTTCTGGTTTCCAAGGGCAGCAGACACAACATGATGCACATACATATATGCAGGCAAAACACTCATAAACATAAAATAAAAATAAATATTTTTCAAGTAAAATAACATAGTTATGGGTCCTGAAATTTCATTTTCCACCTCAAAATTGTGATTTATTCATCATAGGAATGAAAACAAACTAAATTAAGAAAATTGAATTTGTAGACTATCTTTGCATTTCCAAATACTAGATATATACTTTGTACACAATGAACCACACATATCTACTTGCATCTACTATACCTAACCCACATCTATGTAGAGACAAAGCTATTATACTCTCAGTCCAAAAGATTGTATATAAAATTTACCAAGATCCATGAAAAAGCCACCTTTTTTCTTGTATTTATTTTTGTCTAGTTCTGACTGATAAATGCATTCTGTTATATACTACTAAAGAAATAGATAAGAGAGAGGGAAGAAGGGAAAGAATGAATTACAAGTCAGTGGAAAGAGACTGGTGGTCAAGGAAATTGAAGCAAAACATATTTGAAACACTGAAGAGTTCACCCTTAACCTTGTGGGCAAGAAGAAGATACTACAGGTGGCAGGCTGAACAGAGAAGCAACATGAGATAGATCATTTTGTCTGCATCTAGAGAGCAGGTGAGGTGTCTGGCAAAGCACTCAGGAATCTATTGCAATACTCTGGGTAAGAAATGAGGTGATTTAAATGAAGGTCATGGCTATGGAGCTAAAGGAGACTGCCAAATATATTTAAGTGAAACAAAAAGAAAATTAACATTCAAGGATGAAGCAGCAAATATAAGGTCCAGACTAGGGAGATGGCTCCGTTGGCTAAGTGACTGCTAAGCAGGCATGAGGACCTGAGTTTGGATCCCCAGAACCTTCATATAAGGCTGGGAGGGGAGGGATGCATCTGCAATCCTAGCACTGCAGAGATAGAGACAGGAGAATCCCTGGGTCAGCTCAAGGTTCAGTGAAAGACGGTGTCTCAAAAAATAAGGTGGAGAGTGAAAGAGGAAGATACCAGGCATCAACCTCTGACCTCCACACACACAAAACACATGCGAGTGTCTGCACATACACAGATACAGGTGTATACACCACACACACACACACACACACACACACACACACACACACACGCACGCACGCACGCACGCATGCACGCACTGGTTAGTTTTGTCAACTTGACACAAACTAGAGTCACTTGGTAAGAAGGAACCTCAACTGAATAATTACTTCCTTCAGACTGGCCTGTGGGCGTGTCTGTGAGGCATATTCTTAATCGTTAGTTGATGTAGGAGGGCCCAGCCCACTGTGGGCAGTGACATCCCTGAACAGGTGGGCCTGGGCTTTATAAGAACATAGGAGCAAGGACTGGAGATGACTCAGCAGTTAAGAACACCGGCTGCTCTTGCAGAGGACCTCATTCAATTCCCAACACCCACATGGCAGCTAACAACCATAACTCCAGTTCCAGAGGACCTGATGCCTTCTTCTAGCCTCTGCAGGCATTACATGCACCTGGTGCACTTATATACATGCAGGCAAAACACTCATATGCATTAAATCAAAATAAATAAATAAAACGTTTAGGAAAAAAGAAAAAGAAAGAAAGAAAGAAATGTAAGGGCAAGCCAGTAAGCAGCATTCCTCTGTGGTCTCTGTTCAGTTCCCGCCTCCAGATTCCTGCCTTGAGTTCCTGCCCTGACTTCCCTCAGTGATGGATTGTGATCTTGGATTTGTAACCTGATGAAACTCTCTCCTCTCAAGTTGTTTTGGTCATGGTATATTTATCACAACAATGGAAACCTAACTAGGACAGCACACACAGACCACACCAAAATACAAAGAAAAACAAGGACAAACAAAAAAGGGCCCATTGCTTCAAGAAAAAAAAAAAAAAAAAAAAAAAGTGGTTAAGATGACACTGGTGAGAGAGCTGGTAGAAAGTTTTGTAGAAGCCAGACTGGCAACATCCTAGAATACAGTACATAGTAAGAATTCAAAAAATACTGTTGAAAACGGGATCTAATCCAGTCACATCAGATGAGTTCTTGAGAGTACTCCAAATCAAAATAGACTCAAATCAGAATCACCCCACAGTTACAGAGGGTAGAGACAGCAATAACAACAGCAATAGTTGTGAGCTAGGAGAAAAATCTAGAGTTTATTTCAGCTAAAGTGCTCAGTACAAGTTAAAATCGCTTCATCTCTTCTAGTCTTCCCCTTAAATTTATCATTCCCCCAATTATGCTTCATGCCATTGCTAGAGGGATCTTGCTAATACATACCTAATACATCTTTCTCCTAGAAAAATTCTTCAGACTCTTCATCTCCTTCAGTTAAAATAAATATCTCAGCCTGAAGGTGACACTTGAAGCACTTCATAATCCACCACTGCCTCATACACTCAGCTACCTGTGGCTCCCTAGCTTACCGTGCACTGACTCCTTTACTGGGTTACATGATTTTCTCTGTCCCAGCAACTTTGAACATAGGTCTAGTAAAGAATGCTATTATAGAAACTGCTTATTGTATTTACCTCTGCTGCTGAACCCAGTTTGTATGTCACATCAGCCACTCAATAAATCTTTGCTGAGTCTTTTGCCAAGTAGAAGTTTCTTTCTCCTCCATTAAGGCAAATTTAAATATCTGTCTGTTTAACTCTAATGATCTAAGCATGTGTACCCAAATGTTCTCCAGCATTCTTATCAAGTAATTAATTTTAAAGTATGAATTTCACTAACGGTAAATACTGAATTTTTTCCCTTAGAATGCTGCTTTATGAAATCAAATTAGTAATTGCACATATATCAAAATGCTTGATGTTTCCAAAACTACTCAAGAAGAAGCTGCTCCAGCTTGAAAATCACTGATTTCCACTTAAAAAAGTCATGCATAATGGAAGTCAGAATGCAGCTGACCATGGAGAGTATTCCCAAGTCCTCTGCTGAGTTACCTCAGAGAAGAAAGCAGAGGTTAAATCCATCTGAAGTTATACATTCACAACTATGCTAGCTAAAATATGCCAAAGTGCAGATTAACTGCCAGAACTTAACTACATACTTTATATGTATTGTTTATAATCTTCCACTGACCTGTGCCACCACTTTGTAAGTGAAAAAAAAAATAAGTATTAGAGGATTGAATAATTTACCTAATCTAGCTGATATCAACAGTGGCAATTTGTAACTAATGCTATAAGCACAATTCTAACAAGCTTTCTAAGCTTAGAAAATCTTCAAGCCCAGAAAAATAAATGGTTTTCCAGACTATGAAACCCACAAAATCAAAATTAACATTTATTTAAATATCTACAGACCCTATCACTATGTCAAGTAATCAACTGTCACCCAACTCTCAAATAATTATCTTCAATGTGGGTTGTATTATATTTTAACATATCAGATATTATTTAGGATAGAACCTTAAAAAATAAGAATTCCAATTTCACAAAGATCTTAAAATGATGCTGAGATGTAGGAATGACTTTCATAACGTAGACAGAATCTGAACTAATAACTTTTACTTAACCTTGCACCAAAAAGCTATTGTTTATAATGTAAACAATCTCACTCAGTCATGTGTTCTTTTGTGCTGGGCACTTTAAGACTCCACTTTACCCTCCACCTCAGACAGTGAATGGATGTGTGTGCTTGTTTAACATATCAAAGCGTATCAAAGTGTCCTGGCATAGCAGTCGCATTGAAAATAGTGAAAATAATGGAGAAGTCTGATTGATATTGTATGTGTGAGATACTTTAGATCTAGGGAGCAAAGGGCAAGATTCTCAGATAAGAGTTATAGCTTCTACTTCCCAAATTGATGCTGGAAAGATAGCCTCAATAAAGTATTAGAGCACAGTTCTGTGAGAACAGTTCTGAAGGAATGGGTGCCTCAAAGTTCAGGTCCTCTCTTAGCCTTAAATGCTAAAAGTCAGGCTGATTCTTTAGATTCAGGAATAACTGTAATGTGGGTAGTAACACTGTGTTGAGACCTACTATAAATGAACCAATATGTCCTCTAAGAAGAGATGCATGTTCTGAGTAAGTATGTATGGCAAAGTATCCAAGTTAATTAATCCTTTGAGAAACACTATGGAAAGCAGCAGTTTCTTACAAAATTAAACGTGTATTTATCATAGCACATATGGGTATTTATCCCAGAGAAACGAAAACTTGTCGTCACAGAAACCTGAGTATTAACGCTTATAGAAATTTTGTGTTATTGCAAAATACTGAAGAGAATCAGAATGACCATCAGTGGGTGAATAGTTAACAATCTCTTCTAAATCTGTGTATACTGATAGGTAAAAACTACATAAGGAACTATTATTGCTATATGGGAAAATTTTTGTTTAGTGAAAAAAGTCAAACTCAAAAGATTATACACAATAATAGTATTATTGTGATAATATAACATTTTGTTATTAATATTTTACTAGCAAATCATAATATATATTGGTAAAATAAAGTTGGTTAATAGGCACATAGCCTTACCATTTTTATGGTGAAATATTTAGAATTAACTCTTTTAAAACAAATAAACATTATTATTGGTTATAATCACTTGGCTCTCCATAGGCATTAAAATCTATTTCTCCTGTGTATCTGAAATTTGCACACTTTGCTCAACAGTACCCCATTCACTCCATCACCAACCCTTGTTCTCTACTAAACATCACCATACTCTAGAGACCAATAGGATGCATCAAACTAACAAAACTCCCACAAGAAAGGGAGCAACTAACAAAGTGAGACAACCCACAGAATGAGAGAAAACACTTTTAAGTGATACAAATGATACAGAATTAATATTCAAAACATAAAGAATTCTAAAAAATTAATAACAAAAAATAACCAGATTAAAATAGACAAAGGACCTAAAAGACATTACCCAAAAGAAAACAAAAATGGACAACAGGTACATGAAAAAATGATCACCATCATGAAGCATTAGGGTAAACAATCAATATTAGGGTGGCTTTTATTTAAAAAGGAGAAAGACAAGGATTCAAGGAGAAGGATTTGTTGGTGGTGGAAATATGAATTATTATAGCCTTTATAGAAAACACTATGAAGACTGCAACTGCAGTATGGTGCAGTGATCTCACTTCTGGGTTATACTCCTGAAGGAAGTGCATAAATGCATTCAATGGCCATGGAGACCAGAAGAAGGTGCCAGATCCCCTGGAACTAGAGTTACAGATGGTTATTAGTCATCATATGGATGCTGGGAACCCAGGTCCTCTATAAAGGCATCCAGTACTCTTAATCACTGAGCCATCTCTCCAGTGGCTATATCCAAAAAAATTTAAATCAATGTATCAAATGTTTATTTTTACTCCCATGTTCATCACACCATTATATAAAATTCTTAAAAATGCAAAACTGGGCAAAAAAGATAGCTCAATAGGTTAAAGCACTTGCTGTCAATTCTGACACCCTGAATTCAAACCCTAGAACCCATGTGGTAGAAAGACAGAACCAACTCCCACAACTGTCCTGTGACCTCCACAACAAGCACACTGTGACACATGTATACACACACACACACACACACACACATACAAACACAAAGAAACATATGTAAACACATTCAGACACATACATATGCAAACACAAATAAATAAATAAATAAATGTAATTTATAAAAAAATTTAGTGACTATTCCTCTCACCCACCCCCACCCTGTCCCCTACCAGCCTTGAACCCAGGCAGGCTCCAATTTTCTCTGCCTCAGATCTCTGGACTAACTTCCTAACTCAGAATAGCTAAATACCCTAGAATAGATTGCTAAATCCCTCCTCAGGCACCCCCCACCACCACCAACTTCCCTGACTCCCAACCAGCCAGACAAACCTGCCCAGCTAGGACTCTGGTAAGTCAGATCCCACCCACAGAGTCTCTATTTCATTCCTCTTACCCACCCCCACCCTGTCCCCACCAGCCTTGAACCCAGGTGGGCACCAATTACTCTGCCTCGGATCTCTGGACTAGTTTCCTAACACAGATAGCTAAACTCCCTAGCGTAGATTCCACTGGCTCCTGATCTTTCTGACATAGACCAGCCCTCCTACAACCTGACCAGCCTACCTACTACCCTGTCCCACCATCCACACAGACCAGTCTACTACCCTGCAAAAACCTGAAACATGCACCAATTTATTTGGGAGTCTTTTAGATAGACCCGCTGAAGGGGTACCCCAATTGCCTCACCCTGCGTCCCTGTTCAGCATGGAAGAAGCCAGAGCAGTCTGCATCCCGATTCCCCATCAGCAATTTGGGTAACGTCTTCAGAGGATGGTGTGATAAGAATAGGAGGTAGGAATTGGCTAGACAGGGTAAAAAGACCCCAAAGAAAAGTAGCCAGTTTATTGGCTAAAAGTCAAAATGTCTTTGGGCCTGTTAGCAACATACTCTGTTCCAAAGGCCAAAAAGTGTCAAAAGTATTTGGGAATTTTATCTAATCCCTAAAAGATTTTAAGGATACCTCTTCAGAGAGGGGAATGTTAGAGTATCAAAAAACCCTATTTAAAAAGAAAAAGCCAGTGGGGGGTGCTATGGGAGGTGCCAGTGGGTAAGGGGGTATAAAGATTATTAAGATTCATTGAGATGTTCTGTGTGAAATACACAAAAATCCAATAAAAACTGAAAGAAAGAAAGAAAGAAGAAAACTATGTAGGTGTTCCTTCACTTATGGTATGGTCATGATCTGCTAAACACATAATTTGAAAATATCAAAGGTAAAATAATGTTGTTCTATGGAACACATATTGAAATTAAAGACTTCTACTAAATGTGTAAAAAAATGACTACAGTTTTTATTAGCATAATGTGAACGCTCATAACAACATCCTAAGCTTTGAGCTTCCCTCTGCATTTCATCATAAACACAAAGCCCAGAGCTTGTCTGTAGATCAGTGGTTATACAGAGTGGTTTTTCTGCTCTTTGGAAATGAGTAGATGTCTCTGCCTGTTTCCACCTGAGCACTGTACTTCTGGCTCTGTCCTTAAACTGCCAACTTGTTTTTTCATCAGATATTTCCTGGTATATGTTTTATGACCTCAGTGCCCTTTGGCCAACAAGCAGAGTTCAAACTTTAGAGCCCAGTAGGGCAGAACTAGAGAGTGTCTGTAGCAAAATTAGACTTCAGTCCTAGGTTTTGTGGTCTTGAGGTCACAGCACCTCAATAAGGCTGAAAGATTCCCTCTACCAGGATGCCTAAATAGGAGGTCCCAGGGCCAAGCTTGATTCTTTGTCCACTCTTGAGGAAGATGCAGAAAGTCAATTTCTAACTGTGATAGTTTTAACTGTCAACCTGACACAATCTAGAATCATCTAGAAAGAGAATCTTAATGAGGGATTGTCTAGATCAGGTTGACCTGTAAGCATGTCTCTGAAGGACTACCTTGATTATGTTAATGGAGGTAGGGGAGACCCGCCCATTGTGAGTGGCACCATTCCCTAAGCAGAGGATCTTGAACTGTGGAGGAGTAGAGAAAGTAGAGCACACGCATCCCTTGCATCTGTTATTTCTGTAGACTGCAGACACGATGTGACCCATTCTATCAAATCCTCTGCTATGATCGACTGTAACTTAGAATTGTGATCTGAAATAAACCTCTTCTCCTCTAAACAAAAAAGAAAAAATCAGAAAGAGCACATGTTAATAACTTAACAGTACAACTCAAGACTCTGGAAAGGCAAGAGCAAACCACCTCCAAACTTAGTAGACAAAAAGAAATAACAGAAACAAAGCAGAAATTAATGAAATAGAAACAAAGAAAACAATATAAAAATCAATCAACCTAAAAGCTTGTTCTTTGAAAAGTTAAGTAAGATAGACAGACCCTTAGCCCAGTTAACCAAAGGAAAGAAAGGGCAAATTCAAAATAATAAAATCAGAGATGAAAGGGGAAACACCACAACAGACACCAAAAAGATCAAAAAAAATCCAAAACATTGTAAGGGAATACTTTAAAAATCTATACTCCATTAAATTTGAAAACGTAAAAGAAATGGATGAATTCCTAAAAATGGATGAATTTCTAAAGTCAGGGCCACCACCAAAGCTAAACCAAGATGAGCTCAAAAGCTTAAACAGACCTATAACAAATAAGGAAATTGAAACAGTAATACAACGCCTCCCAACTAAAAAAAGCCCAGGTCTAGTCCAGATGGAGTCACAGCAGAATTCTACCAAACATGCAAAGAAAATCTACAACCAATACTGCTTGAATTATTCAAAAAGATAGAAAAAAAGGAAGAACTTCCAAACTCTAATACCAAAACCAGGTAAAGACACAACAAAAAAGAAAACTATAGAC
>NW_008342011.1:2729259-2739403 GCF_000622305.1 Nannospalax galili
CTCAGATAGACACACATAACCACAGATAGACACACATCAAAAAGATCATCCATCATGTTCAAGTCGGCTTTATTCCAGAGATGCAGGGATGGTTCAATATATGTAAGTCAAAAAATGTAATAAAACATATAAATGGACTTAAAGACAAAAACCACATGGTCATCTAAATAGACACAGAAAAGGTCTTTAACAAAATCCAACATTCATTCATGTTAAAAGTCCCAGTGGGAACTGAAGTGGAGGGAACATACCTCAACATAATTAAAGCTATATACAACAAACTCATAGCCCACATCATTCTAAATAGAGAAAAACTGGAAGCATTCCCATTAAAATCAGAATCATACAGGGCTTTCCACTATCTCCATTCCCTTTCAATATAGTGCTTGAAACTGTTGCAAGAGCATTAAGACAAGAGAAGGAAATTAAAGGAGTACTAACTGGAAAAGAAGAGGTCAAATTATCTCTATTTGCAGATGATATAATATAATACTTAAGAGATCCCAAAAATTCCACTATAATTTTCAGTAAAGTGGTGGTTACAAAATCAACTTATAAAAATCAGCAGCCTTTCTATATACCAACAACAAGCAATCAGAAAAAGCATTCAAGAAAACCTTCCCAATCACAATAACTCAAAAAAATTAAATATTTAGGAATAAACCTAACCAAAGACATTAAAGATCTCTACAATGAAAATTTCAAATCTTTTAAAGAAAGAGATAGAAGAAAACAGTAGGAGATGGAAAGGCCTACCATGCTTATGGATTGGTAGAATCAATATTGTGAAAATGACCATCTTGCAAAAAGCAGTCTATAGATTAAACACAATGGCAATCAAAATAACCACGACATTTTCACAGAGCTTGAAAAAATCATCCTAAAATTTATATGGAATCACAAAAGGCCCTGAATAGCCAAAGCAATCTTGGGCAAAAATAACAATGCTGAGGGGAATCACCATACCAGATCTCAGATTATATTACAGAGCTATAGTCATAAAAACAGCACGGTACTGGCACAAAAATAAATACATAGATCAATGGAACACAGTAGAAAACCAAAACATGAGTACATGAAATTTCAGCCACCTGATGTTTGACAAAGGTGCCACAAACACACAATGGAGGAAAGACAATATCTTCAACAAATGGTGCTGACAAAACTGGATATCAACTGCAGAAGAATGAAATTGGACCCTAATCTTTCATCCTGCACAAAAATCAACTCCAAATGAATCAAAGACCTCTATATGAAACCTGAAACTTTGAAACTGCTGGAAGAAAACATGTGCAGTACCATCTAAGATATAGGCCTAGAAAAGGACTTTCAAAATTGGACATCAGCTGCTCAGGCATTAAGGTAAACAATAAATAAGTGGAACCTCATTAAGCTACAAAGCTTCTATATGGCAGAATAAACAACCAAGGAAGAGAAGAGGAAACCCAATGAGTGGGAGAAAATCTTTACCAGCTACACATCTGACAGAGGATTAATATCCATAATATACAAAGAACTCAAAAAACAAAGAAACAAAAAAAAGACCCAATAATAAAAGATTGTATAAGCGTAATAATTCATCTGTAAACCTAAAAATGTACAGCCAATTTTGAAAGAGATGTACCCTAGCTCAGAAAAATGTTTTTGAATAGGTTAATGCTGTTGTAATGAAATGCTTCTTCTAATTTAAAAAAAAAAAAAAAGATGGACTATAGAACTAACAGAGAGTTCTCAAACAATGAAATAAAAATCATTAAGAAGCACCTTAAAAGTGCTCAACATCCTTAGTAATTAAAGAAATGTAGATTAAAAACCACTTTAAGCATCCATCTTACCCCAGTCAGACTGGCTAAGGTCAAGAGAACAAAAGGCGCCCAATGCTGGGGAGGATGTGGAGAAAGAGGAACGCTCATTCACTGCTGGTTGGATTGCAAACTCATGCAACCACTATGGAAAGCAGTGTGGAGAACTCTCCAAAAACTAAAAATGAACATACCATATGACCCAATTATACCATTGCTTGTCATATACCCAAAGGACTTAGAGATACCTGTACATCCATGTTTGTTGCTGCTCTTTTTATAATAGTTAAGAAATGGAAACAATCTAAATGTCTCTCAACTGATGAATGGAAAATGAGAACATGGTACATTTATACAATGGCATTCTACTCAGCAGTAAGAAAAGATGAAATTATAAAATTTCAGGTAAATGGACAGAACTAGAGATGATTATACTAAGTGAAGTAACACAACACAGAAAAGCAAGCAATGTATGTCTACCTTCATTTGTAGATCGTAGCACTAATCCCTTATATGTGAGTATATATTTTGATGTAACACCAGGATTCAGGAAAATGAAAAAGATTACATGGAGGTAAATGAAAAGAAAGATCCCAAGATAGTAGGGAACAGATGTCACTGTGGGTGGAGGGGGGGAGTGGGATCATTCAGCTAGGAGGGGAGGGAGGAACATGTAAGCAAGGTGTGGGGGGGGATATCAGGAGCAGGGGGATGGTGGGAGGTGGATGTTATTGGGGGGAGGGCGGGTGGGGATAATGGAGGCACTGGGACTTGGAAGGGAGGAGAGAGTGTGGATGGGAGGAAAAATATAGTGATGAATGAATCTCAGGGGGCTAGGAAACCCAGAAGGAAATGTGATGCCCCTGAAATCCCATGAGAAATGCACATACAGTGTCTAAACATTAATGTATATGTATACCTAGGGGTTGTTTAGCAAGGAACACAATTCCAGACAGAAGAGACTTCCCTTTGAGTGGTTGGTGAGAGTGGTCCAGGAGACTCCTAAAATAACATGGGCTATTGCCAAAACTCCTGGTTATCTCCCAGAACTAGTAGATAAGGCCCTATTGCCGAAGACAGGACATATTTTGGATATAGAACTTGGAGCAATGGAGCAGGAACTGACCTGGAAGCCTTATACCTGAAGATTAGCTCTCATGATAGAAAATGATAATATACAAAGTGCTAAGGGAGAAAATCAATCAACAATCCAATCTGGCCCTAAAACCTAAAAACCATAACAACTGGCACAGTAAACTACCTATATTGATGCAGAAGTGGCACTGTTATCTGGGGTGTAATCAATGGCTATCTAATTGGACTTAAAGCCCTCTCAATGGGAGTGAACTCATGGGAGGCACTGTAAACTCAGCCAAATACATATGGCTGGAAAAGATATAGATTCTAAGGAAAACCATATCTCTTTCATATCTCTAGACAAATGAAATTTCTTACCACATGCTAAATATGGGTCCTTATATTTACAGACAAGCATACAGCACTCATCAGAGAAGCTTCTTTTTGCAGCAGATGGAGGGTACTGCAGAATTCCACAACTGGTTAGACACAGAGAATATACATCTAAGAGATGCCCAGTACTAGATGACATATCTACAGTTGAATCTCTACACCTAAAGCTCATGGAACATAGCGGAACAGGGGTAGAAAGAAAACTAATGTATCGCTCGATTCTCACCAGTGACGCTTCCTTATACAACAGAGTGTAACGCACACAGAAGACCACAACTGGCCAAGTTTTAAAGAATAAGAGACTGAAGTGTGTGTATTCCTGGATAGGACTCCTATAATAAACCTCAGCCCATGTCTCAGGGACCATTTAGGAAGAGGGAGCAGAAAGATTGTAACTGGGCTGGTTCATGAACACAGGGAAGCAGAGGCTTTCAGGCCACTGGAAGCTTGCACATGTGAACTTGTGACAATGGTGGCAGTGAGCACAGGATCCATGCTAACTCAATTAAACAAGAGCCCAGAGGAGAGGAGAGAAATGGGTGGTGGGTTGACCCCAGACTGAGAATTATTGGAGACTGATTGCTGCTGGGAGAGGGAGAGTGTGCCTTACTTATGATCTCTATTTGGGCTGACTAGACCCCAGTAGATGAATTTGCACAGGACATCTGGGTACATATACTTGATTAGATAGGACTTAACATGTATTTCAGAAAACATGAGGTTCAGTGAGGGGATGGGGGATGGATGGGGGAGGGGATCTAAATTTGATTAAGAAATGTTGATTGAAATAATAAAGGCTCAATAAATTTTTTTTAATTTAATGACAAAACTGTGGAGATGATGAACATGGTTGAGGAATACAGGTTAAAACAAAACAGGTGATTGTGATGAGTTCTTTCATAATAAAATGACTGTATTTGGTGATAGTTACATGAATCTATACATGGGATAAAATACACACACACACACACACATACACACACGCACAAATGTAGGTTGAAATGGTAGAAAATAAATAAAGTATGTAGTCTAGATAATAACAATATATAAATCTCAATTTCCTGGACTAGGTGTAGCTCACTGGTAGAGTGCTTACCTAACATGCACAAGGGCTCAACTTGATCCTCAATACCACTAAAAGTAAAAAGATCTCAATTTCCTAGGTTTCATATTGCCCTATAGATTACAAGATGTCATCATTGTGGAGAAGTTACACTAGAGTATGCAGAACTCTTATTTTTCTTTCCCCTTTTTTTCAGTTTACTAAATTATTTCAAAATAAAAATTTTAAATTAAAACAGGTTCTAAGTTTGTGCAACTTCCCTGCCAGTCAATATGATACCAATTAAAACTCAGCTTATTAAAATATGCCATATGTGTACAATTTTCTAGAAAGAATATGTCAGACGTTTATCTCAGTAATAGTTAAAGAAATTCAAGGAATTTCAACACACATACTTCATTAGGAAGAAGCTTAAAGTATCAAATCACTACTCCTTTCAGAGCTACAAAGACCAGGTGTTTCAATGTACACCTGTGGTCATGGAAAGAGAGCTTTGGCAGTCTAGTGGGAAGTGGCAGCTGGGTCGCTTTGGCGCCTTGACTGGGAGCAGTGCCTTTCGCTGGAGGTGGCTCTGGAGTCTTCTGCCATGTTGCCTTGTTCAACTGGAAGGTTGACAGCTGTACCTCTCCTTTCATACCAGGCAAACAAACTGCACAGCAGAAAGCTGTAAATGAAGCCATTACCTGTACATTTGGCATTTCTTTCCCATCCACCAAGGAACTTCCTGATGAGGCTGTCCTTGTGAACATGGCAGAACACTGCAGATCACAACCATCCCAGCCAGAGAGGTGAGCTCCATGGTCTTTCAGAGTGAAAAAAAGTTGATTCTTCAAATTAATTAATCATAATCATGTACACTATATCATCTATGAAAAATTATACATACAGGCAAAAGGCAAGAAACAATGAAAAAGAACCAAAACAGTGATAGGATAAAGACATATTTCCATTTGAAATACTTGGCTTTATTTCAATAAAAATTTCTGAAGAAATTTTTTTGAGGTAAATTCCCACTACACAGCCCTGGCTGACTTGAACTCACAAAGATCTGCTTGCCTCTGCCTCCCGGGTGTTGAGATTAAAGATATGCACTACAATGTCCCCCCGCAAAAAAAATTTTATTGATTTATCAAACAAATAATTTTTAAGACCAGAACCAACCTGGTTCACTGGATCAAGTCTCCAGTACAGGATATGTTATTAGAGGTACTACAAATCCAATTGCACATAGTTCAGTTCAACAAATATACCATACGAATATTCCTTAAGAACATAAAGTCAAGACATAGCTTTGGGTGGTGAAAGAATGAGTGAAAAAGGTACCCTTCTATGCTTTGTGGAAGAACACAGGCACACAGGTTAATAGAACCTGTCATTTTTACCACTGTCAATGAACATGCAAATTCAGTGTTATGGTAATGATTAAAAAAAGACTCATGAAAGAAATCTTCACATAGTTCAAAAGGAAGTAGATGTCTTAAACTGTACCCCACAGATGAAACAAGAATTGTTGGCTAGAATCTTCAGGAACATACTGAAAGATTGGCAGCATATTTATAAAAACTTGAAAATTTTAAATATTTTAGAATTAAAGTTCACACATTTATAGAAATTCAGGTATAATAAATCATTGATTACTTGCTAACTACAAGGATATCTACATAAAACCCTGTATTGGAGTGTTTATGAGATACTTTCCAAGGCCCTAACTTCTCCAGAGATACCACAGGGCACAGAAAAACAACTTGATACTAAGGGACACACACACACACACACACACACACACACACACAGGCACGCACACACGCACACACGCACGCACGCACGCAATCCATAGTAGCTACATATAAGGAAGACCTGAACCTGACAGGTAACAGGAGGATGAAATTCAACCCAAGAGGAGCCTGCCAGATTGGGTGGAAATGAAACAACCTATATTCCTCTCTGATGAGGAATTTTACATTTCAAAAAAGCAGCAGAAGTAGCAGAGGAGAAAGTACAGAGACATTAGAAGAAAACGAAAATTGAGCCCTGATTATGGCAAAGCAGAAATGTACAAGGCAACTGATACCCATGTCTGAAAGAGGAACAAGCTTGCTGGGCTTCCAGCATTCCTGCTAGGCCCCCAGAGCTCTGCCATATGCTGAACTGACATTCCAGGTCTCCTTCAGTTCACTTGCCAAGGCATTTTCCTACTGCACATAAATTTACCCTTCACCAGAGGTAATCTTGAGACAACACTGAACTTGTACTCCAGGAAAGCAATGGCAGTCAGGAATTCTGCCCACTCTTTTGTATTCTGAGAGACAGCTTAACAGATCATCAGCACTCTTTCTCATGACTTACAGAAAACTCAGTAGCCTCTGATAAGTTCATATACCAACACTACAAGTTCCCAGTCCATTGTCTCATACTTGAACTTTTGGTCTCCATTTTCCATTCTAGTTGGTTAAGCCTGGGTAATAGACTTCACCAAACTTTAATCATTCTCTCCTTATTCCAAACCTCTGACTACTGATCCACCATGAGTAGTGGAAGGTGCCACCGCTTTTTAGTGGCTCTTTAATCAGGTGACTCAGAAGAAATACTTTCCATCTAATTTCCTGTCAGTCCCTCATTGCATTCCCTTTAGAAATTTTCACTATGCTTGCTTCCTCCTGCTTATGTAAGAAAAGCCCTTTCCTGCTTTACCTTTGAGACGCTTACAGGTATCCTGGTCAAAACAGTTCTCCTACTACAGCTCTCCTTGGCCTCCAAGACCATCATCTCCTCTTCCCTTTGCTATCTTAATCGTCTTTGGGATTAAAGGCTCTCCTTATCTAAGTCTAGACTGGTTTTTACATGATACTTTTAACATGCAAAGGGGGTCTAACTTTCTAAATCACAAATTAAACCATTATATACCCTGTTATTAATACTTATTTTAGAACATCACAATTGTTATGTGTTACATTGATGTATAACCACATTATAAAATATAGGAGACACAGAACAACATAAATGACATGCTGTCATCTTTCCTCCAATGTTCAAAAAGAAAAATTAGACAATAATTAAAATATGCCGTCTAAAATGCAGTTAATAATGAGAATGAAAACTTAAAGCCAAATAATGGGGGTTTTAAAATAAGAGAAATAATTTCTTCACATTAAAAGCTTGCTGAACTTGTACTTATTACTAACTCAAGCATGAAACTAGCAATCATATAACTGCTGAAATTCTTTCTAAAGAACTTTATGCAACAAATTGTTATTCCAGTAGTCCTGTGGCCTTAGTTGGTAGACATAAATTTTCAATGTTTTTAATCAAGAAGGAAAATATTTATTGCATTTCTATACCAGGATGGTATAGAAAATTGATTTGAAATATTAAATAGACACAGAGCATATCACAGAAAAGTGAACTACTTACCTGCATTGACTATTGCATCCACCTCTAGTAATGTGATGTCACCTCTGTAGAGAGAAACCTTTTCACTCAAACTTTTCTTAACTTGTGATGTTTCCTGAATGTTTTCCTCTGTAATAAAAAGGGTTACAAGTTAGCAGTAATATTCTTAATTTAATTAAGAACTTTTGTGTATGTATGTGTAAGATATGTGCGCACAGAAGTGTGCACATGTTCGTGGGTGTGAGTGTGCCATGGTGCTTGTGTGGATGTGAAAAGATAACATCAGGTGTCAGTCCCCGCCTTCCACCTCATCGCCACTTCCTGGGCCAGGCTAGTGGCCTGCAAACTTCCAGGGACTGTGCTTTCTTTCTCCACCAGTGTGCCATGGTGCTTGTGTGGATGTGAAAGAATAACATCAGGTGTCAGCCCCCACCTTCCACCTCATCACCACTTCCTGTGCCAGGCTAGTGGCCTGCAAACTTCCAGGGACTGTGCTTTCTTTCTCCACCGCCACACCCTGGTCTTCTTATGTGGGTTCTGGGAATTCACAAATTCACATCTTCATGCTTACATGGCAAGTGCTTTTAATCACTGAGCCACCTCCCCAGGACTAAAAGGCAACTTTTTAATCAAGATAACTTACAAGAGCCTACATGGATCACACTATTACAAAGAACGATTTTAGATATGTGTAAGTACCAGGGGTGTGGTTTATTCTCTCTCTCTTTTCTTTTTCCTTTTTTTTTTTTGGTATTTTTGAAACAGGGTCTCTCTCTAGCCCCAAGTGGCCTGGAACTCACTATGTAGGCCAGGGTGGCCTCTGCCTCCCAAGTACTAGGATTAAAGGCCTGCACCACTATGCCTGGCTTCATTCTCTATTTATATTGAATTTTTCAATATAATGCACAGTCTACACAGTAGTCAATCAATATATTTGGGTAACACTAAGCAATATATTTGGTCATAAAAAAATTCGACATTTTCAATTTTATTATGAAATATCCATTTGAAAATAAAATTATATTCTGCTACATTCATACAAAAAATAAGATGCACAACTACAGACACAAAATATATTGCCACAGTGAAGGAGCTCATTTTATTTCTTCCAGTCACTTAAAAGGCATTCTTTAAAAAAATAGTTACCTGATCACAGAAACATTGAGATTCTATTCTCTACTTCCCTCAGGAAGAGATGTTTCAAGGAGAATATCTGAATTTGTGAAACTGCTCTATCCTTACCAAACTGCATTTCACCTTTCACTTTACAGGGTACTGTTAATGTGACAGAAAAATCGCTCTACCCACCACATAAACTCAGCAAGTTGTATTCAAGATAGGCCAAAGCGTTACATTCTAAAACCTGACAAATCTTTACATGTTTGAGAGAAATACTATAAATTTGAATTGTTATTTATTTTGACAAAGTAAACCTATTAAAAAAAGAAATATAAATGAATGCTTAAAATACACAGGACTGTAATGTATAGAAAGAATTTTAGTGTATTTCAAGGAGAGCTTATTTATAAACTCAAACTTCTTATTTATGAATTGTGCACATCTTTCATAGAGAAATATAAGGCTATTCACTCACAAAAACATTCTCAGATGAGCATGCAATTTGCAATTTTTTGGAAAATTAGAAATGATAGGCTATGAATTACTTTCAATCTAAATTGCCTTTGGGGGCCAAAACTCAAAGGAAAAAGACTAAGGATGTGGTATGTGCCCATTAAAGTGATCCTTCATCTCTCTTCCTAAAAGCATTTTCTTCTTAGCAAATATTTCTCTTCTTAAAAGACTCTAATTATGCTGGGCATGGTAGTGCATGCCATTAAATCCCAGCACTCAGCAGAGGTAGATGGATGTCGGTCTGGTCGACATAGTAAGTTCCAGGGCAGCAGCAAGACTTTGTCAAAAAAAAAATCATATTCAGGAGTGGTAGTAATAATGAGGAGCAGATTATTATGGAAAACTCATGTTTTAAAGGAGCAAAGAACTTTAGAAGACCTTAAAAGGTAAAGCACCAATAGTTATGCTGACCACTAAAGGCACACTTAGAGTATTATCTTCCTTTGTTCCTCTGTCAGGAAAGGGCTAGGAGCAGACCTTATCACCAGACCAACTGCCTGTCTCAATTACCAGTGCTGAGGTTAGGGCAGTACGCTGAACCCCCAGCTTTTTATGTGGGTTTTGAGGACCCAAACACAGGTCCCTCATGCTATAGACTGGCACTTTACTGACTGAGCCATCTCCTCATTCCCAAACAATCTTACAGCAATAACTGGAAAGGACAAGAGAAGGCTAAGAAAACTGATTAAGATTCTGTCATCACTAAGTGAAAACAAATAAATATCTGATATCTCAAAAACTAAAACAAAGCATGTAGCCCCAAATATATAACATATGTGAATATATA
>NW_008342011.1:2740218-2742873 GCF_000622305.1 Nannospalax galili
CTGTGAGACTGAAGCTAACTTGGTCTACATAGTGAGTTCCAGGACAGCTGAGGCTACAGGGAAACCCTGCCTCAAAATAAATAAATAAAAATAAATAAGTAAATAATAGATTAAATAAAACAATAATAATAACAATACTGTTCAAGGTGAGGAAAAATTCACCTTCGGCCTGATTTTATGACTTCCGTAATGAATCCCAAGCGGCCTGCCACCTAAAGCTTCCTACAGTCTGGTTGAAGCCTGGCTTTTTCACTCTCCTCTTCCATTACCTCCTAGTTTGGGTTGTTCTTTATATTCTCTTCATGGACACATCCTTACTTCTTAACAAGTACTCCATGTGCTGCCTGCCTGGACTTAGAAATGCACTGTCACTCTCAAGCCACCATACAACCCTCCAGCTCTCTTACTGGTTCTCTAAAATTCAGAAGTCTCCCCCTTCATAAAACTGTGTAACAATATGATTTCTCCCTCTCAGAATCCCAAAGCACCAAATCTTCCTTGTGACATTTATGTGTATCCTTCCTGCTATTTGTGATACCTCGATTATCATTATGCTAAAATATGAATTCATATCTTGACTAGACTTGTTGTTTCCTGCATTACTTAACAAGGCTATTGTGCCTAGAATCTGTTCAGGTGAGGTTACACTCAAATAAGATCTCTCTGAAAACTAACTCAGAAGAGAGGCAAGGAATTGAGTCTTAGGATAATTACATAAGTGAGCCGTTAAACTACAAGGGTATGTAGAAAACGGAGGAAGGGAACACATGAGGCTCAGCACTGTGTCTAAATAAGAACGATGCCATCTACATCCTAATTCTACCCTCTTCTAAAATAAGGTCACATTTATAACCCATCTATCTCAAGCCCTGCTTCTCTATATCAGTATTTTTAATTATTATAACTACCCCTAGGCACTTAAGGAAATTGTGGCACAGGGAAATTTAAAAACTTGTCCAACATCTTAAAACCAACAGAACCAAGAGAGATTTGAGCCCTAACCATCTGATTCTAGAACTCATGTACTCAATCAGTCACTGTGTAGTCAAGTCTCAAAGTCAGGATCGGCCTTACAAGGATTTAAAAATAAAGCTACAGGGGCTGGAGAGATGGCTCAGTGGTTAAGAGCACTAACTGCTCTTGCAGAGGACCTGGATTTGATTCCCAGCATCCATGTAGCAGCTAACAACTGCCCATAACTCTAGTTCCAGGGCATCCTGGTCAGAAGATCCACCCTCTTCTGACCTCCACAGGTATTGCATGACATGGGTACACTTACATACATGCAGGCAATACACTCATGCACATCATACACATAAAATAAAAATAATAAACATTTTTTAAAATAAAATAAACAAAATAAAGCTATAGGCCCGATGGATAATCCCTTAGTGGTAAAGTGCTTGCCACACAACCACGAGGACCAGAATTCAGATCCCCCAGGACCCATGAAATGCTAACTGGGTTTTTTAGCTGACCTGTAATTCCAGCCTTTGGAAGGCAGAGACGGGATCCCAGAGTGAAATGGACACAGCTGAATAGCAGTACAGGTGAGCTCTATATTCAACTCATAGAGACCCTGTCACAGTAAGAAAGGTAGGGATCAAGGAAGACTCCCAAGGTCAACCTTGGACTTCCATACCCACTTGCATACAAGTGCACATGCACCTGCACACACATGCATCCACACATATGTGAACATCAGTGTACACATACAAGTACCACACACATACATAAAAACTTTTTTGCTGTATTTTATGTGTAGGTGTGTATTGCAAGCATGTATGCAAGTGCACCCATGTCATGCAATGTCCATGGAGGACAGAAGAGGGCATCTAATCCCCTGGAACTGGAGTTATGGAGGGGTTGATAGCCACCATGTGGGTGCTGGAATTCAAACCCAGGTCTTCTGCAAGAAAAGTCAGTGCTCTTAACCACTGAGCCATCTCTCCAGACCATTTTTTAATCACACTTCATTCAGTTATGATGTCTTTTTAAATTAACTTATTGTAAATTTGTTGAGTTGAGAACTTAGGCATTAAAATGTGTTTTCCACAGGCTAACAAAATAAAACTTCAGTGCCAGGAGTGGACTCCCTCTCTTGAAGCTGTTGAATGGGGGTCCCATAGACCCTCAAACACTACTGGCTATTGCCCCTGCTCTTGGTTACCCACCAGACTCTGATGGTAAGGCCCTATTGCTGAAGACACTACATACATGAGCTATAGAATAAACAAGGAGAAATCAAGCTGGTGCTGATGTCAGAGGCTCATCTCTACTGGCTAGCTTTCATAGTGCTAGAAGGTGCTGTCAATGCTACATGAAGGGAAAAATAATGAAGTTTACCCAGCTATGAATCCTGTGAACTACAACAACTGGCCTTACAAGATATGCCCACCAGTGCAATAATGACACAAATATTATGGGAGTAACCAACCACTTTCTAATTGGATTTAAGGTCTGCTTCATAGGAGGTGGCCTATATCTGCTATTGATATCAGGCTTAGAATTCTTAGATGGACAGAGCAGAGGGAGAGCTTAATATTAATCTTTTTTCTAAATAGCAATAGCATTAAAATGACTCCTAATGATTTATTGTTACATTCATAGATTAATGCATCTTTCAACTCTCACCAGAGAAGTTTCCTTGTACAA
>NW_008342011.1:2742951-2744002 GCF_000622305.1 Nannospalax galili
CAATGTCAAACTTCTTCTTTCCAAGGCTCAGGGATCATTGTGGAAGAGGGGGCAGAAAGTTTGTAAGAGCCAGAGGGGTTGGATGATCACAAGAAAACAAGATATTCCAAATAGCTTGTCAGTTACTCATATGATCTTATAGCAATGGTGACAGCATGCACAAGTCCCATGCATGCTCAGACCAGACAAAACTCCATCATAGACAATGGGCGCAGGAGGTTTCACGGAGCGCCAGCTGCTGGCTGGCGCCTATCTCTTGCGCCCCGCAGCTGGGGCAGGTCCCGTGTGCCGCGTTGCTGAGGGTCTCCGCGGCTACTGGATGCTGGCAACTCTATTGGTCACTGCGCGTCCAGGAGTGTTCCGTTCCAAGCTACCGGGCACTCCCTCTAGGTTCGAGATCCGTCGGCCGCCGGGTCACGAGGGGAGGTGCGGGAAAGGCGAAAGGAGGGTCTTCGTGAGTGAATGTTTACGAAGGGACAGCCCCCTGGGGAGAGACTGAATAAGAGACTGGTACAGCTCAGCTCCTGATGCAGCTCCAATTTATTAAGGGGAAAACCAGGATATTTATAGTGTGAAGGCAGTGGCAAAAGCCTTAGTTGATAGGTGCTTTGTAGGATGCCCCATTTACATGTGGTGGTGGGCTTCTGCCAGGCTGTCAGACATTGTCTGATTATCACACAGGAAAACCTGGCAGTTTCTGAGCCAGAGGACATGTATCTGTGATGGCCACTTCAAAGATGAGTCAGGAAGAGAGTAGGAAGGCGCCCCACTGAGAAAAGGTGTCTCTGCATAGAAATGCCGAGCCCCTTTGGCTATCCGGACATGGAGAGACTTCGACTTAACACAGCAGGGGTCCCCAACAATAGACCTGGGCAAGTGGGTAAGAAACTCCAATCCTACCTAATGAACTATTGGCAACTGAGGGCTGCTGGGAGGGGGAGAGTTAGTCTCTTTCAAGGTTGTAATTCTTGGCAGGTTAACCAGTCTCCAGTAGAGGGACCCACACTGAAGGACATTTGGGGACACAAATAAGACACTATAGGCCTTATTA
>NW_008342012.1:0-3880 GCF_000622305.1 Nannospalax galili
TCCTCCTACTGTGTCCCTATCTTTCTTAGGGTAAGGTTGCCCTGTAGGGCCCAAGTACAAAGTTAGGCATCATGTTCAGTTTCGTATCTGTAACTTAATTGCACATTGTGCTCTTTGGTTCAATTGTTCTAGTACACATACACACACACATACACACACAAACACACACTCACACGTACGTGTATATGTATATATGAACTACTTCTGGGTCTTTGAAAAAATTAAAACAAGGTCAGGTATGATCACAAGTTCAAGGTAAGCCTGGGATATATAACAAGACCCTGTCTTAAAAAGGAAAACAATAAAAAATAAAAGCAAAACAATAGAGCCAGATATGATAGCCTGACCCTGTAATCCTAGGACCTTGGAGACTGAAACAGGAAGATTGCCATTGCCGTGAACTCGAGGCTAGCTTGCGCTATATAGTATGTTCCAGTTCTCCTTTTGTGTGCTAGTGTGATGATTGGACTTTCATACTTTGGAAAGCTACCCATTTTACATGGAAGAAGGAAATCTCCCCTAGACTTAATTGATTTAGATGTCCAGAGGTACTGATCAGTGTTCCTGAACTCTTGGTAATCCTGGTCTGTTCTTGGGTTTAGGAAGTGTAGACTTTGTGGCTATCGATCTTATATGTGCCCCCATATCCTTCCTTTCTATCCTGGCTGCACTGTTGGGGTTCAAGCCCACCTCGTCCCTGACTTGGACTATTGTAGCCTCTTCTGTCTCTCAGCCTTCAGTGGCTCCATCTCCAACTCCTACTCCATGTTGGTTTTATCCCAACTTAAAGGCACACTTTAACGGTAGAGTCTAACCTCCTTCCTGTGACAGTTAAGCCCTCTCTTCACAGTTGTTCAAACCCTCTAGCCTCACCCCCCACCCCATGTACCCTGTGCTCCTAGAATGCTGTACACACTCCACACTGCCAATGGATATGCTGTTCCTCTGCCCTCCCCAACCCACCCCCACTTCTTCTGGGTGCTCATTCTGTAAGCCCCGCTTCAGTGCTGCCCACTCGGTGAAGCGCCCACCCTACCCTCACTTTCTCAGTTTGAATGAATTCTTCTTTATTCTGTGGTCTTGGTTCTTCATGCACATCTGTATCACACCTATTACATTCTGCTTTGTTTTATATTCACTGTGTCTTATGAGTCACATAGCAATAGGATGAGTCTTAGACCTTTAAATCTAATGTGACCCTCTGCTGTCCTTCACACTCAGTAAATCTTTATTGAGGTGCTAGTGTTCTAAAATATTAAGGTGTCTAGGATAAGCTGATAATGTCAGCTCTTGCCTTTCTTTCATTACAGTGTGTATTCAGGTCACCAGTCCATCTTGATTCCTCCTGTGGAGTTGGAAAACAACCTTTTTCTCTGGCTTGCCACTGTCAACCAGTATAAAATAAGAGATACCTTCTGCTCCTATTCAGTGATGGAGCTTTGCACTAAAGGGCTGGGAAACCAAGTGGAGGTGCTAAAGGTGAGAAGCAGCCACAGCAAGTAATCAGTCCTAAGAGGGGTTTCAAAATTGGCCAGGGCTTGATAAAACCAGAGCACGGGTGGCAGACAAACTTGCCTGCCTTTGGCCTTCTTTCTAGCCAGATGACTAAGTGGATATTTTGTAACCTCAGAGAGTTTATTTTGTCCCTTTTCCTTAGTGCATTCTTCCAGAGACCAATCTTATTCTTCATGGAGAGGGAGGGAATCAGGTTGGAAGGCTAAACAGAAATGACTACATAAAATAGTATAGGAAACTCACTGTTTTCCCAGTAAAATGCAAACCTCAGAATAATGGAGATCACTCTCATCTCCCCAAAGATAAGAGTAACTCATTTCTGTATGTATCCAGTGACCGTGTCTGAGAAACCTGGAAAATATTGACCCTAAGAGTAAAAACAAGACAAGAGCTTAGCTACTCAGGGTTCTGGATTTGTTCTGTTGTGTTTTGTTACTAGTTCTAGCAAATAAGGAGAAATCTGAGGGAAAAAATGGGGAAGGGGGAAACATTGCTGAAAAGAAAAGCCTAGGAATTTTTGGTTTTTTGGTTTTGTTATCTCTTTTTTTTTTGATGTTGGGGATAAAACTCAGGGCCCTTGTAGACATGATCATTGTAATGTGATATCTTGACATTTCCTTTTCTGAAAACTACTTTTCTCTCTGTCTGGGATGAGAAAATTGCTCTTGTATTTTTCTGAACAAGGAGGGAGCAGTGACCCTGCCTGTGTAGTTCTTTCCTGACCCTACTAAATAAGCTCCTGGCACTTAATGTCTTCCAGACTAGAGGGATCAACCTCTCCTGCATCCGGACCTGTGTGGTAGTAGCAGAGGAACGACCCCGCATCGCCCTGCAGCAGTCCTTCTCCAAGCTCTTTAGACATTGGTCTGTCTCCTCGGGCTGTCAGCACCACTTTCGGATCAAGAGTCAATGTAGCAATATGTTTACAGGTAAGCTCATGAAATCTTTTTGTTATTGTTGGTTGGTTCTTTAAGATAGAGTCTTACTATAAAGTCCCTAGCTTTGAACTCATGAAGATCCTCCTGCCTTAGTCTTCTGAGGCCTGAGAATTACAGGTGTGAGCCCTTACAATGAACGTAGGGGTCTCTGTAGCAGGGGCTTCAAGACTACACTGCCCTGCTTGAGCCCTGCTCTGCTTGTTTCCTATAGGATCGTAGGCTTTTATTAGGCCTGCTCTTTGTCTTATTTTGCTCATGTATAAAATGAAAAGTTTTGTACGTCACAGGGTGGTTTTGCAGAATCACCAGGTTACTAGGTAAGAGCATTTAAGAGTGGCTCCAGTGTAAATGCTTCCTTCTAGTGGAATGTGCTATATGAGGACAAACCATAAAACTTCCTAAGTCCTATTTGCATTCCTTTTTTTTGTCTTTTTGAGACGGGGTCTCTCCATTGCCCCAGCTGTCCAGGAATTCGCTATGTTGACCAGGCTGGCCTCCAACTCAGAGATCTGCCTGCCTTTGCCTCCTGAGTGCTGGGACTAAAGGCATGTGTCATCATGCCTGGCCTCCATTTTGTATTTTTAATTAGTATGCAGCTTCTTGTTTTTCTACCTGCTCCATATCTTACTTTTTAAAAAATAAGACTGTATGTCTTTTTTTTTTTTTTACTATGTTGTTCTTGGTGGGTAAATAACAGAAAAGGACTAGGACAGATCGGTTTTGTGCAGTTTGGAGGTTTACAAGACAAGTGATTACACGGGTCCAGTTGGTTTTGAAAATCCCTGGGATGGTGGCTTATCTCAGCTCTGTTCTGAACCCAGGGAGTTTGGGAAACTGTCCTGGCTTGGTGGTGTTTTAGTGCTATAGGAAAAACCCAGCAAGCAGTTTTCAAGTTGTTTGCTCTGCCTTATGTCGGATTTTTTTGTGCAGTTTGGAGGTTTACGAGACAAGTGATTGCATGGGTCCAGTTGGTTTTGAAAATCCTTGGGATGGTGGCTTATCTCAGCTCTGTTCTGAACCCAGGGAGTTTGGGAAACTGTCCTGGCTTGGTGGTGTTTTAGTGCTATAGGAAAAACCCAGCAAGCAGTTTTCAAGTTGTTTGCTCTGCCTTATCTCACTTGGTGGAAGAGAAAGTGAGCTTTCAGACCGTTGATGTTTCATATGTGTGGCAAAATTATCAACTTCATGTGAAATGTGAAGAACTGAAAGACTACATTTAAATTTTAAATAAAGTGGGGCGGGAGAGATGGCTCAATGGTTAAGATGGCTCAGCTGTTCTTGCAGAAGACCCAGGTTCGAATCCCAGCACCCACATGGCAGCTAACAACCGTCCATAACTCCAGTTCCAGGGGATCCGAGACCCTCTTCTGTCCCGTGGGCATTGTATGACATGGGTCTACTTACATACATGCAGGCATAACACTCAT
>NW_008342012.1:4692-31039 GCF_000622305.1 Nannospalax galili
CCAGCCTGGTCTATCATAGTGAGTTCCAGGACAGCTGGGGCTACAGGGAGTCCCTGTCTCAAAAAGACCAAAAAATAAAAAATAAAAAAAAAAATAAAGATAGGAAGACAAGATAAATGAGATAGGGTAGAGGTTTTTAAACAGCTCTTTATCTGAACCCCATGGGCAAAGTCTGCCTCCTCTTCTTCCTCATCCTCAGCTGAGAAGGAAACTTTAGTTTTGTTCCACAGTGAGATTCTGAGCCCTCTTCCCCAACTAGGCTGATTGATGCTCTCTAGTATGCCCCAGGTGGACTCTAGCCTGCACAGGTAGCAGGTTTCTTTTATTTTTCCATTTATGTGGGTTTATGTGTGTGCATGTGTGTGCATGTGGAGGCCAGACGTTAAACTCAGGTGTTGTCACTCAGTCTCACAGGAGTCATCCACCTTGTTTTTTGAGACTCTGAGACCTGGGGTTTGCTAATTGGCTAGCTACCCCCCCCCACCCCCACTGATCTTTCTCTACCTCCCCACACTGGAATTAAAAGCATGTGCCACCACACTTGTATTTAAATGGGTGCTGGATCAAACTCATATCCTCATGCTTAAGCAACAAGCACTTTACTGGTTGAGGCATCTCCCCATCCTCCAGCAGGTCCCTTATGTAGCATTCTTACCCTAGAGAGATTGGCTTCCCACCCCTAAGGATATTTGACCAAGTCTAGAAACATTTTTGGTGTGTCACAGCATAAGGTTGCTACTGACATCTAGTGGGTGAGGTGAGGGATGTTGTTGTGCATCCTACAACCAAAAATAAAAAATAAAAAAATGAAAAATAAATAAATTCTAGGGCTAAAGAGATGACTCAGTGGTTAAGAGCACTGGCTGCTCTTATAGACGGCCCAGGTTTAGTTTTCAGCAACTGCATGGCAGCTAACAACAGTCTGCCACTCCAGTTCCAGGGAATCTGACACCCTCTTCTGGCTTCCAGGGGCCTTGTACTCACATGGTGGACTTATGTACATGCAAGCAAAAACACTCATATACATAAAAATAATTTATTATAAAACTTTTTTAAAGTTTTTTTCTGATCCTTGCTGGGCATGGTGGCACACACCTTTAATCTCAGCACTCGGGAGGCAAAGATAGATGGATCTCTGAGTTTGAGACCAGCCTGGTCTCCACAAGGAGTTCTAGGCTAGCCAGGGCTACACAGTAAGACCCTGTTCCCCCCCCCGCCCCCCCCCCAAATAATTTTTTTCTGACCTAGAACGTCAGGAGTGCAGAGTTTTGGAAAACCCTGCTCTGATGGGAGAAGAAGACACCAATTGGAGGTCTTGGGGAGGTAGCATTGCTGTTGAAACCACTTTTAGAAAGCTATACACAGTAACCATGTTCCTTTTCAGGGTTCATCTTGTGGAACGGGCGCCCCCCACAGTCTGCTGCTCTCAGAGTCTGGAAAGGTACTTTCTTCTGCTAACAGCTGGGAGGGTGGACTGTGGGTAGAGGGACCACTTTGAAGAGGCCAGAGGCAGGTAAAATACATACAAGTCAAAGGTCACTGGAGTCTGGAGGTAATAATTTCACCTCAGCTAATGGTTTTGGATGCATAAGAGTACGTGGACAAGAAAAACAGCTAGGTTTAAACTTTATTTCCATCTTTTATTAATCTAACAGACATGTAATTCATATTGATGAACCATCAGAATGCAGTGTTCATTATACCCAAGGTGGACATATAAGCAATGCTTAAATAGAGCCAGTCATGTCTATAAACATTAAAATTGAAAGACCAGACCAGTCAAAATGGAGAAGAGATGAAGGCTGTTGGAGAGCTAGCACCTACAGGGTATTGGAAAACAGCCTTGTCTGTGGCGTGGGTGAAACATGCGGAGCAACTCTCTGAGCATTATTTCATGTCGCATCGTCCCAATGCTCACAATCTCCCTACCCCATTGTCCCTCCCAACCCCTGCACTTGTCCAGACAGAGGACAGTTCCTTCCCCTTTAACAGAAGTGTGAGGCAGAGAGAAATGGGAAAATAAAAAGGAGATCCTGCCAAACCTATCCAGTCGCTGACCGCTCCACAGGGAGCTGACTCCAGTTTTTGTATGTTGTGAGAGTCACTTGCAGTGGTTCAGGTTCCCATCCTGTCTTAATCTGCAGTCAGGTGCACATGGGAGCAGGCATGCCAAGTGGTGAGAGCAGCTCACTCTGTAGGAGTCCCTTCTCTCCCTTCTTCCAGGTTGTAGATACTTAAGCTCTGATAATCAGTTAACCTCAGGCAGGAGAAATACAAGCTAAAAAGTTCAAGGGGAGTCAGGTGTGGTGGCACCTGTAGTCCCAGCCCTTGGGAGGCAGAGGCAGGTGGATCTCTGTGAGTTTGAGGCCAGCCTGGTCTACATAGTGAGTTCCAGGACAGCTGGGGCTACAGGGAGACCCTGTCTCAAAAAGACCCACCCCCCCCAAAAAAAGAAAAAAGTTCAAGGGGGCAAGAGACAGCTAATCAGGGAGGCTAGTCAGCCCGCCCGTCTGCCTTTCTGTCTGAAAGGTACCTGTACATGCTAGGCAAGTGCTCACCATTGAGCCACAACCCAGCCCACGACATATCATTTTTAAAACTCGGAGCCATTTGCTCAGCCAGACTTTTGTTTCTTTTTCCTCTTGAAAGATCCTGGAAATGTAATATATCTCATGATGCCAGAACCATCTGTGCATTTCCATTCTTCTGCAAAGTGACCTCCATGTTATCTAACTCTTGCGGCCCCCTAACTCCAGCTCTAGCTGACAGTGGAATAAGATCTCTCAGGTGGTCTCTCCCCGTTCTTTCTCTTGGAAAAGGTTCACAAGAAAGGGAGGTTGAAGCTGGGCATGGTGGCAGTCCCAGTAGTAGGGAGGTAGAGGCAGGTGAATCTCTGTGAATTTGAGGCAAGCCTGATCTACATAGTGAGTCCCAGGCTGAACAGGACTAAATAGTGAGATCCTGCCTCAAAAAAAAAGAAAAGGGAGGTTTTATGGCTTATTCTCCTAGAGCTCACTGTTGCAGCCCTGGGTAGAGCTTTCTCATCCCTCTGAAGAGATGGTGGCCTGTGTCCCTGTTTTAGTTTGAGAGTGAAACTTATTGAACCTTGGGTCTCCACTGAACTAAAGAAGATTCACTAGAAGCAAAACAGAAGGCATCTCAGGACCACTTTAGTGATAGCCATTTCTGTTACCTCCTGCTATTTCTACATCTTTAGCCATAAAGACATCTTTCCTAGAGGTCATTAGTTTTTTGGTTTTTTTTTTTTCATGGTATTGGGGTCAAACCAGGCCTCAGCACATTAGATAGGCATCTTCCACTGTGCTAGACCCGTAGCCAAGGTCATGAGATTTAATTGAACTCAGTATTTCTTCTTTGATTCTTAGATCTTACCTGGAGTGAAAGTAGTTATTGTTAATCCTGAGACCAAAGGGCCTGTTGGAGACTCTCACCTGGGTGAGGTAGGTATAATTCTCAGTTATATGCTAAAGTCAATACTGAAATATTTTAGGGACCATGCATTATAAATAAGCCAGTAGAACTGAATTTAAATTCCATTTCCTCCGTTGGGAATAGCTAGTGTTTTGACAAGCTGGCAATGAAAAAGGGCAGAAAGAGGAGACCGACTAAGATCAAGACTGGGTAGACAGAGTCTCAGATTTGTCCATTGCCACAAAAGTGGACAAAGCCTACCTGTTCCCACCTGTGAAGGGCTGCAGCTGCAAGGTGCCACATAAATAAATGTTATGACAGTATATTCTGGAATTGATTCCTTTTATTAGTATGAAAATCCTCTAAAACTTTTCTTCCTTTTCTCCCTCCCTCACAGTATTCTATCTCTGAGGAATACTGTTTGATCCTGTAGCTTAATGTGAGTAATGTTATGGGAGCCAGATAGCCGGCCTCTGTGATTTACTAGCTTTGAAATGTTGAGCAGGCTGTTTACCCTCATCAGGCCTGTTTCCTTGGCCATTAATAATAACAGCATGTGCCTTGCAGAAGGAATAAAATTTTGGAAACAGTTTTGTTGTTGTTGTTGTTGTTGTTGTTGTTTTGGTCTTTTTGAGACAGGTTATCTATCCCTTTAGCCCCTAGCTGGCCTGGAACTCACAGAGATCCACTTGCCTCTGACTCCTGAGTGCTGGGATCAAAGGTGTACACCACCATGGCCAGCTCTAAGAATAAAATCTTAGGCAGAGGCAGACAGATCTCTCTGAGATCAAGGCCAGCCTGGTCTACAGAGCGAGTTCCAGTCCAGCTGGGGCTAGAGGGAGACCCTGTCTCAAAAAAAAAAAAAACAACAAACCCAAACAGAAAACCAAACAAACAAACAAAATCTTGGAGACAGTTAAATTAATACCTGTATCTGCAATGCATACAAATAGGCTGTCCCTTGAGTTTTCAACAAATTCTAGAGGCTGTTGTTAAGATAGTTGTCAGCTGTTGCTCTGTTTACATTGTAAACTCAAATGTCCTGTGGTGGTGTTTAAGAGCTTTGTACCATGGTTACACCAGAAGCACAGAAGTCATGCCTTGCCTGGTACATTTGTGATACTCTGGAAGTAAAGGAGAAATGAACGAGTATGACCTAGTGGTGAAGAGCCCCAGCTTCTGGCATCAGCCAGTTAGAGTAGGGGCTCTCAATCCTGCATCTTAGGGGAATTCAGAGACTCCTTTTCTTTCCCTCTGTATAACGACAATTAACAGTGTGCACTGTATGGTCAGTCTTGTGTGTGAGGATTGATGGAGACCAGGCATGGAAAGTCCATCAGAGAATAAACACCCAGTCAGTGTCAGCTGCTCTTACTGTTGCAGCTCTATTGTCAATATAAAAGTGAGATTTTTTTTTTTAAACCAAGTAATCTGCCCCAGGAAAATTGAATTAAGGTTGTCTGTTCTTGGTGAAATGTGACCTGTTCCCTTTTCCTGTAGATCTGGGTGAACAGTCCCCACACAGCCAGTGGCTACTACACCATCTATGATAGTGAGAGTCTTCAAGCTGATCATTTCAACACTCGGCTCAGTTTCGGGGATGCCGCGCAAACACTTTGGGCCCGTACAGGATACCTTGGGTTTGTCCGCAGGACTGAGCTCACAGCAGCCACTGGAGGTATCTTCCACTATGGCTCCCTTCCTGGCTGCTTTGTTTCTGTAGCACTGGCTGGTCCATTCCACCTGCCTGTGGAGTGGAGAGTGTGTGCATTTAACTTCCCTCTCTGTGACTCTTTTATATTATTTTTAAATTTTTTATTTTATGTGTATGAGTGCCTGCAAATATACAAGTGTACTACTTGAATGCAGTGTCTGCAGAGGCCAGAAGAGAGCTTCAGATTTAGGTCTCACTTTGTACCCCTGGCTTACCTCAAATTCAACAGAGATGTACCTGCTACTACCTACCCAGTGCAGGGGTTAAAGGTGTGCACCACCACACCTGGGCTGGGAATTGGTTCTGAGGTGGATCTAAGCCTGTTTGTTGCCAAGGCTCTGGTAGAGGAGTCCCCAAAGTATCCTCTGCCCAGTTGATAATCATAACGTCTCTGCTGTCTGCTTTCAGACTTTTAATAGCCACTGCAAAATATTCAATATGAACTGTATTTTGCACATTGAAGAACTGACACAGGTAACATGCTAGGTTTTAAAAGCTTTGACTGAAACATACCATTTCTCTTTAGCTCTTTGTTCTAGTTTGCTTTTTGTCACTGTTATAAAACTCTGAACAAAACCAGTTTCGAGCAGAAAGGGTTTGTTTCATATTATTCAACCAGGTCGCAGTCTGTCATTGAGAGAAGTCAGGGCAGGATTTCAAGCAGCAACCTGGAGGAAGGAACTGAGGCAGAGGCTATGGAGCAGTGTTGCTTACTGGCTGGCTTCACCTGGAAGCTCATTTTCCCTTTTCTTTTCTTTTTTTCTTTCTTTTTTTTTTTTTTTTTTTTTTTTTTGAGAAAAGTGCTTCCTTGGACCCCACTTGGCTTGGAACTTACTATGTCGAGCAGGCTGGTCTCAAACTTGGAGAGATCCACCTGCCTCTGCCTCCTAAGTGCTGGGATTAAAGGCGTGCACCCTGACGCCTGGCTCAGCTAACTTTCTTAGACAGCCCAGGCCTACCTGCCCCGGGATGGCATTGCCCACAGTGAGCTGGGCCCTCCCACACCAACTAGCAATCCAGGAAATGCCCCACAGACATGCCCATAGGCCAGTCTGGGGGAGGCAGTTCTTCAGTTGAGCTTCTTCTTTCTGGGTGATCTAGTTTATGTCAGATCAACAGAAACTAACCAGCACACTCCTCACATCTGTTCTTACTGAGCAGCATGTACCATTTTTCCATATTTCCTGAGGACACTGTTAACACACTGGAGGAGAGGTTGGCAGTCCCTAGCCAGGTGCCCTGGTTTTTCTGCCCATCTCTGCATTTGCTCTGTAACTGTACTGTACTGTTCTGTACTGTACTGAAGACAGAGTATGTCTTCTGCCTCATGGAAAAGATGTGATTAAGTGATGTGGTGCATTCAGATGCCAGGAAAGTTGCTGGCACATAGAAAGCACTTACTGCTCCATTGTTGCTCTCTGTCTGCCATTGATTTTTTAAAAAAATATTTATTATTTTTATTTTATATGTTTGAGTGTGTTGTTTGCATGTAGGTAGGTGCACCCATGTCATAAAATTCCCCCGAAAGTCAAAAGAGAGCATCAGATCCCCTAGATAGTTGTTAACCTCCATGTGGGTGCTGGGAATTGAACCTGGGTTCTCTGCAAGAGCAGCCAAGCCAGTGCTCTTAACCACCGAGCCGGCTCTTCAGCACCTTTTGCTATTGATTTTGTCATCTTTTTTTTTTTTTTTGGTCTTTTTGAGACAGGGTCTCACTGTAGCCCCAGCTGTCCTCGAACTCACTATGTAGACCAGGCTGGCATTGAACTCACAGAGATCCACCTGCCTCTGCCTCCCAAGTTCTGGGACAACAGGCATGTGCCACCACACCTGGCTCCGCTGTCATCATTTTATTAACTCATCACGTGATGGGAATCTGCTAGACCTCATCATCCTTCTCTGCCCAACTGCTTTTGTCACACTGTTTTGCTAAAATTATCAGATACCTACTCTTTCCAGAAAACGTTGCAAAAATGATCTTCTCTTCTATGTCCTTGTGGGTCACAAACCTACCCTGGACTAGTTTTCATGTTCTGTAATCTTACTTTCTTCCTTGAAGTTCTGTGATGATCTCTAGAAACTGTGATAAATGGCCATTGCCCCTCTGCCTCAGGTCCTCTCTCCTTTTTCCTCCCCTCTCCAGCCGCCACAGACTAATTCCTGTTCATTTGTTAAAGCTCAGCCCTGGCTTCAGCATTTCCAAGAGCTCCTTAACCCTTGCTTGGTCACGGCTCATAGCTGTCCCCTGCTCCCATGAAGCTCATGCTTATTCCTGCCCAGCACTTAACACAGGTTAAGGTTACAGTGGTATGCCTGCTTGTGTCTTTTCCCCTTTCCCCCCATCCCATTAGATCTTTTTTTTTTTTTTTTTTTTTTTTTTTTTTTTTTTTTTCCCCTGTAGCCCCAGCTGGCCTGGCCTTGAACTCATAGAGATCCACGTGCCTCTGCCTCCTGGGTGCTGGGACTAAAGGCATGCATCACCACACCCGGCTTGACTAGATCTTTTTAAAAATTATTCATTTGTTGTGGATGTGCCTGTGTGTCACAGTACACATGTGGAGGTCAGAGTCCCCTCCTTGTGAATCCAGAGGAATTCAACTCAGTTCATCAGGTTTGTCAGCAAGTACCACTATCTGCTGAACTATGATTTTGTTTTTCTTATGTTGTTGATCTATATTTCTATTTTATGTGTATCAGTGTTTTGTTTAAATGCATCTGCATGTCCACATTCATGTTTGGTCCCTACAGAGGCCAGAAGAGGGTGTCAAATCCCTGGACATAACTGGAGTTATGGACAATTGTGAGCCACCATGTGGGTGCTGGGAACTGAACCCAGGTCATCTGCAAGAGCAACAGGCACTTTTAACCTCTGAGTCATTATTCTAGCCCCTGAAATACTTTTGTTTGTTTGTTTTAGACAGGGTCTCTGTAGTTGTCCTGGAACTCGTTATGTAGACCAGGCTGGCCAGGGATCTCCCAGAGATCTGCCTACCTCTGCCTCCCAAGTGCTAGGATTAAAGGTGTGTGCTACCACACTAGGCTTCCTGAACTGTATTTTATCATTTGTATCTCTTCAGCACTTAGCACAATTCCTAGCACATAATAGTAATAATAATGGTTACCTTTTAGTATTTACAACATACCACACACCATAACACTATCTTGTGTGAACTAAATCATTTAATTTTTAAAAACTGGGCCAGGTATGGATGAGCACACCTTTAATCTCAGCACTAGGGAAGCAGGGGCAGGCAGATCTCTGTGAGTTCCAGGCCAACCTAGTCTGTATAGCAAGTTCTAGACCATCCACGGCTACATGGTGCGACCCTGTCTTAAAAAAAAAAATTTCTAAAATTGTGTGTATGTGCATGATGTGTTGTATGTATGGGCACATGTGCCATGGTATATATGTGGAGAGAAGACAAATTTGTGGAGTCATTTCTCTCCTTCCACCTTTATGTGGATCTGGGACTTAAACTTAGGTCATTAGGCTTGCAAGGCAAGCACCTTTACCTGCTGAGCCAACTCACCATGACTGAATCATTTAGTCCTCTCAGCATCATTTATTCTTAGCCCTGTCTCACAGAGTGGTAGCAGGACTCAGGGCCTTACCAAATTTGCCCAAAGTCATTACACTGCTGGGGACTAGAGCCAGGTGATTGGCAACATGAACCCTGTGCTCCTTATACCAGCACTGTATTGTACTCAGGAGGGTGAAACATGTTCCTCTTCTTTCTTTCAGAACGCCATGACGCCTTGTATGTGGTGGGAGCTCTTGATGAAACACTGGAGCTGAGAGGATTGCGATACCATCCGATTGATATTGAGACCTCGGTGTCTCGGGTCCATAGGAGCATTGCTGAATGGTAATTTTCCTTATGCAAACTGACTGGTTAGGTAGCTATTTGTACCAAATTCCACCTACATTCAAGCTCCTTGCGAAGTCAGGAAATAAGTAGACTAACTTTTGTCTTGTTGCACAGCCTGCTATGGCTGACCAAGCCTGTTCACAAGAGGAAGAAAGGCCCTGGAGATGCTGTGAAACACTGATACATTCTATGGAGCACTGTGGAACTGAGTCTTTCTTTAAAGGCAGACTCTCATAAACAGGACTAGCAGATCATCTGCCTCTAGGAAGTCAGGATAATGTGGTAGGACGAACTAGAACTTTAAGGTCAAAAGACCCAATTTAAAAGTTCACCTTGGGTCAGTGAGATGGCTCATCAGGTAAAGGTGTTCACAGTCAAGCGTGCTGGCTGCGTTTGTTTCCCAGAACCCACATGTTGGAAGAAGAGAACCAACTCCCTACCTTTCCACATTGTTTTCCTCGTCTGTAAAATGCTTCCTTGCACTTCTGCTTATTGGAAGATCAAATGAACGTAAGCTTTAGAAACCGTCAGTGGGAAGCAGGTGAGACATTGGTATTACCATCTCTTGCTGTCCTAATCTCACGACAGGAATTCACCCTGCATTCCCCTGATCAGGGGTCATGTAGCCTCCTGTGGGTTTTGCCTACTGGTTTTCATTCTGGGTTCCTAATTACAAAGACTTCATCCAGTTTCATCTCTGTTCAACTCCTTTTGTCCTTCTGTCCTTCTCCAGCTTTTCCCCTATTGCGTAGCCACAGTTGTTTGGTTTGTTTTATCCTGATGGTTGTTTATGCTTTTCAGATACCCTTTATCTAAGATGTTCTTGTTGGGCATGGTAACACATACCTGGATCCCAGCATTAGAGAGGCTGAGACAAGATCATGAGTTCAAGGCCAACCTGGGCTATATAGGAAGGAGATCTTGCCTGTGCTGGATAGCTTTAGTGTCAACTTGACACACCTGGGTTGAGGGAGCCTCAATTGGGGAATTATCCCTGTCTCACAGAGTGGTAGCAGGACTCAGGGCCTTACCAAATTTGCCCAAAGTCAGCCAGGAGATTGGCAACATGAACCCTGTGCTCTTTACACCAGCACTGTATTGTACTCAGGACTGGCCTGTATGGGGCATTTTCTTGGTTGTTGAGTGATGTGTGAGGGCCCAGCCCACTGTGGGTGGTGCCACCCCTGGGCAGGTGGGCCTGTGTTACATAAGAAAGCAGGCTGAGCAGGGGCCAGGGGAGCAAGCCAGTAAGCAGCATCCCTCCATGGCCTGTGCTCCAGCTCCTGCCTCCAGGTTCCTGCCCTGAGTTCCTACCTTGGGCTCCCTGATGAACTGTGACCCGGGATATGTAAGCTAAATAAACCCTTTCCTCCCCAGGTTGGTAGTGGTCAGAGTATTTTGTCACAGCAATGAAGAGACAAACTAAGACACTGCCTTAAAACAAAGAGACAGAAAAATTGTTCTTTCTTGTCTTGGTCAGAGTTTCTCCCCAGACTTAACCATCTTTAGATAAAGAAGCATCCAAGAAGCATCAGAGAGGCAGGTGCCACACTGATCTCTAACTACATATTCAGCTTTCATTGTAGCCAAATACTATGTACAGCATCTTTAATAATTGGAATCTTTAAAAAAAAATGTGCATGAGTGTATTGCCTGCATGTATGTAAGTGCTGCAACCCATGTTGTACAGTGCCCACAGAGGTCAGAAGGGAGTGTTAGGTGTCCTGGAACTGGAGTTAGAACAGTTGTTAAATGCCATGTAGATGCTAGGAACCAAACTTGGGTCCTCTGTAAGAGCAACCAGTGCTTTTAACTACTGAGCCATCTCTCCAGGCCCTGGAATCATTTTTAAAAAGCAGTTTAACACTGCATATTACAAACTAGGTGTATTAGTCACTGTTCTGTTGCTGTGATAGAAACACTGACCTAAGCAATTTATACAAGGAAGAGTTTATTTGAGCTTATGGTTCCAGGGGAATTACAGT
The DNA here is from genome assembly GCF_000622305.1 of Nannospalax galili. Classification (NCBI taxonomy): domain Eukaryota; kingdom Metazoa; phylum Chordata; class Mammalia; order Rodentia; family Spalacidae; genus Nannospalax; species Nannospalax galili. The sequence goes on from NW_008342012.1 coordinate 15,693, forward strand.
CCGTCATGGCAGGGAGACATGGTGGCTAGAGGTGGCTGGAGCAAGAGCAGCAGAAGCCAAGCTCTCACATCATCACTCAGGCACAGGAAGCAAGAGAGAGGACTGGTGATCTGGCAAGGCTTAAGAACTCTCTAAGCCCACCCCCAGTGACGTTCTTCCTCCAGGATAGCTACACCTTCTAAAACCTCCCAAAACAGCGCCATCATTTGGGGACAAAATGTCCAAACACTTGGAGCCTATGAGGGACATTTTCATTCAAACCATCACATTCCACCCCGGCCCCCATAGACTCATGACCAGATAAAATGCAAAATGCATTTAGTCCAACTTTAAAAGTCCCCATAGTCATTATCAGTCTCAATACTATTCAAAAGTCAACAGTCCAAAGTCTATTCTGAGACTCAGGTAAATCTTTTAACGGTAAGCCTCTATAAAATCAAAAGACAAATTACATACTGCCAACATTCAGTGAAACCGAATACACATTATGATTCCTAAAGGGAGGAATGGAGGCATAGTAAGGAAATACCGGACCAAAACAAGACCAAAAACCAGCAGGGCAAACATCAAACCCAGTAGCTCCACATCCAACTCCTGGTACTTTACTTCCAAAGGGCTTAGATGGCTCAGCCTCTCCAGCTTTGCTGTGTGCAACACACATCTCTCTCTTGTGCTGGTACCACTCCCTGTGTGCAGGTCTTCTTGGCAGATGCCTCACAGCTCTGGCATCACGAACTTCTTGGGGTCTCCACTGCCAAACAGGCTTCGCCTTCACAGCTTCATGAAATGGCCTGTCAGGGCCTTCTCTAGGCAGGGGCACCCCTGTTTCACGCTGCCTGGCCTTTGAGGCTCTCTGAAACCTGGAAGGAAGAATTGATGACCCCTTCACTCTTCCATCTTTCATGACTCTAAAGCCAGCACCAGGTGAAGGACACTGCCAAGTTTGACTGGAAGTCTGGGGTGGACTCCAGCCTGCTTTATCCATTTTAGAAGCTTTTCTCTTCAGTGGCCCCTGCAGCATTTTCCTTTCACAAGGTGGAGGCTTACCTGGGTGTGGTCTTGCCCTTCAGGCCCTCTCTCCATTGTTTAAGTTTGGATCTCTAGGCCCCTCCTTAATCACTTTAATCTCCTTATCAGAGGGATCCTCTCCATCACATGCCAGGGCTCCAACATTTATCTTCCTGGTGCTCTTCTTCAATCCAAACTGTACTTCTTTCTGCCCCATTTGCTCTCTTTCACTGTAGATCTGCATGATATTCATACCACCATTTCGACATTAGGCTGTCTTGAAATTTTTTCCTCCAGAGAAATTAGTCCATTGCTTTTCAACTTAGCCTCAGGCAAGCTTTTAGGTCGAGGGCAGACTCCAGCTAGACTCTGCCAAAATATCCCAAGTGCTGCTTAAATCCTTATTTCCCTCTGGAACTACATTGTTCTCAGCACTACTTTCTTCCAGGCGTTTACTACAATGGCCTGTTAAGCTCTGCTTACAGCAAGCAACCACTTTTCTAGGCCAGACTTCCAAAGTCTTCCACATTTCTTCAAAACCCCACATGGTCAGGTTCTTCACAGCCAACAGCCCACTCTCTGGTACCAATTACTGTATTAGTTACTTTTCTGTTGCTGTGATAGAAACACTGACCCAAGCAATTTATAGAAGGAAGAGTTTATTTGTACTTACGTTTCCAGGGGAATTACAGTCTGCCATGGCAGGGAGGCATGGTGGCTGGAGGTGGCTGGAGCAGGAGCAGGAGCAGCAGAAGCTAAGCTCTCACATCACGCAGGCACAGGAAGCAAGAGAACAACTGGAGATCAAGAGAATGAGAGAACAAGGCTTAAGAACTCTCTAAGCCCACCCCCAGTGACATGCTTCCTCCAGGATGGCCACACCTTCTAAAACCTCCCCAAACAGCACCATCATCTGGGGACAAAAGGTCCAAATACACCATACTAGGTCATACCTTCTGACCTAATAATCCACTCTGTGGACAGTGACTTTCTCCCTTGTGGTACTTTTACACAATAGGGGATACTTATATTGCAAACAACAGAAATTGCTTCAAGAAAGCTTACGAAAAGCCAGGTATAAAAAAGCTACATTGGGGGGGGGCGGATCTCAAAAGCAACAAGGAGACCTTAAATGAAAGAGTTTGTGGGAAAACACTTGGATATGTCAGTGTTTCTAAATTAACTCTTGAGTCTCAGAACAGGTTACGAACAAGGCTCAGCAATTAAGAGCACTTGGTTGCTCTTGCACAGGACCTGGGTTCAGTTCCTAGATGTGTCATACCCACATGACAGCTAACAACCACCTGTAACTCCAGTTCCAGGGGATCTCACACCTTCTCGACTCCATGGGCATTGCCTACACATAGTGTGTTTATATAAATGCAGGCAAAACACTGACACAAAAATAAATAAATCAAAAATTTTTTAAAAGAACAAGGGACGGGATTATTAGGAATTACTGGCCTACTTTCTGATGCCATGTGAGCAACTTTATTCATTCTCTCTTCCCCTGAAGAGTTTCTTTATACCTCTAGCTAGCCCTGAACCATCACACACATGTATCCTGGAGTAACAAGCTAATGACTTTGAATCCTACTGTCAGACTCCCAGGAAATTTGGAATGACCCAGCTAATCAGCTGTATATTAGGGCACACTCATATACTGTGTACATGGCTGCTGGCCTTTTGATTGAGATCTAAGAGAGAAAGCAGATGTCAGAGAAGTGAACATATATCTCAGAAGGTACTATGAAGGCGAGAGCTGGTGAGATGGAATAATGGGTAAAGGCGCTTGCCATTGAGCCTAATGATCTTGGTTTAATTCCTGGGACCCACACTGTGAAAGGAGTTGTCCTCTGACCTGTGCACATACCATGGCACATGTGCCCCCTCACACATTTATATACATACACCCGCAAAATAACTATAAAAATTGTTTTAAAAGATAAGTAGTAATGTGATAGCATATTAACTGGATGTCATTGAAATTTCAGTGCCGTGTTCACGTGGACCAACTTGCTGGTGGTAGTTGTGGAACTGTGCGGCTCTGAACAGGAAGCCCTGGACCTGGTTCCTCTAGTGACCAATGTGGTCTTAGAAGAGCATTATCTCATCGTTGGTGTGGTGGTTGTGGTGGACCCAGGGGTCATCCCGATCAACTCCAGAGGAGAGAAGCAGAGGATGCACCTCCGTGACAGCTTCCTTGCTGACCAGTTAGACCCCATCTATGTGGCTTATAACATGTAGCCAGCCTTGTGGGGGCCACAGAGGCCATCCTAAGGGCCACAGAGACTGAAGACCCGTGGCTAGGATCCAGCTTTCAGCTGGTGTGAAGTAAGCCAAGGTGGCTATGGTATAGCCTTCATCTCATCCTGTGGAATTCTGCAGTCATACAACACCAAGGAAAGGGGAAATTCTGTGCAACAGCACGTTACTAAAGCAGTTACTTGCATGTTGCATTTTCTTCATCTGGTGTACATACTTGTATTTTTACCTGTTTTAGAATTTTATAAGGGAGTTTAACAAATTCACATGAGGGGGTAGTCCACAGTTCCCCACTCTGTACTGTATTTTGCCATTTTCCTGTAGCTAGGTGTTCTGCAGGGCTTGTTAACATGAAACTACTCAGCTTGAGTCAGCCCATAAGCCAATCAAGTAACCCACTGAATATGAGAATTGCTTTATATATCTAATTTTTGATTATACAGCATTTGACCGGTGTTTTAAACATGTAAATAAGAATGCACATAATTCAACTAAATCATTGAAGAATCGGCTTGTATCATAACAACCACCGAAGCAGAACTGCGTCTACTTGGAGCGGATTCCACTGTAGTAACTGAGTAGGTAACCGAAGGTGCAGCTCCTTTGCAGCTCTCACTGCTCATCCTTTTGTCTGTTGGCTGGTGTACTTTACAAACTAAAGCTGCCTGTTTTTAAACCTTGCATTTCTGGAATTAGCTTAAGCTTCTAAGGATGCAACACATTCCTCTGAGCTGAAAAATCAAAATTTTGATTCCTCAGACCCTAGCCTATTCTAAAGAACCACAATAGCTCACTTGGGCCCCAGTGCAGACACTGTCTTTCACGTTTAGTGTGACTGTGGAATTTAAAATTTCCTCTCTTTCTGAACTCTTTGTCAGCTCTTGTCTGCCATTTACACACAGATCTTCTCCCTCATCCCCAAAACTGAGGAGTGGGACTCTGTCCTCAAAGTCTGTGAGGGCAGGAAGTTTAAAGCAAGAATGTTGGGCTGGGAAGGCAGTGGGTCAGCCAGCACATGGAACTGTGAGCCACATATGCAAAACCTTAACCCCTGAGTGGTTTAGGTTGCCAGAACAGCCAGGTTTGTGCTGAAACAGGGAAGTCCGTATGCAAGAAACTCTGAAATAACAGGTGCCCAAGCCAGGCTCAGTGTAGGACTGAGTTTGGCCTCTGGCTCAGTTTCCTTTCATTGGTCTGATACTTCATATATTTGAATATAGTTAAATTTTATTATTTTTTTCTTAAAGAAATATTTTTAAAAATTAAAGAAAACCTCAAAAGTGAAAAGAATTAGCCTGTTAAATCAGAATGGTTCTCTTTGACCCATTCTGGTCTATTATGTAAATATTTATTTTGATAATGCATATTATTTACCCCACTGTAACATCATGTAAACTAAATGTGTTTTTAAGCAATTTTTAAGACTTGTAATTACCCTGAAAATAAGGTTTATAAAGCAAAGACCAGACTCTTGACCTGGCAGCACTAATGGGCTGCCTTCCCAGTCTCCCACTCACAGACACTATGACCCCTTTTACATAGTCCTCTTCTTCCTAACTCATTCTCCACAGAGGGAAGACCACTGCACTTCCAGATTCAGATCTCTGACATTTTGGATAGGATTAACTAAGGTGATGAAGTGCTAGGGTATACAGGAAGGTAATGCTTCTGTTGGGTAGTGTGAAATCTCAGGCTAGCAATGGACTGATTTACAAAGAAAACAGCCTCTTATTTGGGAAGTAGTTCTTTAAAGCTATTTGCTTTGCTTTGTTCTTTAGTTTCTAAGACAGGATCTTGCCACATAGCCCAGGCTGGCCTTCAATTTGTAATCCTTCCTCCCCAGTGCGGGATTACAGGCCAACACTACACACTTGGCTCTTAAGGCAGTTTTTAATGATTCACTTTCTAAAGCAGGGTAGCCTGGATATTAAAAAGTTCCATGCCAGTAACCCCCAAGTTCCAAGAAAGTACATAGACTGATTCTATGAGTTTATTGAAAATTCTTATGAATACAACTTTAAAGTGTCACCATCTAGGGAAAGATTGTCTGCAATAATGTAACTCGAGCCACATTTGTAATTTAAACTTTCTAATAACCACTTTTTCTTTTTTTTTTGGAGACGGTCTCACTGTGTAGCCCTGGCAGGCCTGGAGATTGACATATAGCCCTGACTAGCCTGGAACTCACAGATATCTACCTACTTCTGCCTCCTGAGTGCTGGGGTTAAAGGCGTACACCACCATGACCAGCTAACCACATTTTTAAAAGTTTAAAAAAAAATGCATGTGGTAATGATTTTAATGTATTTACCCAAAATACTATTATTTTGGTATGAATAATTTAGTTATTGAGATATTTTCCATTCTTTTTAAAAATCAATCTTTGAAATCCCATGTGTATTAAACACATTTTAGTTCGTACTAGCCACATTTCAAGTCTTCAGCAGCCAGGTGTGGCTAGAGGCTATACTGGCCTATATTCAGTCCTCCAAGTGCAGTCCAGTACTTTGTTCATCTCAGTGTGGCTAGCCCCTAGTTACTTGGGGGATAATTACCTAGTTTATCATTCCTCAGTCATCTTTTTTTTTTTTTTTTAACAGTACTCTCAGGGCATTGGCCTTGCATGTACTAAGCAGGCCTTCTGCCACTAAGCTCATCCCCAGCCCTTGGTTTTTTTGTTGTAATGTAGCCCAGGATGGCCTGGAACCCCCAATCTTTCTTCCTCTGGGTCCTGAGTTCTGGGATTGTAGGCATGCTTCTCCATGCCTGGCCTCAGGTCCCCCTTTTTTTTTTCCTTTCTGACTGTGACTACCTTATTTTTATTTTGGTGTTGCTTTGTTTTGTTTTATTTTTGGCCCATCCCCCAAAGCTAGACTGTGTTAATAGAGGAACAGAAGTTGAGAGCTGCCCTTGAGCTGTCCTTGTAAGTCCTCCTCAGGAACTGGGAAGACCCTGAAGGGAGAGGAATATCTACCTCACACCTCCCGGATGGGGTTTGTGGGGTCAGCTGAACATTTAAGGTCTATGTCAGACTTGAGCTTTTAAAACAACAACAACAAAAACATTTCTCTTGATGACAAAATGTTCTTGCCCTTTCCACATTCGGTAGAAACTGTGGTAGAGCTGACTCTGAAGGCAAAACTCCAAGTCAGTTATTCACGGAACAGAAAAGGCCCACAGCCCTTCCAATCCTAGAACACTGTCTGAGGAGAGGCACTAAACCAAGAGCAAGCCCCAATTTCAATTACAAGATTAAAACAAAACAAAATGCCCTTTTTTTTTTGAGATGGGGTTTTGCTATGTGTATGTAGCCTAGGCTGGCTCACCTGACAAGCAGTAACTGAGGTGGTTCAGGAAGGGGCTGCATGAGGAAAGTTCTAGGCCCTAGGGATTCTTGGAGCTGCACCACGCGTCTTTTGCTCTGGAGCCCTTAGAATGCCCATCCTGCTTCAGCAGACGTGCAGTCTTTAACTCCTGTGCACAGAGCCCCCGGTTCTCCCCAGTACCAAGTCCTTTCCTCCTGCAGTTGTGTTGCAGCTGCTTAGGGACCTTGGTTTGTCTCCTCACTTTAGTCCATGGTAGTGCTTGTTTAATGCTTTCCTTGAATCAACAAAGGGCCTGAGGCCTTAGGCTTGTGTTAAGGTCTCTGCCCCAGGCATGGTGCTCAATATCTTGGCCAAATAAGTTACTTTCCTGGACTATCCAGGAATCTTTTAAACTAAAGCAATGAGGAGTTACTACCTTACCCTCAAACGCTGACATAATCTATGCCTTAGTGTTGTTTTTGTTGTCTGCTTGATGTAAAAGCAAGAATATTTGGAGCAAGAAGCTGCAATACTCCAAACTCAAACGCCTTTATCATTCGTACATTTCTGGTTTAGGTCTGTGTAGATGGGCCATGTGATTTGTCCAGAGGAAGAGACTGTAAAGAGATATGAATAAGTTTTTTAGTCCTAAATGCTGTGTTGTTTACTTTGTCAAGATGATAATTACCCCTGTCAAATTCAAACTATAGTACTGTGTAATTATGTATAAAGTCTTTTATTTATTTGAAATTAGATTAGATATACATTTTTAAATTTAACATCTGGCTGGACAGTGTTCTATTAACTCATTGAATGTGTTTCCTTTGTCTTGTGTTAATAAATATTGATGCTTGATTGTATTTAATCCTTCATACATTGGGTGGGGTTCCCCCCATGTGTGCGTGTGTGTGTGTGTGTGTGTGTGAAGTGTAGTGTAGTGTAGTGTTGGAATTAAACCCCAGGTCTCAGGCAGGCTGAGCATTCTTTCTAGCACTGAGCCACACATCCAGTCCAGGAATTGATTAAATGTAAAGTTGGGCTGGGCATGGTGGTGCATGCCTTTACTCCCAGCACTTGGGAGGCAGAGGCAGGTGAATCTCTGTAAATTCAAGGCAGCCTGGCCTACATACTGAGTTCCAGGCCAGCTGGGGCTACAGGGAGACCCTTTCTCAAAAAGATCATAAGAAAAACAAAAAGTAAAGTTGGGGAGGAAGCTCTGCAGTGGTCTAAGGAAATAACAGAGCTCTGAACTTGGTGGTATTAGAGGAGGTTAATGAGCAGTAGTGTTACTCTGAAAGCCCAGAGGGATGTTTGCTGTCAAGATTTTTCTTTTTCCTTTTTTTAACCTTGAAAATCTTTTTTTCCTTCAGATTTTATTACTTTTTAAATTTTTAAAATTTCAGTACATCTTGTTTATCTTGGTGGGGGAGTGTTGTGGTATGTATGTGGAGGTCAGAGGCCAACATTTGGGAGTCATCTTTTGGGAGTCCACTTTTGGTACCTCCATCTACCATGGAGGTCCTAGGGATTGAACTCAGGCCACCAGACTTGGCAGCAAGCATCCTTTACCTCTGAACTATCTTGCCAGCCCAGTTGTCAGGATCTTTTCAAGATAACATTTATCATTTTTTGCCTCTGACCATGTGGCATTTGTAGTTTTATGGTCTGGATCTTACACTGGGTGCTTTCTAATCTGTAGTTGGGCTAGATTTTGGCCTTTCTTCAGGTGAGGCTTCACTTGTTCTTCTACTTCCTATTTTCAGGAAACCTGAAGAGAACCCATCAAACTGTGCTCACAGACATTTGAAGTTGGTTTTTGAAGTATAGGCCAAGCTCTTTTAACAGCTGAGGACATTTTCTTTTTCCACCTAAACATTTATCAAGTGCTAGCCCCAAGCACAAGGCACTGTGATAAGAGCTGCAGCTAGAGAAAAATAGGAAGTCACTGCCCTCAAGGAGATACAGGACCCATCAGGACATGCAATGAAGAGCTGGAGCAGAGTGGGCTATGAAAGTAGGTCCACAGGCAGCAATCCAGTGGCCAGGGGGGGCAGTGAGAAATTGTGTGCCGGAGGGTATCTGAACTGAGATTTGTTTTGTTGGTTTTTTTTTTTTTTTTTTTTTTTTTTTTTTTTTTTTTCAGTGATAGAGGCTTTTGTTTTAACTCTAGCGATCGGAACTCACTGTAGACCAGGCTGGCCTTGAACTCAGAGATCCAACTGTCTCTGCCTCCCGAGTGCTGGGATTAAAGGCATGCACCACCATGCCCAGTTATGTTTTAATTATTTTTAAAAAATTTTCAGTGTATGAGTATATACACATGTATATAAGTGCACCTGTGCTGTGCAATGCTTGTGGAGGTCAGAAGAGGGCGTTAGATCCCCTGGAACTGGAGTTACAGTTGTTAGCTGCCATGTGGCTGCTGGGTCCTCTGCAAGAGCAGTCAGTATTGCTCTTAATCCCTGAGCCATCTCTCCAGATTTAGTTTTTGAAGACATTCTCTAGTCTATGTTGGCCTCAAGCCATGTGATCCTCCTGCCTGACCTTTCTAAGCACTGGGATTAGAGCTATGAGTTACCATGCCTGTACTGGACTTAAAAAAAAAAAAGTATTTATTTTATGTGTATATTTCCTGCAGGTATGTCCACCCGTGTTGGGGAGATCAGAAGAGGGCATCAGATCTTCTGGAACTGGGGTTATGGATGCTTGTTAGCCACCACATGGGTGCTGGGAACCAAACCCTGATCCTCTGTAAGAGCAGCCAGTGGTCTTAAATGGTGCGCTATCCCTCCATTAGTTAGTTAGTTAGTTAGTTAGTTAGAGACAAGGTCTCCCTGTAGCCTCATCTTGCTCAGAACTCACTATGTAGACCAGCCTATCCCCAATTTCTCCCAGAGATCTGCCTCTGACTTCTAAGTGCTGAAATTAAAAGCATGTGCCACCACGCCTGGCTGATGCAAGGTTTGAAGAGATAAAAGACAAATATAATTAATGGAGGTTTGAACCAGGGATGAACTAAGGGTCTTGTGTATCATTCCAAAAGTTTTGAACTTGTATCCAGGAGGGGTGGAAATGATGTAACTACAGCACTCAAGTATTAAAACAATTAATGAAGATGAAGCTGCCTGTGCAAGATCCTGTTTGGTTCAGTTTTCTGTACTGAAAAAAAAGGTGGGGAGGGGTGCTGGACAGATGAGAATGGCTCAGCAGTTAGGAGCACTTGCTGCTTTCACAGAGGAACTCTCAGGTTGGGTTCCCAGCACTCACATGGCTCACAACCACCTATAAATCCAGTTCCAAGGAATTTGATGCCCTCTTCTGGCCTTTGCAGGCACCAAGCATGCAACTGATGCAGATGCATTCATGCAGGCAAACACTCATACATAAAACTTCTTAAATGTGTGAGTGTTATGATTGCATCTAAGTGCATTTATGTTGTGCAGGGCCACTGGAGGACAGAAGAGATCGCTGGATCCCTGGAACTGGAGTTATGGTTAGCATGTGGGTTCTGGGATTTGAACCCGGGCTGCCGGTGCTCTTAACCGCTCGCTGAGCCATCTCTGTATCCACACACATTACTTTTTGGGGGGGTCTTTTTGAGACAGGGTTTCCTTGTAGCCTCAGCTGGCTTAGAACTTGATATGTAGACCAGGCTGGCCTTGAAGTCAGAGATCTGCCTGCCTCTGCCTCCCAAGTGCTGGGACTACAGGCGTGCAATACTATGCCCAGCACATAACTTTTTTAACTAAAGAACTTTTATTATTTTTTGGGACAGGGACTGTGTAGCCCTGGAACTCACTATATAGACCATGCTGGTCCTCCTGCCTCTACCTCTCAAGTGCTAGGATTAAAGGCATGCACCACCACATCCGGCTAAAATTTTAACTTTATTTTTATTTTTTTGGTCTTTTTGAGGGTCTCCCTGTAGCCCCAGCTGGCCTGGAATTTGCTGTGTAAGACCAGGCTGGCCTTGAACTTAAGAGATTCGCCTGCCTCTGCTTCCCAAGTGCTAGGACTAAAGGCATGCCCTACCACGCTGGATCTCCAGCCCCGAAATTGAAAAAAAAAAAAAAAAACATTGCTGTGCACTCAGCAATTCAAATGTTAACGGCACCGTATTTCATCTGGGGTGTCACGTAGCCCACATCAGCTTTAAAGTATGTAGTTGAGGATGACTAACTTTTTGGTGGACAATCAAATCCAGGGGAACGCAACCATGCTAGGCAAATACACGTCCTCAGCCCAACCTTGAATTTACATCCTCTTGCCTCCACCTCCTGAGATTACAGGGATGTGCTACGCTACTGTTTTTGTGGAACATACAACTGAGCTGCAGTTGACGTGGAAGCCCAGGGTTCTGTCCCCGGCACTGGGGGAACATTAACAGGGAATCCCTCGAGGACCCCTTTTTCCTCTAAGAAGCACGTATGGCAGTGTTGGTCAAGGCCACGGACCCCAACAGAGGCGGCCAGAGCTAGAACACCGACCCACACCTGAATGCAGCCTGAGACCAACCCAGGCGCCTAGAACCTCCGGAAACAGGCCTGAGAACCTTAAAACCCCGAGTCTTGGGCGACTTCCAGCGCCACGCGCGCGGCGAGTCACGTGGGCACGAAGTGACGCAGCACGTTGGGCGGTGCAGACCCCGCCTCGCTCCCCCCACGCTCCCTTGTACTGTCAGTCACCCCCCTGCCTGGTGCGGATCATGCCGCCAATGGCGGCCCACTCGGCCGAGAAACGGTAGCCCGGGACAGTTGACTTAAGTTACACGGCTTCTCCCCGCCCCACTGACCCCAGAGAGAGGTGCGTCCTCGCCGCGGTCGGGGGGCCGGGAAGTAGGGAGTAAGGTCGGCTCCACCTGGGAGGGGGAGTGGAAGTTCCCGCCCCGGGCAGAAGCCAGGCGACACCGTAGGTAAGTCGGGGCGGCGGGCAGCTAGGCGTTCCGAGCGGAAGCGCGGCGTGGTGGGGACGCAGCGGCGGGCGCGTGCCGGCCGGGGGTCGCGCGCTGCGCTGTGCCGCCGTCCGGTGGGGGAGGGGCGGAGGGGGTGGGGCCGACCGCGCGCTTCCGGCCGCGCGCCAGGGCATTGAGTCCGCTGCCCGCCCGCCGTAAACAGAGTGGAGCGCGGGGCGGGGCGGGGCGGGGCGCGGCGTTCGCTCCCGAGCGGGTAGGCCTGTGGATAAGGACACGGATCTGTGCGCCGTACGTGGCTGCGGCGGCCGATCGGGAAGAGGGAGGGCGGCTGCCTGTCACCCGGCTCCAGGAAGGCGGTCCTCCCGCCTAGATGGCGGGGAAGCCTAGGCCGCTGACCGTGTGAGGCAAAGTGCTGTGCTCTGCCCTCACGGCCGGTTCTCAGCTGACCCCCGCGGGGCGCGCCGCGTAGCCACTGTGGTGTAGACTGCGCTCTCCTCGCTGCCATGTCCCTTTCAGGAGGGTGATCAAACTCGACCCGTGTCCGACTCCGGTGTAGGGCTTACAGGTGTGCGCCGCCAAGTCCTGTTTATGCCTTACGATTGTTTCGTCTTTCGGGTTTGAGATAGAGCCTCCTGAGCGGCCCTCAGACTCTAGACCAGTCTGGCCCCCAGCGCGTCCGGCCTAAGTCAGCTTTTTTGGTTTTGTTTTTTTTACTTGAGACTGGGTCTTGTGCTATATTCCTAGCTGGCCTTGAACTCAGGGCAGGCTAACTACGCCTGCCTCCCGCGTGCTGGGATTACAGCCTGAGCCCCCACGCCCTTCAGGAAGAGCTTTGGTCCACTAAAGTTCAAGAGCGCCTTGACGTCCGAGACCATTTCAGCGTAGCTGTGCTCGGGGTCTGTAAAATTAGCCTCACCTCGGGTAAGAGTTTGGAAGGTATTTACGTTCGCAATTTTTTTTTTTGAGAGAAGGTCTCATCATGTAGCCCTGGCTTGCCTGGAGCTTGCTATGTAGACAAAGCTGGTCTTAACCTCACAGAAATCTGCCTGCCTCTGCCTCCCGAACGCTGGAATTAAAGGCTTGCACCACATCGTTAGGCCGAAGATGTTTTTATTAAAAATACTAGTCCTCCCCCCTCATTCTGTCTCAATTAGAATGTAACTCTCAACTGTAGAGTTTCCCTAGTAGTCACAGGGTTTGATCTCCAGCGCTTGAAACAGAACATGGGATTTTAGAAGCAGTACTGTCCTAAAATTGAATTTAATAGTGTTTGTGGTTCTATGATGGTTTGGTCTGATATGACTGCAGCACTACTGTATTACCTTCAGAAAATCCTCTGATGAATTTCCAATTCTAATATAAGGACTACTAGATAGTAGTCTCTTCAAAAAATTACCTTCAGAAAATCCTCTAATGAATTTCCAATTCTAATATAAGGACTACTAGATAGTAGTCTCTTCAAAAAATTACCTTCAGAAAATCCTCTAATGAATTTCCAATTCTAATATAAGGACTACTAGATAGTAGTCTCTTCAAAAAATTACCTTCAGAAAATCCTCTAATGAATTTCCAATTCTAATATAGGGGGTAATATCTATAAATTCCCTTGTGCCTCAGTTGCTCTGTTTCTGAAGTGGGGTGAATTTCTTTACCCCAAGTGCTGCTGTTTCTTTACATTTTGTTAGTTTTAGGTAACTAGATCTAAGTAGGCATGTGGATTTGTTTACATTGATGATGTGAAGGCAGTATAGGGAAGGGATGTTATCTTTGACTTCCTGTGGCTAACATTCTGGTGGAGAAACAGAAAAAACAGGCCATTACAATGCTATTGTGAGTGCCATAAGGATGGAAAACATTAAAGGAACACAGTCAGCTTCTAGACTAGTCTAGAGAGAGTCCTGAAGGTTTGTGTAGAAGTGTAAGTCATAGAAAAAAGCCTCCCAAGGAGGAAGGAGCTGAGTGTTTGCAACATAGTGAATAGCATATATGAAAGCCTCAAGGTGAGGAAGGGCAAACCAGGCAGAAATTTGGGCTCTAAAAGATTCAGTGTGATTGCCAGATGTGGTGACTCGTGCCTTTAATTCCAGCACTTGGGAAGCAGAGGCAGGTGGATATCTGAGTTCAAGGCCAGCCTGGTCTACCTGGTGAGTTCCAGGACAGCTGGGGCTACAGGGAGACCCTGTCAAAAAAAAAAAAAACAAACCCCCAAAGATTCAGTGTGACTGATAGTGATTTTGAAAGGAGATAATAGGGTTCAAGTTGTGGAAATAAATGTCCAGTAAGGGGGCTCCTAACCCTGACCTTACCAAAGTTTAGCGTCTTTTTCAGGGAAGGAAACTAAGACCCCTTCGACTGATCAGATGAGAATACTGTACTTTATAGTTACTGTTTACTACATGAAGGTCTCTTGCCTTTAGCACACATTAGTCTGAACAGGCCCCTGTCCTTAGGGGGCTTAAAACTGGGGAAAAAGCACTTGGAAGGCAGAGGCAGGCAGATGTCTGTTAAATGGAGGCCACCTTGATCTACATAGTTCCAGTCCAGTTAGGGCTACAGGGAGGTCCCATCTCAAAAAGACAAAACAAAAACACCACAATAAAATGTCACCTCATACCTATTAAAATGGTTAATACTAAAACAGAAAAAATGGGCAGTGTTGGCAAGGATATGGAGAAATTAGAATCCTTATTCTAGGGTATTGGTAGGCGTGTAAAATGGTACAGTTGCATAGTTCCTCAAAACATTTAACACAGAATAATGAAGTGATCCAGAAGTTTCTTATTTATATACAAAAGAATTAAAAGCAAGGTCTTGAGATAGTTGTGAATCCATGTTTCATAGCAGCCTTATTCACAACAGTCAAAAGGTAGAATCAACTTCCAATATTTATCAGATGAATAGATAAGCAAAACATGGGAGATACATTCCTGGGGTGTCATGTCAGAGTATGGATGAATTGAACACATTTTGCTCAGTGAAGTAATGCAGTCACAAAACACATTCTGATTCTCCTTGTGTGGGGTACCTAGAGTACTCAAAACTGTTAGAAACAGAAGTAGATGGTATTTGCCAAGGGCTTGGGGAAGAAATGGAGTTATTCAGTGGGCATAAAAAAGTTCTAGAGGTTTAGTTGTGGATATATTTAACACTGATGATGCCGAGTATGGTGGAGCATGCCTTTAATTCCAGGTAGATCTTTGAGTTTGAGGCTGGCCTGGTCTACATAGGAAGTTCCAGGCTAGCTAGGGCTGAATAGTGATACCCATATGTAGCCCTGGCTGGTCTCTAAAACCAAAAATGGCTAAGATGAGAAATTTTCCTGTGTATTTTATACAATTTAACTATTTAGAAAGTGATGATAACTAGGTACCTTCTTTTAGCATCACTGACACAATATGAAGTTTAAGCATATTTTTTAAAAAATCTTTTACTTATTTTGTATGAGTGTTATGCCATTTGACATAATCAGTATGATTATTAGTCTTTAGAATCTCTTTAAAATGTAATTTTATTTATTTACTTATTTTTGGTTCAACTTTTCATAAATTTCTATATGAAATGATACATAGAGATTCTTAGCCTGGAAGAGAGAAATGCCCATGTCCATGGATAGGAAGGCTCTTTATATGTAGTAAGCATTCTGGTATCTAAGGGTTCAAAACAATCCAAAGAACATGCAACGATAGTCTCTATTTCTTTTCTTCTTTCTTTTTTTTTTTTTTTTTTTTTTTTTTTTTTTTTTTTTTTTGAGAATTTCATATATGCATATAAGGTAAGGTGTTTTGATCAAATCCATGCCCACTCCCTCCCCTCCAACATTCCCCCCTCTGAAGAGGTAACCCTAAAATCTTTTAAGG
>NW_008342012.1:31449-75745 GCF_000622305.1 Nannospalax galili
CTGTAGCCCCATTTGGCCTGGCACTATGTAGACCAGGCTGGCCTTGAGCTCAGCAAGATCACCAGTCTCTGCCTCCTGAGTGGTGGGATTAAAGGTGTGCGCCACCACGTCTGGCTAGTCTCTATTTCTTAAACCATAGCCTCCAGTTCCCTTTCAATAAAGACCACCAAATGATCAAATTTTACATGACTATGTAATATTTTCCAATATTCTATGGCACTTTTTAACTGTCTTTTTTCTTATAGCTGATTATGGAAGAATCCCATAAGAGTAACAATTCAGAGACTGCACCTCGACCTGGTTCAACAGTTCAGGGAACTCATATTTCTCATATAACCCAACAGGTAAGGCAACTCAGAATATTGAGCTGGCTAGCAGTGTGCTCAGATTAATCTGTTGTTTTAGATCACTTTGCTGTTAATGTTCAGAAAAAGAACCAAGCAAATAGAGACTTAAATTCTGAAATATAAGGAAAGTGCTTTCACATTTAGGGGGCGGGGACAGTGGAAGCCACAGGGTTTCCCTATATAGCCTAATGACTTCCAGCTTGTGATTCTTCTGCCTTTTGCCCAAGTGCTGGGATTGCAGGTATGTGCCATCATAGCCAGCTGGTTTTTCTTTCTTTTACTGATTTTAACAATAGAAAATAGATTTTATATGCTGCACAGTTAGTTTTTTTTTTTTCTGAGAAATTTTGTTGTACCTAAGAAAAATTACTTGGGTTTTGTTTTTGAGATTGGGTTTCACCATGTAGCCCAGGTTGGCCTGGAATTCTTGCTCCAGAGTACTAGAATTACAGTACTGGAATAACAGGCATGTGTCTTCATACTCAGCTTAAACCATTCTCATTTCAACAAATTAATCGTGGATATAGGAAGTGTGTTTGCTGATCTGGAAAACAGGCATATTCATTAGAGAATTTAAATTGGTAGGCATGCATAATGCAGTCTAGGAATGTAAATTTAGGAGTTACAAATACATAGGTGGGCTGGGCGGAGTGGTGCATGTCTTTAATCCTGTAGGTGGAGGCTGGCAGATCTGTGAGTTCAAGGTCAGCCTGGTCTCCATAGTGAGTTCCAGGCCAGCAGGTGCTACAGGGAGACATTGTCTTAAAAAGACCAAAAAACGCCCCCCCCCCAAACAAACAAAGACAGAAAAAACTACATACATATATACATACATAGGTGATATTTAAAATCATGGGGCAACTTGAAAGTCAAAAAGAATGTTGTCCCTGTAACAAAATAAGTTATATCTGTAATAATTAACTCTTTTGGGAGGACCCAAGCAGTTCAAGATGGGAATGGCTCACCTGTGGTATAGCACGGACAGGAGGTAGAGCTGCCATATCGGGGGAAAGAATAATTTGATCACACTTTTTTTTCTTTTGGTTTATTTATTCATTTTTTGAGGTTAGAGGGAGATTTATTGGAAGTTGTTACTTAAGGAGGAAAGAAATAAATATTGTAGGGTAAGTGGAAAAGCTAAAATTCGAGGCAGGAGGAACAAAGACTGGAACAGCTGGAACAGCTGATGTTCTGCACCATACAGTGTTTTCACCTGTTTTGGAGGGTTGATGTCACTGAATCTTGTAATCAAACTCCACCTAAAATATTCTCATCAGCTCTTCACTGAACAAAAGATGGACTGATCCTAAGTAAATCAAACCCTTCATTGTGGCCTTCACAACATAAGGAAAAATAGTGTCCTGAAAAGGGAGCCATTTCGGAAGATGGCATTCTCCCCATTTTCCTTACCTCTGTTCTTACACTGTTTGAGAAAAACAAACTTACTGGTTCAGACACTTTTGGAAAGTACCACCAGATCCGGTACTCTTCATTTCAAATGATACTGCTGGAACTAAGCATATGCACTTTGATAAAGGTGAGTTTTGTCCAGAAAGATCATCAAACTAAGAAGTGTATCAAGATGGTGAGGATGGATGTGTGGCTCTCTGGAGGTGGGTGGCAGTGGCAGGTGAAGCTTCCAAAAGTTCTGGGAAGAGGGCTTTGTCACTATTAGCAGAGTATTAGTAGGCCAGGCAGAGAGTACTTACGCCATCAGTGCCTGCGAAGTCAAACAAATACTGGTTGGTTATGAAGCTGTGTCAGGAAACTGTTATAGCCTGAGATCTTCAATGGAGTGTCCCTGTGATTTGTAAATGTAAGGTACATCCATCTGATCAAGATTTTTTCTCATTATGTAGACAATTTTTCACCTCAGTTTGGTCTTATCTTCAGGCCCTGGGAGCCGGCACCCTCAGTGTGTAGCCACGGGATTCTCCTAAGTCCACTTCCTCTAGCTGGGAATAGTGATCTCCACTGAACAAGTGGTTTTACAGTACTCTTACTTTGTATAGAATCTTTAGGAAAAATCTTCCCCAGGAGCAGGGCTGTTTCAGAAGAGTCAGCAAACAGGTCTGAGATGCTTTAGGAATAAACTACTTATACCCTCTTGATCAGTTACAAACCTATGAATAAGGCAAACTTACTGGGCAGGATTGGGAGCTGGGTTCACTCTAATTTCCCAAATGGTTCCTTGTTGGAAGTGGGGTAGGAGGGTACTGCTTCATTTGGTCTGTGTGCTGCATCCTTGACTTATGTTGTTGAAGTCTCTTTTGGTTTATTTTTAAAAAACATTTTATGACTTTTTAAATTATGTATATATGTGTGTCTTTGTGTGGGTTTGTACATGTGAGTGTAATACTGGAGTGATAGGCTACTATGAGCCGCCCGACAGAGGTGCTAGGAATCAAACTCAGGTCCTCTGTAAGAGCAGTGCAGTCTCTTAACCTCTGAGCAATCTCTCTAGTGCCTCCTGTGTTTTTGTGTTTTTTTGTTTTTTTTTTTTTGGTTTCTAAGATAAGATCTCACGTAGCCCAGATGGCCTTGAATTCCTTTCTACCTCCACCTGGGAGTCACCTGCTGGGGTTACAGGTGTGTGTGTCCATGCCTGACTATCAGCTGCATTTATTTATTTTATTTTGTATATGGTGGGGATAGCATTCATGCCACTGTACTGTGTGCATGTGCAGGTCAAAGGACAGCTTGAGGTAGAGAGCGTGCATGGACAGCAGGGGAATTTCAGTAGAGAAAACTGCTTGTCACATCAAAATGCTAGAGCTAAAAATGATGACATAGATTAAGTTGTGTTTGGGTTTAGTAAACTTGATATAGCTGAAGAGTCCGTTAACTTGAGATCAAGCAGAGCATGCAAGAACTATGGCACAGTATCTATTTCAGATAAGTATAAGTAATGGGAGTAGATAAGATTATACTGACAGGTGAGTATAGTCAGCAGTAGGTCAGTGGATGGGGACTCATGTTTCAACTCTTCGTACTTTACACAGTTGTCCTTTTTGCTATTTTGCCAATGCATTTTGTGCTGCTGGTGATGGTGCTAGTTTGCATTCTAAGTGCAAGAAGGTTATGATGGGCCTTATGGAAAAAAACATGTTTCATTTAGGCATGGGTTAATAATGCTATCAACTGCAGGTTCAGTGTTAATGAATTAGCAGTATATATCAGTTTAGGTATCTTTAATCAGAAACACACTTAAAACAAGATTATGTAACCTTGCTTGATCAGTGGAAGAAAATGTGTTCAGAGGCTTGCAAGACCTCTGTATTTCTGTAGAAACAGTAGTTCATTATTTGCTAATTTATTGTATGTGATAACTTTATAACTACTACAGACTACAATAGTCTGTATTTGGCAACAAGTTCATCGAATGCCATGACAAGAACTATTGCAGTGAATATAGGGATGAAAACCAATTGAACCAAGAAAGCATAGAAAGGAAAAAATAAACTCATTGACAACTCCTGAATGAATAAAGAGCTTCCTCAAGAAGTTTATTTTTTATTTTCTTACAATTTTTTAACATTTTATTTATTTTTATTTTATGTGTATGAGTGTATTGCCTGCATGTGTGTAAGTGCACCTGGATCATGCAATGCCCACCGAGTCAGAGGAGGGTGTTGGATTCCCTGGATGGTTATGGACAGTTACAGACATTTACAGGCAGTTGCTAGACGTCATGCGGGTGCTAGGAATGAAACCCAGGTCCTCTGCAAGAGCAACCCGTGCTCTTAACTGCTGAGCTATCTCCCCAGCCCAGAAGTTTATGTATTTTATTTATGTGTATGTGTGTATACTTGCATGAGTTGATGTGCCCTTTGTGCATGCAGTTACCCACAGAGACCAGAGGGCATCGGATTCCTTGGAACCAGAGTTGTAGGTTCACAACTGTGAACTGTCTTGTCATATAGGTACCAAAACCAAACTGGATTCTTTACAAGAACACTAAGTGCTCTTAACTACTGAGCCATTTCCCCAGCCCCAAGAATAAACTTATTTTTTAATAAGCCTATTTTTTAATGCTGTTGTTTTTGTATTTTGAGACAGGGTCTCTTTATAGCCCCAGCTGCTTTGGAGCTTACTATGTAGACCAGGCTGGCCTCTGTCTCACAGAGATCCATCTGCCTCTGCATCCCAGGTACTGGGATTAAAGGTATATACCACCACACCTGGGAAGTTTTTTTTTAATAATTTATCTATTTTGTGTTGGGGGGGTGCATACATGTGTAGAGGTCACAGTACAACTTGTAGAAATTGGTTCTCTTCCACTGTGTGAGGTCCTGGAGATGGAACTCAGGTTGACAGGCTTAGTAACAAGTGCCTTTACCTGCTGAGCCATGTCACTGGACCTTCTTAAAGGAGTTTTGCTCCAAAAAAGAGCTAAGAAATTACTTTTCGGGAGCTGGAGAGATGGCTCAGTGGTTAAGAGCACTGGCAGCTCTTGCAGAAGAACTAGGTTTCATTCTTTGCATCCGCTTGACGGCTAACAACCACCCGTAACTTGCATTGCACAACACGGGTGCAGGCAATGCATTCCTACACATAAAAATAATAAAATATTTTTTTTTAAAACTAATTTTTAAAAATTACTTTTCTGAGGTGGTTGTCAGTTATAGATCTTTTCTTCCCTTATTCCCTTCCTCCCTCCCTCAGTATGCAGGTGCCCGTGAAGGCCAGAAGAGGGCTTAGATCCCCTAGATTTGGATTTTCAGGCAGTTGTGTGCTGCCGAACATGGGTTCTGGGAAGCAAACTCAGGTCCTCTGCAAGAGCAGCAAGTACTCTTAACTGCGGAGCCATCTCTCCATACCCTATTTTTATTTATTTTTTTTAATTAATTTTTTTTTTTTTTTTCTTTTTTGAGACAGGGTCTCCCTGTAGCCCCAGCTGTCCTGGAGCTCACTATGTAGACCAGGCTGGCCTTGAACTCACAGAGATCCGCCTGCTTCTGCCTCCTGGGTGCTGGGATTAAAGGCATGTGCCACCACCCCCAGCTAATTATTATTTTTTAAATGGGAAGCATTAACAAACGGTTTATGCACCAAAGAGAATGACATAGTAGAGGGAGGAAGTTTGATGATGTAGGAAGGATAGTCCTGGGATGATGTCCTTGGGGAAAAGAGCAGATAAGAATTAGTCTACCGACTGGACATGGAAGTACATGCCTGTAATCACAGTATTTGGGAGTTAAAGGCAAGAGGATCAATCAGTTCAGTGCTAGCCTTAGATACACAGCAAGGTTCAAAGTCAACCTGTGCTATGTGAGACCAGGCCTCAAACAAAATGGGTCTACAAGTGGAGAAGTTAGTTCATATGTATCTTTTTATACATCATTTGTAATAAGAAAATACAGGCTAGGTGGGTAGATTGGGAATGAGATACTCAAAAGTTTTCTTCTGGTAAGTGTGTGTGAATCTTTTCAGTGTATAGAAAAGAAAATCTTTGAAATAGTTTGTTAGAGGAGATTTCAGTGAACTAGGAAAGCACTAATGGGCCATTGGAAAAATTGTTAGTTTTTTTCCCGTCAAGTTCAGCTGTCCTTATGTTTGGATTATTGCATAGCTGAGCAGGTTGTCAAGTAACTACAGTGAGGCAAGAAAAAAATAAGGACATTAAATATATACAGTATAGTGATAATCATGCCAGACGTGAAATAAGCTGTGTAAGGAAATGTGGTCTTGATAAGGTCAAGAGTTTAAAAAAAGTAGTAGGAGCAGTGGACTTCTCATAGTACATGGGGCTTTGTACTGAGTTTACACAGATGCTAGGTGGTGTGTATACATGTATGTATATGGAGGCCCAAGGGTGTTGGGAATCTTCCTTGATTGCTCTTTACCCTTTGAGACAGGGTATCTCTTGAAAGCTTCCTGATATGACTGTTCTGGTTAGCTTGATACCAGAAATCCCTTCTCTCTTTTTCTGAGCACTGGAGTTACATGTATGCCACAGTAGTTACTTGGTCTGGGGATCCAGACTCTGGTCCTCATGCTTACACCATAAGCACTTAACCACTAAACCATCTCCAGGTCTTCATATTTTTTTTTCCCTATCTCTTTTTTTCTCTAAAACTTTTATGGTTTTATATTTTACATTACATATGTATGTGACCCATTGTATGCTAATTTTTGTGAATGTTGAGTAATTTTTGTTTTTTTGCCTATTGCTATATAATTGGTATAACATTATTGGTTTAAAAGTATATTTCTGCACCTTTAGGCCCAGCACTTGGGAGGCAGAGGTAGGTGGAGCTCTGTGAGTTTGAGGCCAGCCTGGTCTCCAGGGTAAATTCTACAGGGCTACCCTGTTTCAAAAAGATCAAACAAACAAAAATTTTTATTGGTTTTGGTCCACAAGGGTTTTTTTCACATCTTTTGGGTGTAGGAAACCCTTGGAAGCATCACATGCAGCATTTGTAGGGTGGGGCAGACCCAGGACAGTTAAGGGGGGAACAGGAGAGCTTGGGAAGTTCCAAACCCAGAGGGGCCAGGTCTGAGAGTCTTAGGGAAACTAGTGCAGCTCCCCAAAATGCCTCAATATTTTAAGGCCTTGGTGCATCTTGCAGCTCTGCCCTCCATGCCTTTCTGTAGGAGTTAAAACCCCACATTTTCTTCCCTTGAAACTGCCTGAAGTTTCTGCAGGTTCACAAACCAGAAGAGATGAAGAAGGGCCAGCTTCACCCCCCCCCCAAAAAAAAACACAAAGCTTGCCCATAGCCTGCTGGGAAACACACAGCTGGCTCTCCCACAGGGATTCTGTATTAGTCACTTTTCTGTTGCAGTGATAGAAACACTGACCAAAGCAACTTATAGAAGGAAGAGGTTATTTGAGCTTACGGTTCCAAGGGGCAAGAGTCCATTGTCGAGGCAGAGGTGGTGAAGGAGGACTGGAAGCTAGGCTATACTTCTTCAAGCATGCACAGGAAGCAAGAGAGCAACTGAATATCTGGCAAAGCTTAAGAGCTCTCTAAGCCCACCCCCAGTAATGTGCTTCCTCCAGGATAGCCACATCTTCTAAGATCTCTCCAAACAGCGCCACCAGCTGGGGACAAAATGTTCAAATACTTGGCCCCTGTGGGGGACATTTTCATCCAAACCACCACAGACCCCCGACCCTGGTCCCAGCTGGTAGGTTAGTCCTGGGAAGGAAGCAAGGACTGATGGGAGAAAAAAAAGCCAGGCATAGATAACACAGACCTGTCAACCCAGACCTCAGGGAGCTAAGGCAGGAGGATTGCTGGGCCATGGTGAGGCCCAGTCTCAAAATAAATGACAAAAAAATAACACTATAAAGATCCAAATACCCCCACAGAGCGCTGATGTGGGCTGCTAGTACCCATGGTGCTCAGTACTCAGCCTCTTCCTGGTAGTAGGCAGAGAACTTGGTGGTCTTGCCTTGACCTTTGGTCTGCGCCCCCCCCCCCCAGGACGAAGCATCTTGGGGTTGTAGACCTGCTGTCCTAGACCAAAGACCTGGCCACTCTGGTTGGAGCCCTGGCTCTAGCAACAGGGAGGCACTGTCATGCCAACCTGGCTAGCGCACTTGTTGGTCCCCACTGGCAGACTGATAGTGTAGTGGTCCATGGGTAGAAGGATGTGGTTCTTGGGGTCATAAAGATGCTGCCTGGTGCTGTAGGCTGTCATGTCTGACTGCTGGGCACACTTGTTGATCCCCATTAGCAGCCCGATGATGCACCGGCCAACTTCAGGGTGACATCATCAAAGTTCCTCTGCTGTTTCTCTGAGTATTGGACCCCATGTCTACCCTGTCCTGAAGACCCTTGGTCTTGGCCTTCCCCACCAGTGCCAGGAGAGAGACCTGCACTGGTGTCAGGTTCCTATCCTCAAACAGGTCGTTGTTCTTGAACAGATCCATGGGGTACATGCCATGGCTCACCATGGCCTTGATGAAGTTGGACAGGTTTTCTTACTGGTGTCAGTTCTGCAAGGACTAGTTGATCTTGGGGCTGGAGCTGGGTTATAGCTTGTTTATGAGTGTGCAAAGGATAACCCTGTTTTTCAGACTTTTCTGGAAGTCAGGCCTGATGGAGAGGCCCAGGAGTCCCTCAATCCAGTGCGGAGCTCTCAGCTTCCTACTGGGGGTCATATTTAGGCCGGAGCCAGTTCTTCACCTTGGCCAAAAGCCATAGGACAAGCCCTTGTTAAATTGAATGGAGCTCATGGTGTGCAACCCATGGGCAACTGACTGGACAGGGACCATAAGGCTCTTTTTTAATTTGGGGTTTTTTTTTTGTTTTTTTTTTTTTATCTGTATGAGTGTTTTGTCTGCATGTATATAAGTGCACCTGTGCATGCAATACCTGTGGAGGCCAGTAAAGGACATCAGATCGGTTACAGTTGGAGCTACTGGCGTTAAAGTTGTTAGCCACTGTGTGGGTCCTGGGAGCTGAAACCAGGTTCTGTGCATGCACAGCCGATGGCCTTAAATGCTGAGCCATCTCTCTAGCCCCAGTATTTCTCTTTCTGGGTCTGCCTTATTTCATGCAACATGATGATCTCTCATATTTCATGTAATATAACCATCTCCCAGTTCCATCTATTTCCTTTGGAAATGACATAATCTTGTTCTTTATGACTGATTAAAACACAGTTGTATGTTTACCACAATTTTTTTATTTTTCTCTCTATTGGTGTGTATTGTGCTTTGAAAGAATGTCCCCCATAAGCTCCAAGTATGTGGATATTTTGTCCCCTGTTAGTGGCTGACACTCTTTTGGGAGGTGTTAGAAGGTGTGGCCAATGATGTAAGAAGCACATCACTGGCGGCTTAGAGAGTTTTTAAGCCTTGCTGGATCTTGCGTTGCTCTCTTGCTTCCTGTGCCTGCATGAAAATGAGTGCTCTGCTTTCTGCTCCTGCTCCAGCCATCTCCTGCCACCACACCTCCCTGTCATGAGAGACTAATTCCTCTAGAACCATAAGTTCAAATAAACTCTTCCTTTTATAAGTTCCCTTGGTCATGGTGTTCCTTTTTCTTTTTCTTTTTAAAAAAATTTTATTTATTATTTTTTAACAGAGCATAGGGTAGGGGTTTATTTACAGAAGAGTGGGTGCCCCACATTTTCAGCTGCACTGTAAAGTCTACACTCAAATACAGATCCTGCCGGGTGCAATGGCACACGCCTGTAGTCCCAGCTACTCAGGAGGCTGAGGCAGGAGGATCACTTGAGTCCAGGAGTTCTGGGCTGTAGTGCGCTAGGCCGATCGAGTATCCGCACTAAGTTCAGCATCAGTATGGTGACCTCCTGGGGGCAGGGGACCACCAGGTTGCCTAAGAAGGGGTGAACTGGCTCAGGTTGGAAACAGAGCAGGTCAAAACTCCCATGCTGATCAAATACAGATCCTATGACCTCCCAACAGCTGCACAAAATGGTGAGAGAGGTGCCTTTTGGTGTTCTTGGCTTATACATCCTTTGCCCCTCCCCCCCATATGCAGCTAAGGTGGGAGGGGTAACTGACTCCCCCCTCAACTCCTTGATGAGCATGGGAAGGAGGCGTGACTATAGCTTGCTGGCATAGTGGTCAGAGGACATTTTCAGTCAACACTCCACCCCTTCCTCCGGCTCTTACATTCTTTCCGCCAACCTCTTCTGTTGTGGGTTCTCCTCAGGCCAGCTGTGAAGACCCTAACCTGGATCAGGTCCCCTGCCAATTGGGGAGGACAAGAGGCACAGAGTCACAACACACAGACTCCGGGAGTCGGGTAGAAGCAAGCACTAGGCGAGGTGCTGCAGGCTCGTTTAATGCAGGAGGGGGCAGGCCTTATGTTTCCCTTTCCTCCGCCCCCAAGTCCCTTTAGTCAGCGTATCGTTTTCTGATTGGTCTGCGCCACACAGTCTGTCAGCAGTCACTGGGCTCGTGAGCAGGGTACAGAGGCATGGGCTCCTTTTGGCGGACAATTTGCGGACCAAGAAGTGAAGTGAATTCTCGCTGAATCCCAGGGCTCTGAGTCTACGCCATCTTTGGAGGCCTCCTGCTACATTTCCACCCTTTTTCTTTAAAAATGACTGTCAAGCAAGAGCCTGTAGGTAGCTCCACCTTGGGATGACCCCAGGATCATGGACTGTGCCTGTCTTAGGTTGTCCTATTCGGGCATGAACCTTACCCATCAGTGGAGCATGGGCGTACACATCCATGTCCTGGCTTAGGTTGATTCAGCCCAACAGGATCTTACCCGTCATTGACTACCAGCCCTCCAAGGGGTATCATCCCGGCGTATCAGTCGAGGTGGGGAATTATCTGTAGGAGACCTCGTACACTTGTGCAAGCCAAGTCTGTCGGGCTGCATAGGGCGGGTTGAAATCATCTTCGTGTATTGCTCTGAGGGCCTGATACACCGAGTGATTGAATTTTTTCTGACTGCGGGAACGAAGAACAAGGCATTTAAGAAGTAGAAAGAGAAGAATAATTATGCCTGTCAGGAGTAGGTAAGTGACGATCCAAGACGGGTCAAACAGTGCTTTTAGATTAGACCAGATTTTCTCTAAGAACCCTGAATTGATGTCCAGCGTGGGGGCGCGGGTATAGTTTAGAGCAATAATTTGATTAGTTAGTAATATAGAGTAATTAAGAAACTCTTGATTCCAGTGGCCGTGAATATAGTGCGCGAGTTGTAGGCGTGCCTCAGTAATATTCTGTACTTTATAGGGGATGAGACAAAGTGACCTAAAGTGAGGGTCACAAGCTAGCAGAGCTATGTCTTTGGTAATTGCCAGCTCTTCACTTAAGAGATCAACTTGTTGTTGTAACAAATTAATTGCCTGGTGAAGATGCTGATTGATAAGGGACTGAGTGTGAAAGGTAGAGGAAGTTTTGGACACGGCCTCGTTGAGTGTCTCCACAGTAGGGGAGGATTCGGTGATAGCTACTGCAGTGGTGGCGGCCGACCCTAATAGATTATGGCTGAGATGAGAGTGGCAGTGACCCTGAAATCCCATTTTAAGCAGGGGGCTTGTGACAAGGCTGTCCGCTCTATAAGGGTGACAGCATGGAAGTGGGTTGCATTGATGACTGGAACCCAAAGGGCCACGGGTTCACGCATAAAGAGAACTATGTGAGCTGGATGGTTCTATCAGGCTGCCAGTACACAGGTGGTGTTGGTATTGGAGCAGTTGAGTTGTCCCTGAGGGTCGGAGGTAACATTGGCTAGCAATAAGGCAAATGGGGGCCACACACACATGGGGGTAGGGGGCCAGGATGTCGTGTGATCAATAGATGTAAGGATTTTGTTTTTGGCACAAGAGGGATTGGTGTTAGTGTAAGTGCCGTTGGAAAGCTGAAGGCCCTGCTGTGCCAGTAACGGCCTCATGTCCATGCAGGCATGCGGACCACAGAGGTCCCAGTTACCGAGTATTGATTTGTGGTTTATATGGGAAATTTTAATGCCACAGGGATAGGTGGGGACCAGTTGTCTCCAAGATCCTAGGGGGTTATTAGAGGGGGAACGGCTGAAGTGGCAAAAGTGAGGGATGGCATGGTTGGGCTTAGGGTGGCATCTCTGCCATGGTATAGTGAGCGTGAGGAAAAAGGGTGCAAAGGAGCGTGTGCATGGGGAGTTGCAGAGAGCTGGGTATAGAGTGGCAGGGCAAAATGGGGGTGGAGGGGTTACAATTGTCCCCAGTGCAGTGAGGATTGAGGCTACATAGGTGTTGTTGAAGGTAGGGGAGAAGCCATTGAGTTTAAGCATGGAACACGAGAAGGCACTGCTGGCATACTCTTGGACAGTCAGGTTGAACAGCCCAATGCATGCAGATGCATTATTGGTAGAGAAGCATAGAGAGTTATTTAGGGGCCAGGAGCCATTGAGCGATTCCCAGGAAGTAACTGGGTCCATGGTGGGGAGGCCAAGTGTAGAATTAGTTGAATAGAGTGTGGGGTAGGCTTGGGAATGAAGTGATAAGGGCAAGAGTATAGGCGGGGAGAGGACCAAGGCCCAGAGATCAGGGGGGGGGAAGAGCAAACCAATTATCCAGATAGCGGCTAGGTCTCTGGGTCCTGGGGGTCCCGAATAGGCAGGGTGGGGACCAAGGCCCAGAGATCATGGGCCATGACAGAGGCGGGGAAGAGCAAACCAATTATCCATATAGCGGTGAAGTCTCTGGGTCCTTGTGGTCCTGTTGGTTGCTGATCTCACATCTCTCGCTGGAACCCATACTGGCTTTGTATCTGTCTGAGGAAACACACAAGCATAGCCTCACCCTCTTGTTAACAAGGGGGTGGGCAGTTGCCATTGACATGTTACGGGGTCCTTCCATCTCACTAGTGGCAGGGGTGTAGGCCTAGGTATGGTAGCCCAGTGTTTGTAAGCCAGGCTCAACCCATTTTCATCAAAGGACAGGAAATTAATGCTGAATAGAGCTTCAATTAGAGCCAGGGTGTGGGTCCCTTTTAGACTCAGGGGTAGCAAATTTTTGTAATGTGTCTTTGAGGGTCCTATTTGCCCACTCCACAATGGCCTGTCCCTGTGGATTATAAGGGATGCCAAGGGAGTGGCTAATTTTCCATGTTGACAGGAACATTTTGAATAGTAAAGAGGTGTAAGCTAGCACATTATCAGTTTTTAGGGTCCATGGCACTCCCATTACCAGCATTGCTGATTTGGCCACCTTAATGGCATGTGAGGCCTTTTCACCAGTTTGAGCAATGGCGAAAAGAAAGGAGGAGTAGGTGTCAACAATGACATGGACATACTTAAGATTACAGAAGGAGTTATAATGGGTGACATCCATTTGCCAGAGGGCATTGGGTAGGAGACCACGCGGGTTAACTCCATATTGATTGAGGGGGCCTAAGGGAGCAAGGGGTGCACATGTAATGCAAGACCTGCTCAGATGTTTGCATTGAAAGAAGGGTAGGTCAGGTAGAAGGTGGTGCATACTGCGAGGAGAAAGGTGAAATTGTTAGTGTAAGGCTCTGGCTTGTTCTAGTAGGGGAATCTCTATGGACATAATAAGTTTATCTACTTTGTCATTTTCCTTTGCCAAGATCCTGGGAAGCATGGTGTGTGATCTTATGTGGGAGATGTGCCAGGGCCATTGTCTGTTATCTAATATGATCTGGAGAGCTCTCATGGTTCTAGTGATGGGATCCTTGTGGCCTTTTACCCAAGCAAAGGGAAGACATCTGAGGGCCTGAACCGCTTACTGGCTGTTGGAGAATATATTGAGCCAGCTCAGTCTGGCAGACTTGGAAGATTTTTAACAAGGCCAGGAGCTTCCCCAACTGGACAGAGCTGAGGTTGGCTTGTACGTAACAGGTGTCACCCTTTCCCATGCGCTGAATGACAACGCCATAACAGGACTTATTGGCATCCAGGAAGGATAGCGTGGCTAAAGGTAGGGGGTTTTTGCAGGGGGAAGCGTATGGCTGAGTGGTGATTTCCAAACAGGCCAGGCTGTCCAGTCGCTTATCTCGGGGTGCATGGTTATCCAACTCCCCCGTGAACCCGGACATCATTAGTTGGAAAGCCAGAGAGTCTGCCCATAATGTTTGGGAATGCTTAAGAGGAAAGGGCAGTATAATTTTGTCAGGTTCCTTTCCGAATATGTGCCTGGCTGTTTGTCAGGCCTTAATTGCTAACTGGAAGGCAATATCATACTTAGAGCTAAGCCTAGTTAGGTCCGAGGTAGCTAGGTGGATCCAAACAAGGGGGTCTTGCTGCCATAGCTCCCCCAAGACACCATTTTTAATCCATAAGGCCAGTAATGGTTCTGCTGGGTCATGACATCGGCGTGACGCAGACCAGAGTATGTGATCTATCTTATTAAGAAGATCCTTAGCTGACTGGGTGAGAGGGATCCTTGAAGTTGGTGAATTATGGCCTTCCAGCAGGGAGAACAAGGCCCGGAATTCCAAGTCAGGAACTGGTATAAATTGTTTGGGCCAGTTTATAGTCCCACAGAGTTCTTGGAGCTCCGTCAAGGTATATACAGTTTTTTTTGCAAGATGGAAGAGTTAAGCGGCTTAATTACAGTATCTATATGGTAGCCAAGGAATGTGAAAGGTTGGATGTATTATAACTTGTCTACTGCAATGTGGAGACCTAGACATTCTAAATCAGCAAGCAAACTGGGCATTGCAGCCTGTAAAGTATTGTGAGATTTGTGTGCTAGCAATATGTCGTCCATATAGTGGATGACAATTAAGTCCTTGGGGATATTGGTTAAGGCCTTATTAATATATAATTGACATATTGTGGGCTATTTTTCATACCCTGTGGTAGTACCTTCCATTGGTATCTCTTGACTGTTCTTTGAAAGTTGGGCTCCCATACTGTGAAGGCAAAGTGAGGTCTATCTTGTTCTGCTAGGGGGATTTGGAAGAAACAATCTTGGATATCAAGTACTATGATATGATGGGATGGGGGGATAGTTGTAGGGTGTAGTAAGCCCACTTGTAGCGAGCCCATCTTTTCCATCTGGGCATTGACTGCTCTAAGATCTTGGAGGAGTCTGTATTTCCCTTATTTCTTTTTAATAACAAATATTGGGGCATTATGTTTACTGAGAGAGGGCCAAGCCTCAATTGTTCAGCTACCAAATTTTTGAGGGCAGATAATTTAGTTTATATTGTAGGCTACTGGTCCACCCAAATGGCATCATTAGAGAGCCAGGTGATTGGGATCGGCTCGGGGGCCAAGATTGGAGTTGATCCCAGGCAGGCAGTGGCTGTTAGGATTGGGGGTGTTAGGCAAGGTGTTGTCCTTTCCCTGATAGTCCCAAGTTATCACGGAGCATGATATCATCATAAAAGGTATGGTCATCCCTGGTAAGGACCACGCCCATGTCCTCTAGGACGTCTTGGCCCCATAAGTTACGGGGAACGTCTGCTACCATGGGGGTTACTGTGCCCTGGTTCCCATCCAAGTTCTTCCAATATACTGGCCGTGTGACCAGCTTGGTATCTTGTTTTCTGCCAACTCCTTTTATTGGTGGGCCTGGCTGGTATTTCCAATGAAGGAATTTAAGGGATTCAGTTTCTGATATAATGGTGACATCAGCCCCTGTGTCTACTAGGCCCTTTATGGCAGTTCCATCTAGGAACAGGCTCATTAGTGGGGAGTGGTTGAGGATTGGGAGAGTCCATAATATCTGTCTCATTTCCCCTCTTGTGGGCGGGGCTGAGGGGCACCCCCGGGTGGAGTTTAAAGGAGCCGAGTCCGGTTGAGGCTGTGACCTGCAGTCTTTAGCCCAATGGAACCCTCTTTTGCACTTGGGGCAGCGAGTGTTGGGGCAGGCTGTACCTCTTGGGCAGTGGCTACGAAAGTGGCCAAGCCCCCCACAGTTCCAGCAGCCTTCCCGTGTGCCAAAGTGGGTGGGTTTTCCTTGCGACAAGAATCTCCAAGGAGGCAGTCAAAGCCTCAATAGGGCCTGCCCTAGGGTGTAAGTCTCTAGTAGCGAGTACCCATTTGTGAATGTTATTTGTGAATGTTATTGTTGCGGACAGGCGCGATAGCATTACGAGTAGGGATGTTTAGTCCCTCCCAAGTTAATTGTTTGATAAGCACCTCTCAGGTGGGTCCAGACTCCACCCTCTGCTCTACTGCATAGGTGACACAGGTAAGGAAGTCCGTGAAGGACTCCCCTGATTGTTGCATCAAATTACGGAAAAAGACTTGTGGGTCATGGAGGGGAGCAACATTTAAGGGCCTTAAAGGCCAAGTCAGAAACTTGTTGAAAATAGGCATGGAGGCGAATAGTAGACTGGGGGATGGGGTCAGTATATTGTCCACGTCCCGTGAGCATGTCCAGTGTAATGTTGAGGCCATATTGGAGATTTAGGCGTGCCTGGCTTTCAGCCTGATCGCCATAGGCTGCGCACCAATTTAGAAAGACTGAGGGTTCTAAGACTACCTTTAGTAAGCTATACCAATCATAGTGGGTTTGTAACTGTAAGGACCATTGGCGAAGAACCTGCTCGAAATATGAGGAGTCAGGGCCCAATTGCTCAGCTGCCTTGTGGATAAGAATGAGGTCAGCAAGTGGGGTGGGCAGCCATGGACACTGCGCCGCATCGGGGCCAATGTTAACCGGAAATGCAGACAAAGGTGGGTGAGGCTTTAAGGAGGGCAGCCTAGCAGGGAGGGGCACGGTAGCAGGGGAAGGGGCGGGATGGTTATTGGTGGGGGAGAGGGTAACTCCTTCCACGGGCAATGGTGCGGGGGAATTTTTGGGCAGGGTAACTCTAGGAGAGTATCCTGAGATATAGGCAAAGGAGCTCCTTCCTTATTGGAAGTGGGTGCAGAGGCTGTGTCCACCTCTGGGTCCGGGGGGGTCTGGGAGGTCCGGGGTCGAGGTAATAGCTAGATCTACACTAGATTGCTCCCAGCAGTGTTCGTTGTGGGCCGAGATGACTTCCTCAGGAGAGGAGGATTTAAGGCTAGCAATGATGGCTAGGAGGATCGGTACGAACGATGCGGGGGGAGTGATCCCTGACCTGACCCCCCTTTTTCGGGCCAGGAAGAGGACCCGCATCCAGGTGTCAGGGTCCCACGTTTTCAGGGGAGAACCACAGAGCCAAATTAGTGGCTTCATCCCAAAAGTGTTTGATATCCTTTGGTTTCACTTTCAACCCTCTGGTTTTAAGGAGAACCTTGACTGCTGCCGTTTGTGGTTCCCTGCATTGTGGTGGTAAATTGCCCATTGTGGGAGGGTCTCACAAAGGGGAATTCACCACAAAAGTAGAAGACGAGGGTGACTACCAAGAGGGCACAAAGGAAGCAAAGAAGCACTGTGAGCCACTCGGATGTAAACTGCCCCGACATGTAAAGGTGTATCGGATCCAAATGTCTTGTGCTCAGTGAGGGACTTCTGGAGGCCATGACACTTCCAGCCATATGCTCACATGGTGTCTCCAGGACAGGCAACAGGGTGACCCAAAGCCTGGGCTCTGAGTTCAGGGTGGATCAGCCCTTATGTGAACTTACCGGGATGAGCCGAGAGGGGGGAGGTGCTGACGTGGGCTTCGGGACCACATGGTGGAGTGTGCCTCCCTGACCTAACAAACTAGTCCAACAATAAAGACGACAGACAGGGTGGAGGGGACAGAGGAGGGGGCTACTCACTTACCCTCGAGCAGCCGAAGAAACAGACAAAACCAAGGGCCTACTTACCAAACGAACCGAGGTTCTGGGTGTCGCTGACACCGTGGGCAGGAGTCCCTGTTCAGGCACCAGGTGTTGAGGTTTCTCCTCAGGCCAGCTGTGAAGACCCTAACCTGGATCGGGTCCCCTGCCAATTGGGGGGGCAAGAGGCGCGGAGTCACAACACACAGACTCCGGGTGTCGGGTAGAAGCAAGCATTAGGCGAGGTGCTGCAGGCCTGTTTAATGCAGGAGGGGGCACCCCTTATATCTCCCTTTCCTCCGCCCCCAAGTCCCTTTAGTCAGCATATCGTTTTCTGATTGGTCTGCGCCACACAGTGTCAGCAGTCATTGGGCTCGCAAACAGGGTACGGAGGCGTGGGCTCCTTTTGGCAGGCTATTTGCAGACCAAGAAGTGAAGTGAATTCTTGCTGAATCCCAGGGCTCTGAGTCCTCACCATCTTTGGAGGCCTCCTGCTACACTCTTCTGCAAAAGTCCCTGAGCCTTGGAAGGGATTGTAGGTGTGGGATGATCTTCCTCCTGTTGTGGCAAGGCACTGCACTTTCAGGTCTCTGCATCATCTGTTTTCCATGGGCTGTTGGCCAGTTTCAGTGGGATTCCATCTACTATAAAAACACACAGCAAGAAGCAAGAACATCTTAAACAGTGACTGCTGCAGTAATTTAACCTATGGGTGTAAACACAAATGCTTGGTTGGTACTTTAGCAGGTGCATCATTGCCATCTAACAAAGCAATTGCATTAACTTCCCACCGAGGCCTGTATTCTCCCCTGCCACAGGGGCGTTGGCCAGGTCTATAGTACCAGATGTGTGTTCCACCCCTAGAAGTGGGCATTATATCCAATAGAAAATTTGCTGGTTGTACATACACTAGATGCTCCCCTATTGCACCAGCAGGAACATCTTGTTTGGTTTGCTGGTAGTGCAACACTCAGGGTCTGTTGTTGAGAATTATAGGGGACTATTCTCCCCCAGTCATCTGCATATTGCCTTTTGGCAGGTCATGGTGTTTCTGTCACAGCAACAGAAAAGTAACTAATACAGTAGTTGGTATCAGAAAATAGGCTGTTGGCTGTGAAGAACCTGACCCTATGGGGTTTTGGAAGAACGGGCTTAGAGAGTTAAGTCTTGCCAAATCTCAAGTCACTCTCTTGCTTCCTGTGCCTGCATGAAAATGTGAGAGCTTAGCTTCTCCTCCTCCAGCTATCTCTGCCATCATGCCTCCCCACCATGATGGACTCTTGCCCCTTTGAAACTGTAAGCTAAATAAACTCTTCCTTTTATAAGTTCTCTTGGTCATGTTGTTTCTGTCACAGCAACAGAAAAGTAACTAATATAGTAATTGGCACTGAGATTGGAACGTTGATTGTGAAGAACCTGACCATATGGGGTTTTGAAAGAATGTGAAAGGCTTTGGAAGTTTAAGCTAGAAAAGTGGTTGACTGCTGTAAGCAGAGCTTAACAGGCCATTCTAGTAGGTACCTGGAAGAAAGTCATGCTAGAGAGAAATAAGGATTACTGCAGCAATCAGGATAAATTTTGGCAGTCTGACTGGAGTCTGTCCATAGCCACAAAGCTTAACTGAGGCCAAGTTGAAAAGCAATGGACTAACTTCTTTGGCAGAGGATATTTCAAGACAGCCTAATGTAGAAATTACGGTGTGGATATTAATGGTGAATATTATGCAGATCTACAGTGAAAAAGACAAATGGGGCAGAAAGAAGTACAAAATGTTCAGTTTGAGCACGAGGAAGATTAATGTTGGAGCTTAAGCATGTGCTGAAGGAGAGGATCCATTTGATAAGGAGATTAAAGTGATGAAGGAGAGGCCTAGAGATTTACACTTAAACAATGGAGAGAGTGCCTCCAGGCAAGACCACACCCAGCTAAGCCTCCTACTTGTGAAAGGAAAATGCTGCAGGGGATTTCTACTAACCTTTTTTAAGATGGATGAAGCAGGCTGGGGTCCACCCCAAACCTGCAGCAAAACTTGGTAATGTCATTCACTTGGTGCTGACTATAGAGGCATGAAAGATGGAAGAATGAGGGGGTCATTGGTTCTTCCTCCACAGTTTCAGAGGGCCACTGAGGCCAGGCAGTGTGCAGCAGGGTTTTCCCTGCATAAAGAAGGACCTGATAGGCCATTGCGTGAAGCTGTGAAGGTGAAGCCTGGTTGGCAGTAGAAACCCCAAGAAGACATTCATGATGCCAGAACTATGAGACATCTGCCAAGAATAGCTGCATACAGGGAGTGAGTGGTATCAGCCCAAGAGAGATGTATGTCTCAGCAAAGCTGGAGAGGCTGAGCCATCTAAGTTCTTTGGAAGTAAAATCATAGAAGCCAGGCATGGGGCTACTGGATGTGGTGTTGGCCCTGCTGGTTTTCAGTCTTATTTTGGTCCTGTGTTTTCTCACTGCCTCTATTCCTCCCTTTTGGAATGGCAATGTGTATTTGGTTCCATTATATGTTGGAGTATGCAATTTGTCTTTTGATTTCACAGGGGCTTACAGTTCAGAGATTGCCTTTAGTCTCAGAAGAGACTTTGGACTATGGACTTTGAAATAGTATTGAGACTAGTAAAGATTATGGGGACTTTCAAGGTTGAACTAAATGCATTTTATATGGTCATGAACCTATGGGGGCCAGGGAGTAGAATGTGATGGTTTGAGAATGACCCCCTTAGACTCCCAAGTATTTGGACATTTTGTCCCCAGTTGGTGATGCTCTTTTGGGAGGTCTTAGAAGGTGTGGCCATAACTGGAGGAAGCATGTCACTGGGGGCAGGCTTAGAGAGTTCTTAAGCCTTGCCGAATCTTGGGTCACTCTCTTGCTTCTTGTGCCTGCTTGAAGATGTGAGAGCTTAGTTTCTTCTCCAGCCTCCTCTGCCATCATGCCTCCTCACATGATGGACTCTTGCCCCTTTGAACTGTAAGCTAAATATAATCCTCCTTTTATAAGTTCCCTTGGTCATGGTGTTTCTATCACAGAAACAGAAAAGTAACTAATACCTGTATCTAGGCTGATTTGGTTTCTTGGCTATTGTGAATAGTTCTCTAACAAGCATAGATATGCAGTTATCTCTGTGGTAGGGCTGGCTTAGAGTCTTTCAGGTATATACCCAGAAGTAGTAACTCAATCATATGCCATTTCTATTTTTAATTTTTTGAGGAGCTTGCATACTGATTTCCATGATGGTTGTACTGATTTGCATCCCTGCCAGCTGCATACAGTATGTTGTATCTGTCTTCCTTCATCACATTCTGCCCATCATTTGTTTATTTTCCTAATGATAGGGTGAGATGGACTCTCACTATACCTTTTGGTTTTTTGAATCAGGGTCTTATATAGCTCAGGCTGACTTCAAACTCACTATGTAGGTGAAGATGACCTTGAATTTCTGATCCTCCTATACCATGCCTGACTCAGTGTAGTTTTGATTTGCATTTTCCTGATGGCTAAAGGATGTTGAGCATCTTTTGGCAATTCATTTGTAGTTGTTTATTTTTGAGACAGGCTCTCACTCTGTACTCTGTAGCCCAGGCTGTTCTCAGGTTTGTGGTG
This sequence comes from Nannospalax galili, assembly GCF_000622305.1. Classification (NCBI taxonomy): domain Eukaryota; kingdom Metazoa; phylum Chordata; class Mammalia; order Rodentia; family Spalacidae; genus Nannospalax; species Nannospalax galili. Next base: position 52,485 of record NW_008342012.1, read on the forward strand.
ATCCTTCTACCTTGACTTTCCAGTTGCTGGGATTATAGATTTAAGCTACCATGCCTAGTTTATTATTTGCCCATTTATTGATTGGATGATTTGGTTTTGATGTTTAACTTTTGAGTTCTTTATCAAGTCTCGATATTAATCTATCAGATGTGTAGCTGGCAAAGATCTCCATTCTCTAGGCTGTCTCTTGACTTCATTGTTTTCTTGCTGAGCCATTGGTTTCTTTTTCAGAAAGTCCTTTCCTATGCCTGTGCCTTGAGGTGTTTTCCCCTAAAGCTTCAAATTTCCAGATCTTACATTAAGGTCTTTGATCCATTTTGAATGTATTTTTATACAGGATAACAGATAATGGTTTAGTTTCGTTCTTCTACATATAGATACCCAGTTTCCCCCTCCTCCCCCCATTGTTGAGTGCTTTTTGGTTTTTTGTTTTGTTATTTTACTTACATATTTATTCATTTTTAGACAAGGTCTCCCTATAACCCTAGCTGGCCTGGAACTTGCTCTGTAAACCATGCTGGTCTCAGAGATCTGCCTGCCTGCTTCCAACTCCTGAGTGCTAATATTAAAGGTGTATGCCATCACCACACCTGGGTGTATGCTTTTTTTTTTTTGACACCTTTATTTGACATCAGGTGGCTGTAGCTGTTTGGGTTTAGTTCTGGGTCCTCTGTTCTGTTGGTTTGTATGTCTGTTTTTGTTACTGTGGCTCTGTAATACACTTGAAATCAAGTATTATGATACCTTCAGGTCTGCTGTTTCTATTCAGGATTGCTTTAACTATTTGGGGCCTGTGCTTGTTAATATTTCTTGTCCATTTTATGGAATCTAGAATCACCTATAAGATAAACCTTCAGGAATGCTATTGAGAGATTTAGGCAAGTCTGTGAGGGATTGTCTAGATTAAGTTAATTGAGATGGGAAGATCCACCTTAACTGTGGCTAGTACTATTATATGGTTTGGGGCCCTGGACTGACTAAAAAGGAAAAAGTGAGCTGAGGACTAGCATTCATGACTGTGTTTTCTGTATAACCTGCTACCTCTTACTGCTACCCTACCTTCCCTCCTATGATGGACTATAGCCCTTGGAAATGTAAGCCAAAATAAACCCTTCCTTCCTTAAGTTGTTTCTTGTCAGGTCCTCTGCAAGAGAGGTACATGCTCTTAACTGCTGAACTATCTCTATGCCTTTTCTATTTATTTTTTGAAGCTGTTTTGAAATGGGAATGTTTTCTTGATTTCTTCTTAAGCATGCCAGTTATTGGTATATAGAAAAGTTACTGATCTGTGTATTCTGCTACTTTGTTGAAAGTGTTTATCTGGTGCAGTCTTTAAGGTCTTTTAAGTATTGGGTCAGGCTGGTGCGATGGCTTAGCGGTAAAAGCACTTTACTGTTCAAGCCTGATGATCTGATTTTGATCTCTGGAACCCAAAATGAAAGGAGGTAACTTGACTCCCCAGAACTGTCCTCTGACCTCCACATGAGCGCTGTGCCTGCCCCTCACACTCATCATGCGCAAACATGCTTATAAACAGTAATAATAAAAATTAAAAAATAGGATTCTGTCATCTTCATAGGAATAGTTTAACTTCTTCCTTTCCTGTTTGTATCCCTTTTATTTCTTTCTCTAATTTCATCTTCTTTGGTTAAGACATTAAGCACTATATTGAGTAAAAGCAGTGAGAGTGCATATTCTTGTCTTGATTTTGGAGGAAATGATTTGGTATCACATTGGCCTCTTTTGCTTTTATTTTTGTTCTTTGAGCTAGGGTTTCATGTAGCCCAGGCTGGCCTCCAGTTCACTATGTGCCAAGAGTGGCTCTGAGCTTCTGAATTTCTGACTTCACCTCCTAACTGCTGGGACAGCAGGCATGCACATGGTTTATGTAGTGCTTGCAAGCACTTTATGGATTGAGCTATCTCAAACTCTTGTAATTTTGGCTTGAAGTATGCTTTATTAAATATTAGTATAGCTGATTCTTATTTGTTTTGCCTGCTTAGTATAATGACTTTCATGTTTTCACTTTTAATCTGTGTGGTTTTTTTTGTTTGTTTTTCGTTTGTTTTTGCCAGTGAGGTATTCTAGTGTGCTTTCAATTGCCGTGATAAAAACACTCATCAAAACCAACATGGGGTTGAAAGGGTGTGTTTGGCTTACACACACAGTCAGTCATCAAGGGAAGCCAGGGCAGGTACCTGGAACACAGACCATAGAGGAGTGCTGCTTACTGGCTTGCTCCTATGACCTGCTTTCTGTTTTTTTTGTTTGTTTGTTTGGTCTTTTTGAGACAGGGTCTCCCTATAGCTCCAACTGGCCTTGAACTCAAAAAGATCTACCTGCCTCTGGGATTAAAGGTGTGCACTACCACGCCTGGCCCTAACCTGCTTTCTTATATAGTGTAGGACTACCTGCCCAGGGGTGGCACTACCCATAGTAGGCTGGGCCCTCCCACATCACTCAACAAGCAAGAAAATGCCCCACAGATTTGGCCATAGGCCAATTCAGTGGAGACAGTTCCCCAATTGAGATTCCCTCTACCCAGGTCTGTCAAGTTGACAGCTAAAGCTGTCCAACACAAATGTTTCTTACAGATAACAAACAATTGAATTTATTTTTTAAGTATTTTGAGACAGGGTCTCATTATGTAGTCTAGGCTGTCCTTGAATGGATCTTGATTTTTAATCTTATCAGCTAATCTGTATCTTTTAATGGGAGTTAAAATTGTTTACTTTTTTGAGACAGGGTTTCATATAGTTCAGGATGACCTCAAATCTGCTCTGTAGCCAAAGATGATCTTGAACTTGTCATTCTCTTGCCTCCACCTCCCAAGTTCTGGGGTTACAGGCATGTGGTACCACACCCAGTCGTTGTCCCCCCCCTCCAGTTTTGCATATTTATTTTTACTTTTAACTTCCCAGACTGTGATTTTTTTTATCTTTAGAAGTTCAGTTAGGTGTTTTACATTTCCTCTAGGGCACAGGTGAAAGGTACATTGGGACTGTAGAAGAGTAATAGAAAAATAATTGACAACTTCTTGGTGCCTGGGAATGGGAAGGTTCCAACATTGAGACCTGGGTACCCAGGACCACTTGTGGAATCAAGACTATATCTGACCTTCAGGAGAGGTGGATAGTCTATTCTTGAGAATCTATTTTCCCAAGACTAGAATCTGCAAACGACAGAAACCTCCCCTGTCCCCAGCATAAGCCCAGCACAGAGGCAAAACCACTGCTTTCCACAACCTGGGACCTCCAGGGAGGAGGTTGTGGGGAATGCAGCCACTCAGAGAAGGTTGAAACTGCTGCCCAACATCAGGAAGTCCTCTCTCCACCAATTTTCTCCATCATCGGCCCACTACCAGAGGAATGTGGAACTGTGGCTCATGATTGGGAACCATAGCTCCAGGTTTATAGGAGGATACCCCAGTTCCAGCTCACAGGAGGAATCACAGCTGTAGGTTCACAGGACAGAGCCACAGCTCCAGCTTATAGGACAGGACCACAGTTCTGGCTCATGGGAGTGGACTACTCCAGGTTCACAGGAAGGGATCACAACTCCAGCTCAGGAGAATACCACAGCTCCAGATTCATAGGAGGAGACCACAATCTCAAACTCAAGGAAGATAACCATAGCTTCAGGCTCATGGGATGGGTCATAATTTCAATTATGATGATTCCTACTAATTTCCTGTTTCCATTACTCTTGTGTGTAGGCACCCAGGGAGACCAGATCTCCTGAAGCTGGAGTTAGAGGTTATGAGGTTCCTTATATGGGTGCTGGGAACCAAAATGGGATTCTCTTATAAGTGCTCTTAACTGTTGAGACATCTTTCCAACAGGCCCCTCCCAGTTTTTTTAAGATTTTATTTTTAATTGTATATTATGTTTTAATTGTGTATATATGTGTGTATCTGTGTGTGGACATGTACACATGAATGCAGGTGCCCTCATAGACCAGAGACATCAGATCCCCCAGAGTTGTAGTTACAAAGGTGATTGTTAGGTACCTGACGTGGTTGCTGGGAATTGAACTCAGGTCCTCTAGAAGAGCAAGAACAAGTGCTCTTAACTGCTTAAGCAATCCTTCTTGAACCTCAGTCCCCAGTATCATTCAGAGAAAACACATTGTAATAGCTATACCAAACTACTAGATGAAGAGGTACACTTAAAACCACCAAAGACAATAGAACAGAAATGGCAAAAATGATGTAGAATCAGGCTGATGAGATGACTCAGTGGGTGAAGGTGCTTGCCACCAAGCCTGATGACCTGAATTTGATTCAAGACACATCATGTAAGGAGAGAAACTGAGACCTGCAAGTTGTCCTCTGACCTCCACACATGCAGTGTGTGCACGTAAATGTAAAAAATAAAAATAATTTAGAATAAACTATGAAGTTAAAAATTGTTTAGAGGAAAAGTAAAAAGTGAATGAATGAAATAAAGGAGATAAGGAGAAGAAAGGAGAAGAGACTATTGTTAGGCCCTCTCATTCTCTGTCACATGGAGACAGCTGTTAATCTGCCATCTTACTCTGCAAATCTGATTGTAATTCTGTCATCAGGTACATGTGTTATTGGATTAGCAGGTGTCCTTGGGGCTTTAGCTCAGCTCAGCCTGCCTTCTGTCTCTTGTGTTGAGAAGTCAGTAGACTCACTGCTTTAAATGTAGTGGTTCCCCTTTGACTACTTTCCTGTTTTGTTCTGCTCTGTTCTGCTCCTCCTCTTCTCTCCTCTTCTCTTCTGTCCTCTTCTCTGTTCTTTCTGTTCTGTTCTTTGTTCTGTTCTGTTGTTCTGTTCTGTTCTGTCCCATCCCGTCCCGTCCTCTTGTTCTGTTCTGTTCTGTTCTCTGTTCTGGTCTGTCCCATCCTGTCCTGTCCCGTCCTTCTGTTCTTCTGTTTTGTGACAGGCTCTGGTAGCACCTGCTGGCCTGGAACTCACTCTGTAGACCAAACTGGCTTTGAATTTGTGGTCTTCCCTTTGCCTCTACCATGACCAACTATTTTGTTTTTTGTTGTTTTAGACAGGGTCTCACTATTTTGCCCCGACTGGCTTTCAATTCATGATTGCCCTACGTCAGCCTCCTGAAACCTGTTTTTTTGGGGGGAAGTACAAGTTCAAGTTCAGCTCCACCCTTAATGCTCACAGTCTTCTCATCCCTAGTTCACATACATTCTTCCCACCTTGCAGCACTTTATATGTTAGTTCTTAAGTGTACCCACATTCATTCATTATCTTTTGGGGTTGAGTATCAAACTGAGGGTGCCAAGGAGATACCCCTCATGAGATCCAAGAGTGCCTGGTTTGGGGGTTAATTAAAAGTTTTAATTATGATTATGTCCATTAATAAAGTCATTCCCATGTTGAAACATCTTTTTAGTAGAAAGGTTTCTTTTTCAGACAGATAATTTTAAGAAAGTATCAGTGCCATATAGGAAAACATGTAGTGAAACAATACCTTTTAACTTGTATCTTTATGATTGACTCTAAAGTTAGAAGTTTCTGCTTTGTTCATGACAATCAAGCTTAACAGCTGGCATATAGGTGATGTTTATTTGGTCTTTTTATCTGTTTAATCAAAACTTAGTCCTGATAGAGCATAATATCATGTAGATTTGCTGTCTAGCACCACCCTTCTCTTCCAGTCGCTAGTGTTTCTCAAAATACGGTGACATTCGGGTCTCTCATTGTGTAGATGAACAATTTTTATTTTAAGATGCCAAGATCAAAGACATCAGATTCCTCATTGGAAAGTAAGGGCATTGGGGGCTGGAGAGATAGCTCAACAGTTAAGAGCACTTGCTGTACTTTCAGAGGATCAGAGTTCAGTTCCCTGCACTCACTTCTGGTGGCTTACCAACCACCTGTAACTCCAGTTCTAGGGGATTCACACCTTCTGGCGTTTGTGGCTACCTGCACAGACATGCACATAGATACATAAGAAAATTTTTCTTTTTCTTTTTTTCTTTAACTTTTACAAAAACTTTATTGAGAATTTCATACATGCATATAAGGTGTTTTGATCAAATCCAATGCCTATTCCCTCCCCTCCATCATTCCCCCCTCTGAAGAGGTAATCCTAAAATCTTTTAAGGATTAGATACGAGCTCCCAAATACTTTCGATGTTTTTGGCCTTTGGAACAGAGTATGTTGCTAAGAGTCCCAAGGACATTATGACTTTTAGCCAAGAAACTGGCTACTTTTCTTTGGGGTCTTTTTACCCTAACTGCCTAGCCAATTCCTACAGACTGCTTTGGCTTCTTCTGTGCTGAACAGGGATGCAGGGTGAGGCAATTGGAGTACCCCTTTAGTGTGTCTATCTAAAAGACTCCCAAATTGCCTGACTCTTGTCTCTAAGGGGAAAAGAAAGTCCTTGAATCATGAATAGATGTGAAGGAGAAATAAAGGCATCTTAAAGAAAGTAAGGGTGGAGCTGGAGAGATGGTTCAGTGGTTAAGACGACTTTGGTACTCTTGTAGGGGACCCAAGTCCATTCCCAGACCCGTACGGGGGCACAACCACCTGTGACTTCAGTTCCAGGGCTTCTAACTCCTTCTTCTGGCCTCCATGGACACTGCACTCATACACAAATTGAAAGTCAATCTTTTAGAAAAGGTTTTGTGTGTGTGTGGTTTTGTTTTTGAGACAGGGTCTCCCTGTGTAGCCCCAACTGGCCTAGAACTTGCTATGTAGACCAATGTCACAGAGATCTGCCTGCTTCTGCCTCCCGAGTGCTGGGGTCAAAGGCATGCACCATCTTGCCCGGCTTCAAAAAACATTTTTTTAAAAGGAAGGGCGTTGTGAACAGTGAGAGTGGGCCCACCAAAATTTGGACAGAAAACATTTTTCCCTGGCTATGTGGGCTGACAAAGCCTAGAAAGTTAGCACTATCTGCGCCTCAGTGTTGCTTGGCTGGAAATGGGGTGGGGGTGGGGGATCCCAAGATTTTCTGAAGTAAGGAAATATAACATTTAAATCATTCAAGGTGGAAAGATCAAATATATGCCCAGAGTTAATTGTAGACATAATTCACTGAATTATGTCAAAAATTGGGAGATAGTTTATTAATTCTGTGCTTAATTTAGCACCCAGTATGCCAGTTTGATTTAGACTCTAGCTATCAATACAGTATGGAGAAGGGGGAAAAAAGACAAAATTTTCTATTATGACTCTTGCTGTCTAGTGGAGGGGATAAAAGTGGACCAGAAATTCACCTAGTGGTAAAGCTGTGACCCTGAGAAGTGCTATGGCTGGGGGCTACATAACAAGAAACAATGCCAGACAGGAGATACCTTCCTTTGAGTTGTTGGCCAGGGTGGCCCAAGAGACTCCTAGACAGTAACCCAGCATAGAACTGGGGAATTAAACAGCAGACCCTAATCTTTTCTAAGGGAATATTGGCAACTGATTGCTGCTAGATGAGGAGGAGCTGACCTTTTTGAAGCAGGGAACTCTGGATGTGCTGACTAGATTCAGCGGATGGATGAGCACTGGGGAACGGCTGGGCGTGCCGACGACACGGTGGATGGTGGTATGGATTATGGAGTGTATGGGCTTCAGTGGTGGTGGTGGGGAGCTGTGGGAGGCTGCCATTTGGGATGTGGGTATGTAGATGAATAAGATTGTTTGGGATGTTCTGTGTGAAATACACGGAGGAAATCAACAAATAGAAAAAGATGGGTTGTGTTTGAGGAAGGAGCATAGAGATTTGTTTCATGTTGATTAGTGGAGGTGAAAAATATTACCATTGAAATCTACCTGATGACTTTGTATCCATGCTCAGGTGCCAAGGATCTCAGAGAGTAACCGACTGTGACTAGTAACGATCAAATATGTGGAGATTGGAGATGCATGTACAAACATCTGTTAGTAGCATTAAAAATGAGTTTTTCTGTATGAAACAGTATATTTTAAAATGAAATGGAGATGTTTTAAATGTTAAACTTCATCCAATTTTTAAAAAGTTGTATTATTTTTGTGTTTGAGTGCATTGCCTGTGTATAGGTAAGTGCACCCGTGTCGTGCAATGCCTGCGAGGACAGAAGAGGCTGTCGGATTCCCTGGAACTGGAGTTACAGACAGTTGTTAGCTGCCATGTGGGTGCTGGGATTCGAACCCGGGTCTTCTGCAAGAACAACCAGTGTTCTTGACTGCTGAGCCATGTCTCCAGCCCCCATCAATTTTATGTCTTTTAGGGTTTATACTGAGTTCAATATTGTATAGCTGTATTGGTTCGACTGTGAACCTAAAAATTTCCAGCCAATTTTGAAAGAGATATGTCTTTGCTCTGGAATATGTTAGTGCTGTAGTGAAATGCTTCTTATCATGTGGTTATTAAATAAATACTTTTTAAAAAGTTATCCATAGAGCTAAGGAGAACTGATTTTAATAAGGATTTGACACTCTGATGAATAGGACACTTTCTCCAGGGCAGTGATCTGCAGGACAAGTAAGTGTTAACTTTATAGAAAGGGCTGACCTAAGCATGTGAGAGAACACCCCAGGCCTTGGTTTCTTTGGGAGGGTGAGCAATGAGCAAACGGGGCAGTGGGGGAGGAAGGGGGGTGCAGGGGGTGCAAGGCCTGAGATGAAGCAGCAGGGGTTTGGGAGGAGCCATCATCCCTGCAGGCCTTGGTAACTTTGTTATTGGTTTAAATTGTTTTATTTCCTTTGTCTTCAAATTATTTAATACTATTTAATAGTTAACATACTCATAGCAAGAGGCACTCATTTCTATTTTTTTAAATAATGAAGTAAAGTTTTATTTTACATACATATTGTACAAGAAAGAGATGGAATTGTTGTTCTGAAAATGTGCTACTGTGTGTGAAAAAAATCTTTACTTGCAAAGGTACAGTTAATTTATCTCTACGTTAAATAATGAACTAGGCTGCAGATGTATGCTTAGAGGTAGAGAGCTTGCCTAGCATACATTAAAAAATATTTTTCACTAATGAACTGAAAGATAAGACCTTCTTTATTTTTCCTTTATATTTTGACTTAGTGGCTTTGATGCATTAAGAACTCAGTAATTGGGGCTGGAGAGATGGCTCAGAGGTTAAGAACACTGTTCTTACAGAAGACCCGGGTTCGAATCCTAGCACCCACATGGCAACTAACAACTGTCTGTAACTCCAGTCCCAGGGGATCCAACAGCCTCTTCTGACCTCTACGGGCATTGCATGATACGGGTGCACTTACGTACATGCAGCCAATACACACATGCACATAAAATAAAAATAATAAATTAAAAAAGAACTCAGCAATTAAGAGTTTGACTTTATTGATACTGTATTAATTAAATCATTATTCCTGGGGAGTGCTAGGTTCAGCAGGTCTCAAGATCAAGAACTACATTATTAGCTGGGCATGGTGGTACACGCCTTTAATCCCAGTACTGGGGAGGCAAAGGCAGGAGAAACTCTGTGAGATTGAAGCCAGACTGGTTTACATAGTGAGTTCCATCCAGGCCAGCTGTGGCTCCAGGAATGCTCCCTCAAAAAACTAAAAGAAGAAGAAGGGCGGGGGAGAAACTGCATTTTTCAATATGTAGCCAGTAGCTAGAAGTAGGTTTTTTTCCGTTTTAATTTAGTTGAATATAAATAAACTTAAAAATCATTTCATCAGTCACACTAACCACATATCCAATACTTGATATTACAAGCAAGATCACCAGGATCTTGCTCTGGCTTCCTAGTCCTTGGTTCTCCATCAGATGAATTCAAGCAAGACACACAGAAGAGTATAGAAGATGGCTATTTATTGCAGAACATAGGATAGCACACTCTGAAGGGCTCAGATAGACAATGGCCAGAGAGATGTTTTAGGAAGGTTTTATACTATTTCTAAAGCCTCAGAACAAGTAGTCCCAGTGTTTTTCTTGGGGGGCTTCTTATCAGGTTTTGACAGACCAATTTAGGTTAACTCTTCAGGGGAAGGGACAGTCTTTGTTGTTTTATCAAAGCCTCTAACTATATAGTAATCTTAGAAGGCTCAGAAAATTATGTTTACGACATTTTGTGTAGTTCAGGCTGTCATGGCTCCACCCAGGACCAGATACAAGACTCGGGTTCCATTCTTTGGATCATTACTCAGAGTGCTGCAGTTTTCATTCTTGGTTTTACAAGCTAATTATTTTGACAGATGTGTCCAATTCCAAGGACCCCCAACCATACTAATACCTACCTAGCTATCTAATAGTAACTACTGTATTGGTAAGCACAGAAACCAGTATTCTTCATTGCAGGAAGTTCTCTTGATGCTGAACTGTAGCAAGAGGAGGCAATCATTTGTTTCAGTTTTGTTTGTTTGATATTTATGGGGGTGGGCGACTGAGTTACACTGCGTATGTGAAGGTCAGAGGACAGCTTGCAGGAGTGTTCTGTTTCTGAACAGTAGGTAATGGACTTTTCATTATTCTGTGAATTATGATAACTACATAGCTGAATTCAAGATGTGTGCATGTTTTGTTTATTCTTCCATTTCTGTATCCCCAGTTTGGGATACTATTGAAAACTAGAGCTGAACATTAAAAATGAAAGGCATTTTTAGACTACTGTGATGTGATAGAGACCAGCATAAACAATTCAGCTCTGCTGAAACAGGAGAAAGAGAATGTGTGCACATGTGGAGGACACAGGTTAATTGTTAGGTATCTTCCTCAGCCACTATTTACCTTATTTTTTGAGACAGTTACTGAATCTGGATCTCATTGATTTGTCTAGATTAGCTGGTCAGCAAGCTGTAGGAATCATCCTGTCTGCCTCTCCAGCACTGGGATTACAGGTAGGGCATGCTGTTCTCAGAACTTGGGTCCTCATGCCTACTTGTAGAGCAGGCACTTAACCAAGTGAGCCATCTGCCCAACCCCCTGGGGAGCTTTTAAAACACTGAAGTGCACTAAAAGAAAAGATGTGAAGACCTTAGGTAGGGAGATTTTTTGCAGTATTTAGCCATCTGTGTTTGGTAAGTGGTGTTTATCAGTAGTGTTTATCTTTTTCTTCCACAGAGACTGGGAGACAGGAACTCCATTATAAAGGGACATACTCAAGTCCTTGAAAAAGACTTCTGTGTTGTAGATATCTCAAGGGGCAGAAAAGAACTTCAAAATTTTTTTTTTATTTTATGTGTGTGAGTGTATTGCCTCCATGTATGTGTAAGTGCACCCTTGTGCAATGCCCTAGGAGATCGGAATCCCCTGGTACAGGAGTTATAGACAATTGTTAGCTGCTGTGTGGGTGTTGGGAACTGAACCTGGGTTCTTTGCAAGAGCAGCCAGTGCTCATAACCACTGAGCCATCTCTCCAGTCCCCAGAAAGAACTTATAACTTCAAGTTTTCTGGAGAATAGAAGATGGACATATGGTCACCTTCTAGCTAGGACAAACAGTAAATTGTTTTGTCATAAGATGTGCTTTCTTAAGCAGGCATCTTAAAAGGGTGGGGTCATTCTGGGGATGAAACATTGTGTTGATAGATGAAGTAAAACATGAGGCAAGCCTTGAAAGATGACAGGTAGACTTTTGTAATTTACCATGATATTTCTGTGAACCCGTCAGATTTCCACAGAAACTGTACTTTTATGATTGAATTATTTACCTGAAATATTTTTTAAGCTATTGCCCAAAGTTAGAGCTTCTTTTGCTTTGATATTTGATTTCTTGGATATTTTTTAGTTATATTTCTTTAGAATAACATAAACACCTTCATGTTTTTGCACTATCACTTCCTTTACCTGGAAATCCCTTTGGGTCCCCTGACCTCTCCTCACCTTACATACACCTCTGCCCCCTTCCACATACCTTCTGGAATTGGGAATTGTTTGTCCTTTAAGACCCAGCTGAAGCGAGTCCCCCCTTTTTTTTCTCCTGCTACATTATAGTACTTTGTACTCACTTTTCCCTTTATTCCATTTTTGTTTTAATTTTTGTTGGTTTGTTTTGGTTTTTGAGACTGGGTTTCCCTGTAGCCCCAGCTGACCTGGAACTGGCCTCAACATAGACCAGACTGGCCTCAATCTCACAGAGATCTGCCTACCTCTACCTCCTGAGTGTTGGGATTAAAGGTGTGTGCCACCACACCTGGCTGGTTTGTTTTTTTTTTTTTCTTTAGTTTGTACTTTCAGTTCTCTAGTCTCAGGTGCATATAAAGTATCTCGTGTTTACTTAATACATGTGAATAAATTCAATCGGATCTGAAATATGTTTTCTAGTCTTAAGAACTCAGCTGTCTTATGTGCACAGGTACAATATATATTTTGTTAATTGAATTTTTATTTGTTCTTTGATGTCATTAAGAGGATCTACACTAGTGACAGTTGTACCTCTTCCTGGAGAGCAAGTAGTTCAGGGGGTCATCCAGACAGCTCAGTCTACTGTAATTCACCTACCACAAGTGCAAACGGTACAGAAATTCAAAGACAGTGGTTGAGAGTGGGAAATTTTATACCCAGAATCTTCACACGTACTGATTGCTATAGTTAACAGTATTACAACCACAGAAATTACACTGCAAACCAAATGAGGCAGATAGAAAAAAGTTTTAGAATTTCTATCTTTGTGTATGTGATACCCAGTGAAATTAGGGACAGTTTGTGTGAGGGGACAGCTTATGGTTTAGAATAAAGAAATGAAAAGTTTTGTTTAACATTTTATGTGTTTGAGTGTATTGACTGCATGTCTGTTAAGTGCATGTGTGTCATGCAGTGCCTGCAGAGGTCAGAAGAGGGTGTCAGATCCTCCTGGAAATGGCATTACTGGCGGTTGTTAGCCGTCATGTGGGTACTGGAACCAAACCTGGGTCCTCTGCAAGAGAAAGTGCTCTTAACCACTGAGCTATCTCTCTAGCCTTGACTTCAAGAATCTTAGAAAAAGGTTAAGAGTTGTCTTCGTAAAGTTCAAACTTGTGTCTACCTGCCTTCAGGTTAACACTTGACAGCATTAGAAACAGCCATCCTGGGCTCCTCTTCTTTTTTCTCCTAATTTGATCTTCTGACTTCCACTCATTTTTAGAAGTGGCTACCTGGGAAGAAAAGTAGTAGATCATCTTCCTCCTGAATACATAATGACTGGCAGTGTTGTGAACTCTAGAGTGTTCTGGTTTTGAGCCAGAGTTTTGTTAGGTGGCTGAGGCAACCTCAAACTCTTTGAGTGCTAGGATCCCAGCTATACACAACCTCAAGGGGCTAGAGTGCTTTGTAGTTTGTTACTGACTGGTTGTTTCTGTGTGAAAGATGGCAGCTGTATAGCATTTTGTGGTTTTACTCTTATTTGCTGTCAAAAGTAATGCTTTAATTTTAGAAATTATTTTCTTACTTGAGTTTAGTGAGAGTCTTGAAGTAAATTTAGGGACAAACTGAAAGTAAAGGTTTAGATTAGAAATGGAACATTGCAGTACTCGGGAGGCAGAGGCAGCCAGCCTGATCTGATATAGCAAGTTCCAGGCCAGCTAGGGCTGCAGGGAGACCTGTCTCAAAAAATAAAGATGAAAAGAAACAAAAGAAATAGAACATCTGTGACACCTGAAGGTAGAAGTGACAGATCTTTCTTACTGTTTAGTTATGACTAGTTCTTGTTCCCTATCAAAAGGTACAGGTTTACGATAAAATACAAAGGATAATTGTATACGTACTAGAACTCTTCGGAGTTTTTCTTTTCTGTTTTGAGACAGGGTCTCAATATTTAGCCCAGACTGACATAAAAATCTTATCTTCTGGCTTCCTAAGCTCTGGGATTATAGGAATGAGCCACCATACCTGGCTAGAACTCAGGTTTTAAAGATTAGAATATAAAACAAGCTTCCCTGGAAATGAAATGTCTATGTCTAAATAATTTAAGGGAATGTTTTAAATAGATACTAATATAGAGAGCAGATTTCTTATGTCTTCTCCAAAAACCTGTTTATTTTTAAAATGGAAATGAAGTCAGGTGTCATAATCCAGATTTGGACAAATTTTGGGTAATTTAGTATATTTTAAGAGTTAAAAGTAACTTTTTTCAGTTATAAAACATTGCTAAACTTAAAACTTTGCCTATTGGCTGATAGTTTTAGTGTTGGAGCATAGTTAATATTTACTGTGTATCTACCATGTAGTACTTTACATATATTAGCTCATTTAATTGTGAAATGAAATAATGCTGACCCCCTCGGATCTTAAAATTGTGTGTGTGTGTGTGTGTGTGTGTGTGTGTGTGTGCGTGTGTGCATATATTGCATCACTTGTACCTTGCTAAATCAAATGGTCTCTTCTCGGTCTTTGTACTTTATTGACAAACAGCATTTGACACAGGTGCTCTTTTCTTAATCCACTGAACTGCCTTCACTAGTTTTCCTAGGACAGTTCAGGCACTTGGTTCCCATAGCTACTCTTCAGTTGAATTTTCTAGCCACTTCTTTCTTTCTCTCTCTCTCTCTCTCTCTCTCTCTCTCTCTCTCTCTCTCTCTCTCTCGCATGCATTGCTTCTCTTGGCATTTGGGGTCAGCAGACTTAAAGCTTTCCTCTCAACTGTGTGATGATGGCCACTCAGTTAAACACTCTCTCTCTCTCTCTCTTTTTTTCCTGACAGTGTCTCCCTGTAGCCCCAGCTGACCTGAAACTCACTATGTAGACCAGGCTGACCTCGAACTCAGAAAGATCTGCCTGCCTCTGCCTCCTGAGTGCTGGGATTAAAGGCATGTACCACCATGCACAGCTTCCACTCTCTCTCTCTCTCTCTTTTTTTTTTTTTAATTAAGTTAGAATCCCCTCTCTCTCTTAATGTTAGAGTATTCCTGGGTTGAGTCTCTGATTCTTTTTATCTATCCCATTGGTGAGCATGTCCAATCTCTTGGCTTTAAGCACTCCAAAGAGCTTTGCTTTCCAAATTTTGACCTGGAGGCTTGTATATTAAGCAGTTTCCTTGGTGTGGGCAATTGTATATCTAATAGGCTTTTCGAACTCAGCATTGTCAAAAACTCATTAGATAGCATTAGTAATTTTTGAAGCATAACACAAACAAAAAAATTTTAAGTCATGTACACCAGTGTAGAAATGCTTTGGTGGAGATTGAAATCAGAGTTTGTGGTTTTTTTGTTTTTTGTTTTTTTTAATAAGCTAATAGAATTGGATTTAGACTAGAAATTCTAGCTCTGGGTCACTGTATTTCTTTAATTAGTTTGTACTCCTGGAATAACTTTTATCTTTTCCTCCTTCACTTTTAGACCTTAGAATTAATGTTCAAGTGAATTTGGGTAACAGAAGACAGATAATTTCTTTGAAAGTGAACACTTGATTCTTTTCCCACCTGCATTCTTCAGGATATTAAAAATCAGTTCTGATTTTTAGGTATCATCTTTATCAGAAAGTGAGGAGTCCCAGGACTCATCTGACAGCATAGGCTCCTCCCAGAAAGCTCACGGCATCCTAGCACGACGCCCATCTTACAGGTTAGTACTCACTTGTATCAACTTGGATATTTATTTATTTATTATTTTATTTCTTTTTTTTTTTTTTTTTTTGAGACATGGTCTCCCTGTAGCCCCAGCTGACCTGAAACTCACTATGTAGACCAGGCTGCCTCTGCCTCCCGGGTGCTGGGACTAAAGGTGTGCACCACCACGCCTGGGAGAAGTATGAGTTCAAATAGTTCTGTGAAAAATCAAACATGTGGTTAGGTAAGGAGGCAGGTGTCAGGGAAAGTAACAGGTTTCTGTCTTTACTTTTGGATCGTTAACTTTTTAAATTTTTTGTTGTTTTGAGACAAGGTCTCACTGTGTATCTCTAACTTGGCTGGAACTCATTATGTAGACTAGGCTGCCCTGAAATTCACAGAGATCCACCTGCTTCCACACCTAGCCTAGATAGTTAACTTTTTTATTTGTGTATGAGTGTTTTGCCTACATGTATGTAAGTGCGCCTATGCGTTCAATGCCCACAGAGGCCAGAAAAGGGCATTAGATTCTCTAATGAACTAGAACTGGAGTTACTGATGTTTGTTAGCTGCCCTGTAGGTGCTAGGAACTGAGCCCATGTCCTCTGCAAGAGCAGCCAGTGCTCTTAACTGCTGAGCCATCTCTCCAGCAATGTGAAAGCAGGACTGCACACTGTAGCAGGTAGACTACTTTGTGTGCCCTTAACTTTCTAGGTCTGGGCCTTGTGTGTTCTGAAATACTTTACATTCAGCATAACTCCTCCATGTACTTACCAGAAGATTCTCTAATTACCTTTTTTGGATTGGCCCAAGACCAGATAAGATTTTTCTTCTCTGGTAGCCTGTACTAAAGTACTTGACTCATCTTGCTAGAATTTCACTTTATTTATTTATTTATTTTCTTTTGGTCTTTTTTTTTTTTTTTTTTTTTTTTTTTTTTTTTTTTTTTTTTTTTTTTTTTACCCCCCCCGGGCCCGAAACACCCCCTTTAAACCTGGCCTTGAACTCACAGAGATCCGCCTGCCTCTGCCTTCCAAGTGCTAGGATTAAAGGCGTGTGCCACCACACCCGGCTACAAATGACTTTTTAAAAAAAGCCAACTGGAGCTGGAGAGATGGCTTAACAGTTAAGAGCACTGGCTGCTCTTGCAGAGGACCCAGGTTCGATTCCCAGCACCCACAGGGTGGCTACAAACCGTCCTTAACTCCAGTTCCAAGGGAATCCAAAGCCCTCTTTTTACCTCCACGGCGTTGCACAACATGGGTGCACTCACATACATGCAGAAAATACACATAAAATTAAAAAAATAAGAAATAAAACAGTAAGAAAAAAAAAACTAAATGGGGCTGAAGATATGGCTCAGCGGTTAAGAACACTGTTCTTGTAGAAGACCCAGGTTCGAATCCTAGTACCCACATGGCAGCTAAGAACTGTCCGTAAGTCCAGTCCCAGGGGATCCAACAGCCTCTTCTGACCTCCGAGGGCACAGGTGCACTTACCTACACCAGCAATACATGCATACACATAAAATAAAAATAATAAGTAAAACTAAAAAAATGAAAAACCAACTAAACATAAAATTTCAAAGTGAAAGAAAAGGAAATGCCTAGAAGCATCCATACATCCAAATCCAGGCCTGGTGGCGCATGTCTATAATCGCAGTACTGGAGAAGCTGAGACAGGGTTGTTGGAAGTTCAGTGGTGATTTGGGCCTAACCTTGCTCTTTTGGAATTGTGTGGGTTCACATAAGAAACACCTCACTCTTCAGGCCTAGCCAAACTTCTTTCTGGTTGACTAGGGAAGGTGATTGATTTCCTGACTGGTAATGCTTTTACTTGAGTAGTTTTCCAGGAATCGTTGCAGCCATTGTCCTTGTCTTGGATCTCTTCTTTCTAAGGGAGTATCTTGGAGAGTTCAGGGAGGGTTTCCTTATATTCTTTCCTGTTGGGGTTTCTGCTGACAGCTGTGTTTTTGAGATACTCAATGACTTCTCTTAAGGACTTACACTCAGAAAACAGGGCTTTCTGTCCTTGACTATAGGCCTGAACCAAGAAAAGCTTAATGCATCTGTCAGTCCAACCTTCTGTTGGTTTCCCCAGCTTCCTACTCTTGATTTTCCTCACTTTTCTCAGTGTGGATGTGTTCCTGCAGTGTCCTCTAATAGCAAACTGCTTCAGGGCATTTGAGAAATCATTTCACTGTGTTATATTTGGTTTTCTGACTGTAACTACGAGTTTAAAAATCTTTGCTGAAGTTCCTGCTTTGCACATGGGTTTCTGCCGTGTTGAACTAAGTTGAGATGGGTGCTTGAGAACTCAGAGGTCTCCTTTCCCACTCAGACAGCAGAACCTTGGGTTAGTTTAAACTCTAGAATTTCTGAGTCAAGCTCATTTGAGGGATTCACAGACAGGAGTTTCTGAGATTAGAGGCACTCTTAGCAACAGCTCTCAGATGGAGTTGTGCTGATCGTTCTGTGTTGCCCTGTGTTTCCTGGGATCTTTTCCAACAGCTGCTTGAGCTGAAAGATAAAGCTCCTTCTCTGAGAATCTGAAATGGGGTAATTCTGTGAAGCACACTGAGCTGGTGTGGGGCTGGCTTTCTGCACTGGGTTAATCTCACTTTTTCTTTTGAGTCAGTGTCTTGATGTGTTGCCCAGGCTCATTTCAAACTCCTGGGCTCAAGCAATCCTGCCTCAACCTCCCAAGCAGCTGATACTAAAGGGATGTACCACCATCCCCCAACATGATGATTATGCTTTTAACCTGAGATTGGAAAATGGGTCAGGTATGGTACCTACTTTTGTAATGCCAGGACCTGGGAGGCTGAGGCAAGAAAATCACAAGTTTGAGGCGACATAGAAAGGAGGAGGGAAGAGGGAAAAGTGTGTGTTTAGTATTCTTTTTGTAAAGGTATTCTCATTAGCCACATTAACAGAGTTCTATTTTTCACAGAAAAATTTTGAAAGACCTCTCTTCTGAAGATACACGGGGCAGAAAAGGAGACGGAGAAAATCCTGGCATTTCTGCCGTCACGTCTATGTCTATTCCAACTCCCATTTATCAGACTAGCAGCGGACAGTACAGTATGTATAAGGAATTGCTCCTGTATGATAGACACACCCACTTTTCTGTGGAAAGAACTGTGTATAGAAAGACCATCTGCTTTAAGAATAGTGATTGTTAAGGGCTAACATTTGAGTAGTATAAAGGATTTTTTCCCTGCATTATCTCATTTTTTCCTTATGTTAACTTTGTGAGGTAGGAATTGACAGTGTATCAGGGAAGAGAGGCTCGGAAAGTTGGATAATATTTCATCTTGGTGTGATGGTACCTGTAATCCTAACACCTGGTATATGGAAGCAGAATACCTTGGGCTATATAGTGAATTCCAAGCCAGCCAGTACATAATGAGACCCCGTCTCTTAAGAACAGTCCTTCTCTCCCCCTTCCAAAAAGAAAATTAGATACTATTTCGAAAGTCACATAGCTTATAAATAATGGAGCCAAGATTCAGTGGTGTTTGGGTGTAGATAGACTTCTTACCCCCCACAACATACCTTTAAAAGTGTTCTTTTGGACACTAGCCACTTAGGGCCATGACCTTAGTTTTGGTGAAAATTAAATATTTGGATTAGTTATATAATAAAAAATTGAACATCTGAGGTTAAGGAAGTTTGAATCAGAGAATTGAGACTTTGCAGTGTGACTTGCAGCATGCCCACCATGAATACTACTGAGCTACTCAAGTCTGATCACTAAACCTCCATATCTGAAATTGTAGATGTAGTCAATCTAAGAACAAAGTGTCTGCTGATCTGAATCTCCCATCTGGGGGACTAGTGAAAATGATCTGGTTCCCAGCACCCACATGGCAGCTAACAACTGTCAATAACTCCAGCTCCAGGGGATCCAGTGCCCTCTTCTGACCTCTGGGCATTCACATGGGTGCACTTAAATAGATGCAGGCGATACACTCATAAAATAAAAATAATAAATTTATTTTTTATTTTATTTTATATGTATGAGTGTATTGCCTGCATGTGAGTGCACCCGTGTCGTGCAGTGCTGTGGAGGTCAGAAGAGGGCTTTGGATTCCCCTGGAACTGGAGTTAAGGACAGTTTGTTGCCACCATGTGGGTGCTGGGAATTGAACCCTGATCTCTGCAAGAGCAGTAAGTGCTCTTAACTGCTGAGCCATCTCTCCAGCCCCATAAATTTTTTTTTTAATGAAAAATTGAAATGTTGCTGGGCATGGTGGTGCACACCTTTAATCCCAGCACTTGGGATGCCGAGGCAGGCGGATCTTTGTGAGTTCAAGGCCAGCCTGGTCTACATAGTGAATTCCAGGTGAGCTGGGGCTACACAGGGACCCTGTCTCAGAAAAAAAAAAAAAATTGAAATGTTTGTTTCTTTGTCCCCTCTCCCCCTCTTTTAGAATTAGTCATTAGGGTTGGAGACATGGCTCTTGCAGAGGACCCATGTTCGATTACTAGCACCCACATGATGGCTAACAACTGTCTGTATCTCCTGTTTCAGGGGAATCTGACACCACCTTCTGGCCTCTCTGGGCATAGCACAACATGGTACAGTTACATACAAACAGGCAAAACACTAATGCACATAAAATAAAAATAAATAAATCAAAAAATTAAATATCTTATTTGTTATTTTTATTTTATGTGTATGAATGTATTGCCTGCATGTATGTAAGTGCATCTATGTCATGCAATACCCGAAGAGATCAGAAGAGGGTATTGGATCCCCTGGAATTGGAGTTACTGATGGTTGTTAGCTACCATGTGGATTCTAAGAATCAAATCTGGTGCTCTGTAAGAACAGTCAGTGCTCTTAACCACTGAGCCATCTTTCCAGCCCCTAAAAACTTTTTTTTTAAATTATTAGGAGCCAGGCACGGTGTCTTCACACCTTTAATTCCAGAACTTGTGAGGCAGAGGTAGGCAGATCTCTGTGAGATAAAGGCCAGCCTGGTCTACATAATGAGTTTCCCAAAAAAAGTCATTAGCTTTAGGCCATGCATGGTTTAGGACAGCCACAATTGCCTAAGACCCTGTGTGTCAACAAAGCACCTTAGCCATTGGATCCCCTTTAATGTCTCAAAATTTCTTTGTCAACATTAACAGCATGAAATGCCTAAATATTTCCAAATGTGTTACTTTTACAACCAGTTACGTGTTATTCAGCCTGAGACTAAGTTTCATGTCGTACATCTAAACCATAAAATTTTACAAAGACATACCATTTTATTTCTTTCAGTTCGTACATTTGTTTTTTTCTAGTTCGCCCGTAGTGGTCAGTGATTTAACTAAGTAGACCTGCATTCAAACCTGTTAAAAATGTTTATGTCATTCTTTTGAGTTAGTGTATTGTGTAGCCTTATAATAACTATTTCTCTCTTTGGTTAAAGTTGCCATTGCACCCAATGGAGCCTTACAGTTGGCCAGTCCAGGCACAGATGGAGTACAGGGACTGCAGACATTAACCATGACAAATTCAGGCAACACTCAGCAAGGTACAATTCTCCAGTATGCACAGACCTCTGATGGACAGCAAATACTTGTGCCCAGCAACCAGGTGGTTGTACAAAGTACGTATCCTTAATATTCTACAGAACTGTCCCAAATCCTTTCCAAGACTCACACTGAGTGACTCATTTTTTTTGGTCCTCCAGCTGCATCAGGAGATATGCAGACATACCAGATCCGTAGCACACCATCTGCCAGTTCACTGCCACAAACTGTGGTGATGACTTCTCCTGTGACTCTTACATCTCAGACAACGAAAACCGATGATCCCCAACTGAAAAGAGAAATAAGGCTGATGAAAAACAGGTAGGCAGTAAAATCTTACTACCAGCCTTGGTGAGGTTTCTACAAACCTTAGAATGTAATCACATATTACTTAACTACTCAATTAGAAATGAGGTTTAGATAAGCTTTACTGAGTCTTAGTCTTAGGTTTTATCTAGTTCATTCCCAATGGATCATCAGTGAGTCCAGTGGTCAGTCATTGGATTAAAATGGCATATGACCTAGAATTTTTCAGTTTTACTGCATCCTTGAAATAACATTGCTAAGCAAAGAGCTTCAAACATTTTATTCTTGTTGGCTTCACAGTTAAATGGCATACCCTGGAGGTCTTGTGGGTTTGCTTCCAGATCACCACAGCATAGAGCAAATGTCACAATAAAGTGAGTCATGCAATTTTTTTTTGTCCCAGTGTGCACAATAGTGATGTATATACTGTACTTCTTGTCAAGTGACCTGAAAAAAACAAAATGCATACTGTCAAGCAAATTGATTGCTGAATAATACCAACAGATCACCTGAGATTTTAGCAAGTTGTAGTCTTTTTTTGGATAGAAGCTCCCACCTGTATATTATTGCTGTGAGTTGATCAGATTGATGTCTGCCGAAAGATTGGGTGGCTGCTACAATTTCTTTAAAAAAAAAATAAGGCAACAGAGCATTTGCTACATTGAGTGATGCTCCCTTTCACTAAAGATGTTTCTGTAGCATGCAGTGCTGTCTGATAGCATGTGGCCCACTATAGACCTTCTTCCCAAACTGGAACCATCCATCTCAAGCCTTACCCACTTAATCCATGTAGTATTCTAAATCTCATACCATCTTCACCAATAGCTGGCCTCAAAAGAAACCACTTTCTTTGTCATGCATATGAAACAATTCCTTGTCTCCTGAGGGAAAAAAAAATTTTTTTTTGGTCTTTCTGAGACAGGGTCTCCATCTAGCTCCAGCTGGCTTGGAACTTGCTATGTAGATCAGGTTGATCTCATCTGCTTCTGCCTCCCAAATGCTGGGATTTAAAGGCGTGCTCCCTGACAAATTTTTTTTTAACCAAAAGATTGCAGCAGGGGCTAGAGAGATGGCTCAGAGGATAAGAGTGAGTACCAGCAGATGAACACAGTTCAGTGTGTCTACACACAGAAAACGAATTAAGGAAAAATATTTAATCATAGATCACCATAACATATAGAAATAAGTTTGGAATATTGTAAAAATTACCAAAATGTTACACAAAATCACAAAGTCAGCACAGTGCATTACCTGTTAAATGCAATAAACAAAGTATGCCTGTAATTTGCTACTTCTTGCTTTTTTTTTTTCCCCTCGGTCTTTTTGAGAAAGAGCCTCCCTGTAGCCCCAGCTGGCCTGAACTCACTGTGTAGACCAGGCTGGCCTTGAACTCCCAGAGATCTGCCTGCCTCTGCTTCCTGAGTGCTCCCTCCCTTTCTCTTAAAATTTTTTTTTTGGTCTTTTTGAGACAGGGTTTCCCTGTAGCCCCAGCTGGCCTGAACTCACTGTGTAGACCAGGCTGGCCTTGAACTCCCAGAGATCTGCCTGCCTCTGCTTCCTGAGTGCTGGGATTAATGCTGTCATGCCCAGCTGCTACTTGCTTTTTAAAAGAAAACAATTTTTTAACTTCTAAAAAAGATCTTATTCATTCATTCTTTTTTTTTATTAGTGTAAAGTTAGGAGTTCGGTTTTTTTGTTGTTGTTGTTGTTTTTCGGTCTTTTTGAGACAGGGTCTCCCTGTAGCCCCAGCTGACCTGGAACTCACTATCCAGACCAGGCTGGTTTTGAACTCACAGAGATCCTCCTGCCTCTGCCTCCTGAGTGTTAGGATTAAAGGTGTGTGCCACCACACCCGGCCATGGAGTATTTATTAAAATTCGTAATGCACATAATTTTGATGCATTAAGAATATATCCTAACATGATAAGATACTTTGGTGCAAAATAAAGAATATTATCTAGTTATATAAAACAGAAAAATATATCTAGCTTGAGAATATTCATTTTGTTATGTTAATAA
>NW_008342012.1:76738-82823 GCF_000622305.1 Nannospalax galili
CCCAGCACTCGGGAGGCAGAGGCAGGTGGATCTCTGAGTTCAAGGCCAGCCTGGTCTACATAGTGAGGTCCAGGACAGCTGGGGCTACAGAGAGACCCTGTCTCAAAAAAAAAAAATTATATTTAACCCCTATAAACATTCTTTTTCCTTTTGAGACAGGGTCTCCCGGTAGACCCAGCTGATCTGAACTCACTATGTAGACCAGGCTGGCCTTGAATTCAGAGATCCGCCTGCCTCTGCCTCCCGAGTGCTGGGACTAAAGGCATGTGCCACCACGCCCGGCAATCTTAAATACATTTTATTAGTTTGTATAGCCAAGGTTGACCTCAAGCTTGCTGTGTAGCCAAGGACGACTTTGAACTTCTGATCCTCTTGCTTCCACCTCTTGAATACTGGGACTATAGGTGTGTGCCATCACACTGAGTCTTATGGTGCTGAAGATCACACCCCGGGCTTCATAGTACGTCAGAGAAGCTGTCTACCAACAGAATGAATCCCCAGCGTCTTAAGTAGCCTTAACTGTTACTATATACATACAGGCATGAAAAATCGCTAGTCCTTTGAGAGCATGCATATATAATGAGCAACCTTTCGCATATTATGTTCAAGGGAAAAAGAAAGTACCAGAAACTATTTAGAAATAATAGCAAAAAAGGTAAACAGTCACAGGTGGACTAGATTTCACAACATGACTTGAATTTTTAGCTCTACACAAATAAGACAACTAGACCAAAAAGTGATAGTTCAATTTTTAAATTTATGTGTTTGAGTGTTTTGCCTGCATGTATATAAGTGCACCCATGTCATGCAGTGCCCACAGAGGACTAGCGATTTTTTCGGATCCCCTGGAACTGAAGTTAGGGTTAGTTGTTAGCCACCCTGTGGGTGCTGAGAACCGAACTTAGGTCCTCTGCAAGAGCAGTCAGTGCTCTTAACTGCTGAGCCATCTCTCCAGGACCCCAGAAAGTAATATTTCAAAGTAATAAAAATTATGAAGGAATCATATGGATGCATTTAATTCAAAATAAAACATTTCTTTACTAAAAAGTGAGAGCAGTGGAAGCTGGAGACCTGGCCCAGCAGTTAAGAGCACTGGCTGCTCTTGCAGAGGACCCAGGTTTTGTTCCCAGCACTCTAGTGGCAGCTAACCATCATCCATAACTCTAGTTCCAGAGGATCTGATGCCCTCTTCTGGCCTCAGCAGACATTGCACAACTCAGGTGCACTTACATGCAGTATACTCACGTAAAATAAAAACCATAAATAAAGGGATGGAGAGATGGCTCAGTGGTTAAGAGCACTGACTGCTCTTACAGAAGACCCGGGTTCAATTCCCAGCACCCACATGGCAGCTACGAACTGTCCTTAACTCCAGTTCCAGGGGAATCCGAAGCCCTCTTCTGACCTCCGCAGCACTGCACAACATGGATGCAGTCACACACATCACACACACATGTATTTGAGGCAATACACTCATACACATAAAATAAAAATAAAAAAGAAGCTTTTAAAAAAGCAAGCAGCTTTTAAAAATAAATAAATAAACAAAATATTTTAAAAGTGACAGCAAGTAGCTGGGTATAGTGGTACATGCCTTTAGTCCCAGCACTTGAGAAGCAGAGGCAGATAGATCTCTGTGAGTTCAAGGTCAGCCTGGTCTACATAGGAAGCTCCACGCACAGAGAGACCCCGTCTCAAAAAGACCCCCCCAAAAAGTGACAGCAGGCGTCATTCTGTGAATTGTGCTACTATGAATGAACTTGGTAACAAGGAAGCAGGGACTGTTTTAGAGGTTCCAAGAGATGCAATAAGATAAAATGGAATAAGTCATGTAAATATTAGAAGAAAGTTGTACTTCTTTGCTGAAGATAAGATTTTTTTTAACCTAGAAATTCCGAAATATGATTTTTAAATTACTAGAAGGGCTGAGGGTGTGGCTGAGTTAACAGAGTGCTTGCTTAGCATATACAAAGCCCTTGGTTTGCTTTCCAGTGCCACATAAAACCAGGTGTGGTAGTGTACTTGGGAGGTAGTGGAAGGAAAATCAGAAGTTCAGGGTCATCCTTTGCTATACTGCAAGTTTGAGGTTAGCCTAAGTTATATGAGACCTCATCTCAAACAAGAAAGGGAGGGAGTGTTACTAGAATGAGACTTCTTTTCTCACAAGATGACCCTGGCTACATACCGATCAAATAAAGCCCTCTTTCAAATAAGTGGATGAACCTATAGGAAAGTAACAAAAAAATCTGTTGAAGTTAGGAATGAACTAGAGCCATAGGATCATGCTGGTGCAGCTTGGAAATAGATTCAGATCTTGATTACATAGTTTTGCTATACTGAGGAGACTAGGGACAATCTCTGACCTTTGAAGGCCAGGGAGCTGTATCAAATTAATCTGCATGAGGTTATTCATGCTCAAAAGCTGGAAAGCAGCACCTCAAATAAGTCCTTATGCACAGGTCTCAACCACCCTCAGAAAGCTTCAACAAATCCCTTATGACTAGTTTTCACAAACAGAAGTACAAAAACCATAGAATACCTAAAGAATTAGGCTTCTATGATTTGTCCCGAGCCCTTAAGTGATTCTTACAAAACTCTTTGAGGTATAAACATTAATATTTCTACTTTTTTGAGTTAAGGAAACTTAAAATATAGAGATGCCTCATGATTTGCCCAAGTTGCTCAGCTTTATATTTAAATATAGGATCCAGCTTCACAATTCAAAATATACGTAATGTATGCTGCCTTTCAGGAGTGTGAGTCAGCAGAAGCAGCAACAGGATGAGTTTTTAAAGTCTTTAGTTATATAATGAAGAAAGAGAAAAGGAATGTGCCTCAAGTTTAAACAAAAAAGGATGTTGGTGAAAATCATTAAAGATGAAGAAGTTATGGAAAATAAAAGTTGGAAAGGAAAATATAAGATTATTTTTGGTAAGGAGGTATTTGTGTGTCTAAAATGTCCAGGAGGCCGCAACACATGGTGTATAAAGCCTGCCTGCTATGGGAGACTGGCTGAGCCCCCAGTTACCAAAAGAACAAGGAACAAAAGGAAAAGCTTTAAGTTAGTGTGGCGGTGCACACTGTGATCCCAGCACTGAGGAGACAGGAGTAAGAGGCTTAGTGTAGGGTGAAGCCAGCTTAGTGAACATAGGGCCACAAATCAAGACTCTTAAAAAACAGGATAAGGTATAAGATGAAATTGTTAAAAAAACTTTCAAAGGAATTTTTTATTGTTTGCTTTCTTTGGTTTCTTGAGACACGGTCTCTCTGTAGCTCCAGCTGGCTTCAATCTCACAGAGATCTACCTGCCTCTGCCTCTCAAATGCTATGGCTTTTAAAGGCATGTGCCACTGCCTCTGGTTTATTTATTTATTTTTATTTTTGAGATGAGGTCTCACTGTGTAGCCATGACTAGCCTAGAGCTCTGCTCTGTAGGAATTTTGTATTGTTTGCTTTCTTTGGTTTCTTGAGACATGGTCTCTCTGTAGCCCCAGCTGGCTTCAATCTCACAGAGATCTACCTGCCTCTGCCTCTCAAATGCTATGGCTTTTAAAGGCATGTGCCACTGCCTCTGGTTTATTTATTTATTTTTATTTTTGAGATGAGGTCTCACTGTGTAGCCATGACTAGCCTAGAGCTCTGCTCTGTGGACCAAGATGGTCTTGAACTCACAGAGAATCCCAGCACTTGGGAGGTAGATAAGGAATTCAAGGTCATCCTTGGCTACATGACACCCTATTTCAAAACACCAGGAAAAAAGGAACAAAAATCTTAATACACTTAAGAGAGAAAATATATTTACTTTATGACATTACTATCAAAGCCAAGAGGAAAAGGTGAAAAGGATGTATTATTGAATAAAATTTTATGAGACAAGCTATTATAAAAATATCAGGTGTCAAATGGTAGATTAGAAAAATATAAAGTTAGGTAAGGGATTTTATATATATAATGCACAAAGAGTTCTTAGAAATAAGACAACCTAGTTGAAAACAAGGACAATATGAAGAGACATGTTAAAGAATTGTTCCGAAAGACCAATAAGCTTGCCTAGTGTGTAGAAGGCCCTGATTTCCATCCCCAGCACTACACACTTGCCAAGAAAAGATGCTATATCTCATCAGGACTTATCAACAGTGAAATGTAATGTGGCAGAAATTAAAGTGATATGAGCACATGTTCCTGAGGGAAGCTCAGTTCCACAGCACAGATTCTTTGAACCAAAAGTTATACTTCTATATGACAAAATAGTACTAACTGAATTCTCCTGAGAAGAATATTTATATTTATATAAGGAGAAGGAATTCCAGGGGCTGAAGAGCTGGCTCAGTGGTTAAGAGCCCTGGCTACTCTTGTAGAGAGCCCAGATTTAGTTCCCAGCACCTGCACAGTGGCTAACAACAGTAACTCCACTTCCAGAGGATTCCATTCCTTTTTCCAGCCTCCACAGGCATTGTACACACAGATGCACATACATATATGCCAGCAAAACACTCATACACATAAAATAAAAATAAATTTAAAAATTTTAAGAATTACAGCATATCTACCAATAGGTACATGTTATATAATTTTTTAATTATTATGTGTATGAATGTTTTGCCTGCATGTATGTAAGTGCATCACATGCATGCAATACCCATAGAGGTCAGAAGACAATGTTTGATCCCCTGTAACTGGAACTAGGGATAGCTGTTAGCCACCATGTGGGTGTTAGCAACCAAACCCAGGTCCTCTGAAAGAGCAGCTAGTGCTCTTAAAGGCTGAGACATTTCTCCAAACCTATAGATTTATTTCTATAAATAAATATAAATGACTTTAAGTATTCATAACATCAAGTATTGGGGATAGAAAAGAGTAGTGCTCCCCTGTCCTGCTAATGGAAATGGATATTCAAACAGGCCTTCTGGGGGCCAATTTGGCAGTGTTTTGATGTTGAATATATCTGGTAAGCCTGCAGGAAATATGACAGGGGGCATGTATGAACACATACTGGAAGCAGTAGAAGTCAGGAGCCAGGCATAATAGTACCCACCTGTAATCTCAACACTTGGATGGTTAAGACAGGAGAATTTAAAGTCCAAACCAGTATGAACTACATAAAGAGACTTCATCTCTAAAAACAGAAAAAAGGCTGTGAAGAGCTGGGTAAGTAGTGCATGTTTGTAATCCCAGAAAAGACCCTGAAGCGAGGGGAATCTGGAATTTTGGGCTAGCCTAGGCTATAGAGCAAGACCTCAGCTACTAGAAACACTGAGCGGAAGCTGACAAAATACAGAGTAATACTGAATGACACAGAATAGTAGTTTTGCCTGGTAAAGGGACTGGCCCAAGAGGGTTATGAGGGAGCTTCTAAAGCAGAGGGAGTGTTGTGCCTCAATAGGGGCTTAAACAAGTGTGTGCATTTGCCAAAACTGATAGATTTCTGCTTGTCAGGTGTTTGGCCAGATGTGGTATCATACCTGGAATCACAGCATTTGGGTACTTAGGAGGCTGAGGTAGAAGAATGTAGACTTCTAGGCCAGCCTGGGCTATATGGGGAGACCTTGTCTAAAGGAAATAGCATTTCACTAAATGTAGATGATATCTTTTTTTTTTTTTTCCCTTAAGTTATGGGTATGTGTGAGTGTATACAGGTGAGTGCAGGGGCCCACAGAGGCCAGAGTGGTTGGATCCCTTGGAGCTGGAAATTACAAGATTTTGTGAGCCACCCAGTGGGTGCTGGGAACTGAACTCAGGTCCTCTAGAGGAGCAGCAAGCACTCTTAACCACTGAGCCATCTCTCCAAGCCCATACACGGTATCTTCATTTTAAAATAGTGGGAGAACCAGGACTGTGGTGTATGCTTATAATTCCAGCACTCAGGAGGGGAGTCCAAAGGATGGCAAGTTTGAGGCCAGCTTGGTCTGTATTGTTAGACCTGCGCTATAAAGAAAATAATAAAAATAAAATGGTGGGGAAAAGATAACCAGGGAACATTACTTAAGTGTATTTACCATTTGAAGAATGTGAGGTTTTACATGAAATTTTTATAATACTTATATTTAGAGAAGCTGGTTGAGAATGAGGCAGAAAGAAGAAAGAA
>NW_008342012.1:83953-88736 GCF_000622305.1 Nannospalax galili
CTTTATAAATTCTAATATTGTTTTTAATGATTATTTTAAATGTTTATATAGTTTGTTTAGTAAAAAATTTGCATCTCAAAGTATTGTTTTATATTGTGGGAAGAGTAAAGCGTTCAGATTGGCTAATATTTGAATTGTAAGTTTTATATCAAGATGTGGTCAGTACACCAGTGTTTAACCTCTGTATTCTGATTTGTATACTCTTTGAAACTGTACTGCAAAACCATTGTGTGCTTATGCAGTGTTTCATATTGTCTATGAAATTAAAGAACATTTGATGAAGTTAAGTTTCCTGAATACAAAACACAGTGCTTGATACATGGTGATCAGACTTGTTGCCAGCATTTTCTAAGTGTGCTCTCTGTAGTGCACTTTGGGTTTTAAATGAAGATAAATTTACAGTGGTGGTCTGTAGAACATGTTTGAAGGAGGATGTCTTTCTGTTATGAGTCAGTCAGACCCAGTTATGATAAGCAATGTAAACTTCTGTCTGCAGGTGCCTAGGACATTGCTAAGGAACATGTTATGGAGAAATAGTTACCTAACAAATTTGCGATTAATCCTCCTGATGAGATTTTTTTCATTAATGGAACTTTACTAGCTAACAGTTTATAGAAATAAATAAGACTCACTAAGGAGATTCCCTACAGTTTTTTATTATCTTGCATAAAACCACTTTTAAACTGGTTTAAACTTTAAACTTGGATCCAACAGCCTGAAGAACGTGAGGCATAGTGCAGTCACAGGAGTTTGTCCGTGTTTTAGCACAGAATATGTTGGGTAGATGTTCAGAGCAAAGTTATCAATTTGCACATTTATTGGAAATAATTACTGCCTCCGGGTATAGCTAAGGCCTATCAAATCTGATGGTACTGTATCCTTTTAGTACTGGGAATTGGACCAAGGGCTTTGCACATGCTAGGTTAGCAGTCAGCCACTGAGGTATATTCACAGCCCAGCAAGTCATTTTGTATTCTTTTTTAGCAGAGCATGAAGAATGGGTATTCATGAGAGCTTTGGAAGATGTTACTAACTTGTTCTTTCAGCAGTTATTCTTGAAGTTACTTGAAAAACTGCATTTTTCTGCAGTTAAGGTGAGTACAGGAGGGATAGAAAATGTGTTTTATGACTTGAATTAAGTAATCATTTGTCAAAATGGCAGTACGAATTTCCCAAAATGGCACTATGAGTTGAAACAGAGTGAGTGAAATTTGACCAGGGCAAATGTGACAGATAATTTAAAGGAACAGGCACTGGTTATAGTCTACATGTCAGAGACTTACAAAGTATATGAAAATCTCAGGGCTGGAGCGATGGCTCAATGGTTAAGACCATTTGCTGCTCGGGAGGAGGACCAGAGTTTGACTCCCACGACCCACTGCACAGGGCTCACATCTGGTGGTAACTCCAGCTCCAGGGGATCCAACATATCAAAGTCTAATTACAGCAATATAATATTCTGTTATTAAAACTAAGATTTAAAAATATATTGTCTTTTTCCCCCCATTATAAAGCATAGAAAAAAACACATCAAGGTTGTAGAATTCAGAAACTGTTCTAGGGAGAGCTTGCCAGGAGTCTTTGAAGGACTGGTTTAGAGATTCAAGCTGTTTACCTATCCCAATTTACGTACCCCCTTTTCACCCTAACCCTAATCCTTTTCACTCCTGGGGATCAGTTGTCCCTGACTATTGGGATAGTATTGTTGCAAACAGACATTCTTTTCTGCCATTTTATGGTTGAGGTCCTTTTTTCTCCAAATTGTCAGGGTTCTGTGTAGTCGTTTGCTGCCTTCAACTTGTAAACTGTTAAACCAACCTAAACCAAGTTAAGTTGTTTTAAATCTAGGCTGACTTACATACATGGTGTAGATACACTTTTTTGTTCTTTTGCTTTTGTTTATAATAAGACAGGGTCTCCCTGCAGCCCCAGCTGGCCTAGAACTTGCTATGTAGACCAGGCTGGCCTCCACCTCACAGAGATCATGTAATTTTAATAAATGCCTATGATTTGCTAAGTGCTTGCTGTACATCAAGAGCTGAGGTCGCACCAGCCATTCATTCAGCACTTTTCTACTGAAGGCCTTTTATATTCATGTTACCAGGGAAAAAAAGTGAACTAAGCCATGTGGCAGTTCTCAGGGAGCTTAGCCCTTAATGTCATCCTTGAGCTTGGTACTTGCTAAGGTCATTATGTCAGCATTAATAACTAGGATTGAAAATTTAAACCCAATGTAGTGCCAGATGTGGAGGTATAATTGAGCACTCCAGAGACTGCAACAGGAGGACCAAGTGTTTGAGACTTAAGAGCATTTGCTGCTCTGGGGGAAGAGCAGCCCTTGAGACCCTGTCATAGATAAAAATCTGTTTAGCCACTCAAAATAGTAACCCCATGAATTCCATCCCCAGAACCTATGAAAGGAGAACCAACTCCCCAAAGTTACCCTCTGACTACACGAATTCCACAGCACCTACCTTCACACACATCATATACACATGGTAAGTTTCTTTAAAACAAACAGTAACCCACTTCCACCCCAGCACACAACTTTATTAAACTCTAGGAGGCTGTTGTCCTCTGCCCCCAATAAAGGAATGCCTCATAATATTTGTTAAATGAAGGTCTGAAAACTGAAGCACAGAAAACTGATACTTTGCCCCAAGTCACATAGTAAATAACTCAGTAGTCATTTCTGAAGTCTGGTTTCAGCCATCAGACTGCCTCCCTTCTCACCAATGGTGTTGAGGAAAAGATTTGCTCCACTGCAAGGATCTGGTACATAAGACTTTAAGGGTTCTGTTTAAGTGTGTCCACTAGATGGCAAACCTCTTCTTAAAAACACAGTTCTACAAACAAGTATATAAAAAATAATATAGCAAAGGGCTAGCAAGATGGTTCTGCAGGTAAAGACACCCGCCACCAGCCCTGACAACATGAGCTCAATCCCCAGGACCCACATGGTGAAAGAACTCCCAAAAGTTGTCTGGTCTCCACACAGATGCGTATACACACACACACAAATGTTATCCTAGAATGTAGCAAATTTTTGTACACTGTCCAGGAAAAATGCTGATATTTTGTTATCTTGAAATCTGAAGAAGAAAAAATACAGATAGAGAAGTTCCCACAATTCTTTCATTACTCCCATTTTCTTCCCTAAAGAGTGAAGAACCACTTTAAATTTTTTTTCTTTGCCATTCCAGTTTTTATTGTAGCTCACAAAGTTCACAGCTTGATAATGCTGATAATGACCTTCCTCTTCTGGTAGCATGAATAGCACCTTCTAGTATTATGAAGAGATGTAGCTTCAAGGTCATTACCAGCTTGATTTCTCCATGTTCTTTCGCTCAGATGTGAAGTGTCTTCAGTAATAGGGTCATATTTTCAAGATCTAGAGCAATGGCAATAACCAGTATTGTTTGAGGGTCTGTGAAACCTGAAGGCCCGAGGGAACCCACATCCAGGAATGCATCGGAGGCATGAATTGAATCAATAGAACTTTACAAAATGAAAATTGAGTTGGCATGAGTCCTGTGCTTGATGCACATTGCTGCAGGTTCACATATGCAACCTTCCAGCGGCCATAAAGCCTTTGCTTCTCTGTGTTCATGAACCAGTCCTGGCTCTTAAAATACTTCAGCTCCCTCTTCCACAATGGTTGAGAACTATTGGACACTGATTGCTGCTGGATGAGGGAAGAGTATGTCTTACAACCTCTAGATGGGCTGACTAGACTTCAATGAACAAATTGGAGGCATTTGCATACAAATGCTTGAATGGATAGAAATTAACATGTATGGTAGAATACATGAGGTCTGGTAGGGTAATGGGGGAAGCATGGATCGAGAGGAGGCCTAAATTTGATTAAGAACTGTTGTTTGAAATTACAAAAACTCAAAAATATATAAAAACCCTTGAAAATATAAAGATAAAAACTTAAAAGTACAGATCATAATGGAGATCATGCACTTGGAGAGTTCTGGAGAGGGGATGGAGAAGAGGAGGAGTCTGAATGGGATCAAAATACATTATATGCATTATATAAGTTTAGATACAAACAATTAATGATGCACTCAAACTTTTTCTGTTCATTCAATTAAAATAGCTAATTATTTACATTAATGAGTGTGCAAAAAGGAATTTTTGCATATATTAAAATAAACCAAAATGTTGCCTCAGTGATTGACTGTACACCCATGAGTATATGGGCAACACTAACTGGACTCAATGAATAAGTAAATAAATAAATAAAATCAATGAAATTGGGAGGGAGGTGTTGGAGGATTCCTGAGGGGAGTTGGGGGGAGGGGAGTTGAGTGGAAATGATCAAGATACATTGTATACATGCAGGAAACTTTCCAAAATAAGTAAAGGTATTAATAAATTTTTATTTAAATAATTTACTGAGTTTCATACATGCATATAAGGTGTTTTGATCAAATCCATGCCCACTCCCTCCCCTCCAACTCCTCCCATATCTCCCCATAACTTTTTTCCGGTAACTTCATGTACTTTTCTTCTTTGATTTATTTTTATGGGGCTTTTGGCTACTCTAACATTCCCCTCACTGAAGAGGTAACCCTAAAATCTTTTAAAGATTAGATAAATGCTCCCAGATTACGTTCAACATTTTTGGACTTTGGAACAGAGTATGTTGCTAAGAGGCCCAAGGGCATTTTGACTTTTAGCCAAGAAACTGACTACGTTTCCTTGGGGTCTTTTTACACTAACTGCCTAGCCAATTCCTAACTGCTATTTTTTTAAAATCATTTTTGTTAATTTT
>NW_008342012.1:88869-89666 GCF_000622305.1 Nannospalax galili
TGTTGGCACATGCATCTCCAATCCCTATGTATCTGATTATTACTAGTCATAATTGGTTGCACTTGGATCATTGGTGCCTGTGTATGTCTATAAAGTCATCAGGTAGATTTTAATGGTAATGTTTATCATATCTACTAATTAGCATGACATAAATTTACATGCTTCCTTCTCGAATATAATACATTTTTTAATTTGTTCATTTGTGTGTGTGTGTGTATCACATAGAACATCCCAAACGATCTTATTCTACTATACACCCACTTCCCAGATGGCACCCTCCCGTAGCCTCCCTCCCCCCACTAGATCCCTTATACTCTGTCTGCTGTGTTGTCAGCACCCCCAGCCATTCCCCATCTGGTGAATCTAGTCAGCCTATCTAGAGGTCTTTGTTTTTAGGAGGGTCAGCTGTTCCTCATCTAGTGGTAA
This sequence comes from Nannospalax galili, assembly GCF_000622305.1. Classification (NCBI taxonomy): domain Eukaryota; kingdom Metazoa; phylum Chordata; class Mammalia; order Rodentia; family Spalacidae; genus Nannospalax; species Nannospalax galili. The sequence continues at coordinate 89,296 of NW_008342012.1, forward strand.
TCAGTTGTCAATATTCCTTTAGATAAGGTTGGGGTCTGCTGTTCATTTTCACAGTTCTATTTTGGGTTACTATCTGGGAGTCCTTTGGCCACCCTGGCCAACAACTCAAAAGAAGATATCTCCTATCTGGCATTGTTACTTGTTATGTAGCCTTTAGCTATGCATATGGACTGTAAAGAAATTATATTGGCCCCTTTAATCTTTGGTTATGCTTTCCTTTGGGATGTTTAAGACCCTATAATTGGCCCAGATAAACCAATTTATTTTTGCTCTTAAGGTAGTTTGAGGATCTGTTCCTCAGGGGTCACATGGGCTTGGGAAGAGCCCCTGGCTCCTATCTTTTACCAGTTCTATGTGAAGATAAATCAAAG
>NW_008342012.1:89978-92070 GCF_000622305.1 Nannospalax galili
AGTATGTCTGTTAAACATCCAAGAAGGTTAGTTCCACCAGTCTGGTACTTTTAATTACTGTGTGTCATGTAGATAAATCTTGGGCAAAGGCAAATTGTTCTCAGATAAACCTTACCTAGACATATATTTCTGGATCTGCTATGTATAATTGTTAGTAGGTTGTAGGAGTAATATGGTTCCCTCTGGTTTTCAAAACTAGCTAGGCATTATTTATCTCTTCCATTGTCTCACCTCTCCATCTTGGTTTTCCCACTTACGGTGCTCCCATTTCCCCCTTTCTCCCTTACTTATACCCTTCTCCTATGGTCCTACCTCTCTAGAGCTCCTTCTTTCCCTTTATCCCCGAGGTTCCTTGTATACCCTTCCCTCCCCCCTCCTTTAAACTAACCCAATTTTTATCCACATGTCCCTTATTAAGGCCTTTTTCCTACTGTTTTTCTCTTGCAGGTTCTTTTAAAATAGACTGTGGACTTTCAAGTGTTTGGATTTTTTAAGGAATATGGTGCTTTTAAGGTTCTACTGTCTCATGTTGTGATATTAATGTTAACATCATATTTTGCAGCTAAAAATTGGAAAGGTCATGGTTTAATAGTGACAGCTAAAAATTGGAAAAGTTATGGTTTAATAGTGATGTGTTTGTGTGTTAAATTTACAATGGGTCAACTGTGCTGCATAGCTTTAGTGTCAACTTCACATGCCTGGACTGAGGGAGCCTCAATTGGGGTATTGCCTCCATAGGACTGGTCTGTGGCCATGTCTGTGGGCTATCTTCTTGATTGCTGTGGGATGTGGCAAGGCCCAGCCCTGTGTGGGAGGCGCCACCCATGGGCAGGTAGGCCTGTGTTGCATAAGAAAGCAGGCTGAGCAGAGGCCAGGGGAGCAAGCCAGTAGTAAGCAGCATTCCTCCATGGCCTGTGCTATAGCTCCTGCCTCCATGTTCCTGCTCTGAGTTCCAACATAGGGCTCCCCGGTGAACCATGACTCGGGACATAAAAGCAGAATAAACCCTTTCTTTCCTAAGTTCGTATTGATCAGAGTATTTTGTCACAGCCATTGAAGGACAAACTAGGACATCTTGGAAGACTGCAGTGTGTATCCTGATTGGGAAAGAAAAATACCATTGGGAAGCAGCACTAGGAGCAGGTCCAGATACATTGCATCAGCATGCATAACACAGGAGGGTATGTCATCCAAGAGAAGACAGAGAAGCCCTAGTCAATGCTGATCTGGACCATAGCCTAAATCACATTCTTGGAAGCCAAAACCATGGCAGAGCTTGTTCATTCGTGCTTACAGTCATTAATCTGGTTTCCTATCAAAGATTCAAACCACTACCCTAGATGCAATTTTCCACTTCCATAGCCTAAAATCAAGTGGGCTATACCTGACAACCCTGGACAGAAGCTGAGACAGAAGGATGGGGAGTTGGATGCCAATCTCTGCTTCACAGGGACTTTCAGGCCAACCCAAGATACACAGTGATACCTTGCCGCTCGAAAAACCACTAGGTCAAGTGCACATGAAAACAGAAATACAATTAAATAAAGAATAAAAAAGCCCTGCCTACCATTTGCAAGGCAGTTTTCTGGTGTATAGGTCGCTAGTGTTTTAAAACGCCAGTAGGACTGGATGAGTTCAGCATATAAAGCTTTATTCGTCATGCACATGGAGCTATAAGCAAGTATTTCTGAAAGTAAATTTTGAGTGATGGTTCAAGGGCTGTCAATCTCTGCCTTAGTGCAATCCTGACACCAAAGAGGCCGAGAAGAGGGATTCAGGAGGAAGATGGAGGTGAAGAGCTCACCAGTTCATCCTTGCAGGAAGATCCTGTCCTTGGAGGCAGAGTCCTGGCAGGAGCCCTGAAAAAGGATCTGGCATCACATGGGGCATCTTGGCCATTGGCTGGCTCTTGTCTGCCATCGTCTGCTCCAGGCCACCATTCAGGCTCTTTGGAGAACCCTTGTTTCCTCTTCTAGGTATGTTGGACCTAGGCACAGAGGAAAAGAAAGGGATCACTGGGCTGTTGGACACAGAGACCATGGTGCGTTCCCACTCACATCTAGATGAGAACCTACAGTGCCTGAAGAGCACC
>NW_008342012.1:92269-92445 GCF_000622305.1 Nannospalax galili
GCAACTACAGGAATCTCTTGAACCCTATCCTGTAAGCTACTCCACACATATACATATACACATACATATACATATATATACACACATACATATACATATACACATACACACATTTGGAGGGGGTAAATGAATGGGGTGAATATACAAGAGGAAATATAAATATGACAGATACATTG
>NW_008342013.1:0-7930 GCF_000622305.1 Nannospalax galili
GGTATTGGTCAGAGTATTTTGTCACAGCAATGAAGAACAAACTAGAACATCAAGTGTAACAGTCTGAAGCCTGGCCTAGGGCCATGGCAACTGGTAAATTCATAAGTACGGATCCAAGTATGTGACAGGATGATATCCCCAAGTTGGGTCTTGTAGAGTTAATCCCTGAGCTGAAAGATTCACCCCTACCAAGGGGAAGTTTGGGGATCTAGTGACTTGGTTGGTTATCTAGTCTTTTTAAGTACAAAGTGCCTCATTAAGATCCCATAAGTGTTGGGAGAAGCCAAAATCATAACCAGCAAGGGAGAAACAATTGCCCTTAGTAGATAACTATATGGAAGGGGCATGGGCTGGCCCTGAGGTAGGATTGTTGGATTGAGAGTGGTTGTTGGATGTGTTGGAAGAGGTTGCAGGAGAAGGCATTAGGAGGAGGTAAATTTTTAATACAGTTGTAATGGGAAACTTTTACATCAATACTGGTCGAATGATTAAGTAGCTTTGGAGCTCCAACTACGAAAATAGATTGGGAAAAGTTAGCAGACAAGTATCTTACTCCTGGACATATAGGAAAGGAACTCACTAGATGTGACACAGGTTAAATATGTTGAACAATGGTCTGCTAGGGGGAAATCTCCATTTGTGGTTCATGCAGGAATGAATCATGTACCTAGGTATCATTTTATTTTATTTTTTCTCATGGTTGGCTTGTTTTTTGTTTTTGTTTTTGTTTTGTTTCTTTTTAATGAGACAGGGTGGCCTATATGGCCCTGCCTACACTAGAATATACTGTGTAGATCAGACTGGCCTTGAACTCACCCAATATCCCTGACTCTTGAGTGCTGGGATTACAGGCTTGTGCCACCATGCTCTGCTACAATTTAACTCATTTTCTAGAGTCAACAACTACTTGCTAGCAGAGGAGTGGAAAGACTGGTCTCTTGTGTGTCCTTGTATGTACTTGCCAAAGTCCACTCTTGAGCTGTTACCTGTGTGCACAGCCCCAGCCTTCATTGGAGACACATATTCAGCAAGACAAGTGATATTTAAGAGAAATAGTTTAACTGGCTAGATTATAAGCAGTGGGTTCTAGGTAGGTATGGTGGCACATGCCTGAAATCCCAGCACTCAGAGTTCAAGGCCAGCCTGGTCTACATAGAGAGTTCCAGGCCAACTGGGGTGACAGCAGGGAGACCCTGCCTCAAAAAGACTGAAAAAAAAAAAAAAAGCAGTATGCTCTTAAACAGTTGTAATGTGGGAAGGAATAGAGTAGTCAAAAGGATTTTTGAGGTATTTGTGATATCAAAAGTTAGAGAACGGGCTGGAGAGATGGCTCAGTAGTTAAAAGCACTGGCTGCTCTTACAGAAGACCTGGGTTTGGTTCCCAGCACCCACATGGCAGTCAACAACCATCTGCAGTTCTAGTTCTAGGGGATTTGATGTCCTCTTCTGGCCTCCATGAGCCCTGACATACAAAATGATTCTACCTTGAAGAAAATAAACAAGATTTCATGTACGAATCCAATATAAGAAGTATTACAGGTCAGTGAAATGGCTCCAGGTTTAAAAATGTTTGTCATGCAAACCTTGCTGCCTGAGTTCAATACCCAAAGCCCACAGCAGAAGGAAAGAACTGGCTTCTGAAAGTCATCCTCTGACCTCCATATATGAGCCATAGCATAGGTATACTACACACACACACACACATACACACACACACACACACACACACACACACCCCACATTTAATTTTTTTAAATTCAGGTGTATTCCTAGAAAATCTATGACCTAGAAAAGGCCCAGAGCATCCTGATCATCCTGATCAATCATCTCTATCAGTCTGGTTAGAGTGTCTGCTAAAGAGTTTTGAAGAGCTTTCACTGCTCATAGGACTATGTTGTCTGAAGCACACTGAGGTGACTGGGGGGCAGGCTTGACAGGCAGAATAGAAGTATTACAGTCAAAATTAACTGGCTGAAGGAGTTTGGAATTGAGGAGTTTGTTAATGATTGACTGGGGGTCCTGCAATACTTTGACAGGGAGGGGCTATTGTGCCCAGTTGTGGAAAGCTGAGTGATCTTATAAAGTAGTTTTTATAGGAGAATGATGCATGTCCATTAAGAGATATTCAGTATTCCAAAATGTAAGACTGACTTGGCTGTTAGAGAGACTGGATGCAAAGAGACCACAGGATGAGGAGAAAAGTCCTTACCTAGACTGTGGGTAGATAGACAGAGATAATGACATGGAACAGAGAGAATGTCTCATCCAAGAAGTAAAGGTTAGTGTGTCTTTAGACACACAGGAAAGTGACTGGGTTTTAAGGGGTTTGGAAATGAGGCCAGAATCCCCCATACTAGAGACAGTATGAGAGCATTGGTCTTGAGTGATCAGTTAAGGCTGAATGGATTTTAAAGGAAAGAGATCAATCTACCTGCAACTGTGATGTTTACCCTGGGTTCAACCAGGATTACGCTGACAGTGGGGCCTGACTGAGCAATGTTAGTCTTCCCCAAAGGTTAAGCGTTAAGAATGTTGGCTAAGAGGATTTGGAACAGCTGTCCTCCATCCAAGGCTTTGAGAATAGTTCAATTTCCAATATCCCTTAATGTTACACACTGGGTAGGATCCAGATAGAACTCCAAGATTGTAGCAAGCTTTGACCAGTGTCCCTCTTGGCCACACTTGAAGCAAGGTTCTGGTAGCATCCTATTCAGTTGTCCTGGAAGCAGTTGCAACTACTTGTATTTGGCCTGAATTTTCCCATTCTTGCTGTTTAGTTTCTTCCTCTACTTTGGTCTTTTAAAAATATTGTATATATATATATTTTTAGTTTATGTGTATGAATGTATTGCCTGCAAGTGCACCCATGTCATGTAATGCCTGAAGAGGTCAGAAGAGGGCATCGGATCCCTTGAAACTGGAGTTATAAACAGTTCCTAGCTGTCATGTGGGTGCTGTGATTCAAACCCAGATCCTCTGCCAGAGCAGCCAGTGCTCTTAGCTGCTGAGCCATCTCTCCAGCACCGTTTCTTTCACTCTTATTAAAGACCTTAAAGGCTGCCTTTATGAGGTCTTTTTGAGGGATTTAAAGGCCATCCTCCAGTTTGGGGAGTTTTTTCCTAATGTCTGGGGAGGTTTAGGAGATGCACTGAGTATGTAAGACATCTGCCTCTGAGTCAGGCTATAGATTGGTATATTTAAGAAATGCCCCTGTGTGGTGGTTTGAATGAGATTGTCCCCCATATGCTCCAAGTATTTGGACATTTTGTACCCAATTAGTGACACTGTTTTGGAGGTTTTAGGAGATGTGTCTGTGCTGGAGGAAGTGCTTCATTGGAAGTGGGCTTTGAGAGTTCTTAAGCCTTGCCAGATTTCCAGTTACTCTCTGTTTCTTGTGCCTGCTTGAAGATGCGAGGACTTAGCTTTCTGCTCCTGCTCCAGCCACCTCTTACCAAGCCTCTTGTTGCCCGAGTTCTCTTAGAGTTCCTTGCTCCTGGTGCTATTAGATAAACCATATAACACATCTTTATCTGAATTTTTCATAGTTTATATCCTGAATAGGGGAAATAGAATAACCTACAAAGGTGAACACCCGGTGCCCCATACCCAGTGCCCCATTCTGCTCTGTGGCTCAGTGGCCCTCCATTTCAGATCACTTCCATGCCCCTCCCACAGTCCCCATTAGCTTTCACCCAGGCCCCGTGGGCCCGCAGTCTCACCCCAGGTCAGTAAATGCCCCCTCTCACATCCGCAGAGGCAAGACATCCAGACCATTTTTTCCCACACCACCTCTTCTGTCCAATATGGCCCCAACACTCCTCCCTCCACAGCTAACTTTCCGCAGCCAATTCTCCACAGCAGAACCCCCGCTTAGAGGAAAAAGTACCCCTCGGGACACACCTCCCCATCATGATAGACTTGAATCCCTCTGGAACCTGGAATCATAAGCTCAAATAAACTCTTCTTCCTATAAGTTTCCTTGGTTATGGTGTTTTATCACAGCAACAAAAAAGTAATTAATATACCCTATAAGGTAGTTCATAAAGGTTGCCAGAGCCCCCCAACAACTGGTTTCTTGGATCTTATTCTAGTTTGAGGCCTTGAGAGAGGTCTTTTTCAGACAAATGAGACATGGGACAAGCACTCCAGATCAGGAGACTGGGGCTGGCACTTATATTTAGGGTGGGTAGAGGGAACCGTCTCATTCCCAGAAGAATAGTGGTGGAGATTCTGGGAATGGAGAGAGTCTGAAAAATCACAACCAAGCCCAGATATGGGTTTTATTTAATTTAGCATAGTAGAGAAGAAAATAATGATAAAAAGCATCCTGGAAAGATAGGTTGTAGAAGTGTAGGATGTGTTAGAATTCCTTTGTGATTTGAGGAGGAGAGCAGAAAAAGTCAGATACTTTTTGATCTAGGAGAGGTAGAGAGAGAAAAAGAAAGGAACATGACTATGAAGGATACCCTTGGCCCTAGTAACCTGAAAAGCAGGAAGGTCTGTAGAGAACAGAGAGAGTTGGATTTTTAAGCAAATGGCAGGAGGGAAAAAAAATAGGATGTGAGGGAGCCAAGAGGAGTGACATGGAGTATTGAAGAGGTGAGGGGAGAAACTGGCTATATATGGCAGCTGCACTGGACAAAGGAACACAGGCTGAGTGCCTTTGACTGGTAGGACTGGAGGAGCAGAGGAAGGAGATCAAGAAGGCAGCTCTGAAAGGGTAGGAATAGATGATTTGATGGCCGTTGAAAAGGCATGAGGTGGGAGGAACATGGCCAGTAAAGTGAAAGTTGGAGGAGTCTTCAGAGAAGTAGGTTTTTCCTCAGATGTGGGGTTTTTGTGTTATAGCAAGATTTGGAAGGTGTTGTAATACTGACAGAGAGAGGGTCGGTTTGGAAAAAAGAACAAAACCTGAATATAAGAACTCTCAGACTATTTGCCATTGAATTGTATAAAATTATTTAAGTCTCTAAGAAGTTTAAAACCAAAGGTACCATTTTCAGGCCACTGAATGCCATTTTCCAGTTTGGACTGTGGCCAGATTGTATTTCAAAAGAAAATTAATTTCTTAGGTTCTGTATCAGTCACTTTTCTGTTGCTGTGATAGAAACACCATGACCAAGGGAACTTATAGAAGGAAGAATTTATTTAGCTTATGTTGGGAAAAAGAGGAATTTACTGCTTGTTTGAATTTACTGCTTGTTTGAATTTACTGCTTGAATTTACTGCTTGTAACTGATTAACTCAATTCAGGAAAAGACACAGGCACCTGGAGATAGAGGCAAGAGCTGCAGCCCCTGAGCATGACCTGTGATGAGTCATGTAGGCATGCCTGCCTGCACAAGATAACGGGGAAGGGCTGTGCCAGGCACATACCACACATACCACCCTCCCCAACTGGGACACCTAAAGGGAGTTGCAGCATTGTTTTAAAATTACTGGTGGTGGGGTTTTGAAGTTATTGATGGTTTGAAACTATTGGTTAAGTGAAAAGCGCGGACTTTTGTGCAAGTGCTGTGGGAGTCTATATAATCCCTGCTTGAAGTTGCTTTGGGGTCGATTGCTCCAACCAGACCTGCGTGTCTTGGAAGGATGGTCAACCCAGCTAGCTGGCTTAATAAAACTCTGCTTGATTTTTGCATCTCCATACTCATGCATTTGTTCTCTTGAAGAGACCCATCAAGTCACAGACCCTAACATTTGGGGGCTCGTCCTGGATTCGGGGGCTCCTGAGGGAACAAAGGGCGAGTGGAGGCAGAGTCTCTCTCTCCGGACAGGGCAGCGTAATTCTGGGGTCGCTCCCTCATGTCTGTATAAATCCAGTATAAAGCGGGAGTCACCATCTCGTGTCTGGTCTCAGGTTCGAGTCCCGAGCAGGGAAGTCCAGGTAACCAGTCCTGGCCCTAGGGCCTGAGTGATTCAGCCGTGGGAAGGGAAGCCCGATCGGCAGAAACCTGGCGCCTGAGGAAGAGAAGGTCGAGCTCGTCACTTTGAGGCAGTCCGAGTGGACACCTTTTGGGAGAATCATGAGGAGTCTCGAGGATCCTGAAGGTGACAGTGAAAGTGGTGAGTGTGGCGCACGCCAGAGTGAGAGGAGAACCGGTCCGAGCGAGTGCAATGAGATGTGGTGTGCATGCTTGACAGTTTTGTTTCTCGTCATACTAGGCTGGGGCCTGATTTTGTATTTCTCTCTACACTCTCTATTTTAAAAGCTTTCCTCTCCTCTTTTTTTCTTCCTTTTATTCTCGGTCTGAGTCTTTGCGTGGGACCGTTAAAGGTGAAAGAGCAATTGAGGCTATCTGATCAGGGCTACTCCCTGATGTTAGCCAAAGGCTCTTAGCCCTCTTGATGGACCCCGACTGCCCGCACGGGTGTAGACAAGACCCCCTATCTATATTTCTCTCTCTTCTTCATCCTCCTCTCCAGCCACTGAAAACACCCCGCGGGCACGGGTCGGGCAAGTAAAAGCCATTAGGGCGCCTGCTGCTGGAAGACTCCTGTGAAAGGATAAGGGGGTCCCAGGCATGAATCCCAGATAAATTCACGTCCCCAGCAGAAGAAAAACTGGGCAACGACAGGCACCCGTCCACAAGCACACCCACTGGCCATCTTGTTTAGAGTGGCATCTTCACTTTTCCTTTCTCACCTTTCTCTTCTGAGATCACCACCATGGGCCAGATTCAGACCACTCCTAAAGGTCTAATCCTTTCTCATTTCTTGGAAGTGAAGGAACGGGCCTTAAAATTGGGCCTCGGCGTCAGGAAGGGTAAGTTTGGCACTTTTTGCTCAGCTGAATGGCCCTCCTTTGGAGTAGGTTGGCCAACCCAGGGGTCCCTCTCCCTGGACACCATCAGCAAGGTCAAGGCTGTCATTACCCGGCCTGACCCAGAGGGCCACCCGGATCAACACCCCTATATCCTTTTCTGGGAGAATCTAGCAGAGGATCCCCCATCCTGGTTGAGGCACCTTTTGGTGGGAAAGCCTCATGCCTGCCCGCCAAAAGTCTTGATCATGGTCACCTGGGAAGGATTAAAGTCCTCCAATTGAAGAGGTGGAGGACCCAGTGCACTGCCAGTCCTCTCCGAGAGCTCCTCCCTCTACCCCTCTTTGCCTGTTGAGCAGCCACCCCCTATGCAGCTCCAGGAGAGAGAGAGGCTGAGGTGATTGATGGAGTGGGGGATGGGGCTGGAGGACCCCATAGAAATCTGGCAGTTGCCCCCTCCCCAGACTCTTCTACAGGTGAAGACAGATGACCTGGGGGAGCGGGAGGGATGCAGTTAAGGTCTCAAGGAAACAGGACCGAGAGGGAGAAGTTCCATCCTCCACCTCAAGAGGAGCTGTGCCTGTTCTGCCAGTCAGAGCGGTCAGCATAGGCGGCCCGGATGGAGCTCAGCAGTATCAATATTGGCCCTTTTCCTCTAGAGATCTCTACAATTGGAGAACTCAAAATCCTCCCTTTTCTGAAGACCCTAAGTGTCTTATAGGTTTGGTAGAGTCCATTATGTTCACCCACTGTCCCACGTGGGATGACTGCCAGCAGCTACTCTGCACCCTCTTCACAACAGAAGAGTGAGAACGCATCCTGAATGAAACCAGGAAGAACGTCCTTGGAGAAAATGGGAGGTCCACTACCCTTCAGCCTGCCATCGATGAGGCGTTCCCCCTCACACACCCGAATTGGGATTTTGGGACGGCAGAAGGTAGGGAGCGTCTCCAGGTCTACCGCCAGACTCTAATGACCAGTCTCCAGGCAGCCACAAGACGGCCCACTAACCTGGCTAAGGTAAAAACAATTGTTCAGGGAGAAACCGAAAGCCCAGCTGCGTATCTGGAAAGGCTATTTGATGCCTATAGGCAATACACCCCTATAAACCCAGAGGCAGAACACAGGTCAGCTGTAGTCCTCTCTTTTATTAACCAGGCAGCCTCC
>NW_008342013.1:8077-15069 GCF_000622305.1 Nannospalax galili
AGAGAACAAGAAGCAGAGGGAGGAGATGGCCAGAATGTTCTTGGCCGGAGGTAAAGGGAGCCCTGAGCTGGCTCGGAGAGCAGGACCCCGCCCATCTAAACTAGGGTGGGAACAGTGCGCCCTGTGCAAAAGATATAGGCACTGGAAGAGGGGGTGCCCATGAAAAGGAAGACAAGGGGGAGGGAGCCCTATCAGGACCCTCCACCTGGGAGAAGGAAACTGATGGGGACGAGGCTCGGCACCCCTCCCTGAGTCTTGGGTAACCCTGTGCATGTAGGGGACTCCCATTGGGTTCATAGTAGATACTGGGGCACAATATTCTGTTCTCAATCAGGCCCACAGCCCCCTAAACCCAGGACACACCAGCATAGTCCAGGGAGCGACAGGAACCAAGAGGTGTGCCTGGACCACCAACAGGAAAGTGGACCTGGGAAGGCAACAGGTCTCCCACTCCTTCCTGGTCATGCCTGAGAGCCCCGCCCCATTGCTGGGTAGAGACCTGCTCACCAAGATCGGGGCGCGTATCCATTTTGAGCCTGAAGGGATAAAAGTCATGGACTCAGAGGGGCAGCCTCTGCAGCCAGTGCATGTGTTGTCTCTATCTTTGGCTGATGAATATCGCCTATTCCCGGCATCTCTAGAAAACGGGGACCAGGAAGACATGAGCTCCTGGTTGCAGGAGTTCCCTTCTGCCTGGGCTGAAACCGGGAGAATCAGCCTCACTAAGCACCTGCCCCCAGTTGTTGCCCAACTCAAAGCCACAGCCCTGCCCATTTGGGTCCGGCAGTACCCGATGCCAGAAGAAGCTAGGAGGGGGATAGCACCTCACATCCATAGACTGCTAGGAGCAAAAATCCTTAAACCCTGCCGATCAGCATGGAATACACCCCTGCTTCCAGTGAGAAAGCCTGGCAGTGGAGATTACAGACTGGTACAGGATTTGCGTAAGGTCGATGAAAGGGTAGAGGACATTCACCCCACGGTACCCAATCCATACACCCTACTCAGTCATCTGACACCGTCCCATGTGTGGTATACCACCCTGGACTTGAAAGGCGCTTTCTTCAGTGTCCCTCTCGCTGAAGTCAGTCAGCCTTTGTTTGCCTTTGAGTGGCAAGAACCAGGAGGGGGAAAGACAGGGCAGCTCACCTGGACCAGACTGCCGCAGGGTTTTAAAAACTCCCCCACCTTATTCAATGAGGCACTAAGCCAAGACCTGGAGCCCTTCCGCAGAAGGCACCCCCATGTAACACTGCTGCAGTACATGGATGACCTGTTGCTGGCCACAACAACCCGTGAAGAAGAACCTGCTGGCCGAACTGGGCAGCCTGGGATATCAGGCCAGTGCCAAAAAGGCACACATCTGCCAGAGGTCAGTGGTCTACTTGGGGTACAAGATAGCAGAAGGAGCCAGATGGCTGACACAAGCCATGAAACAGACTATCCTGACCATTCCTATGCCCTTCTCTCCTCGGGGAGTGAGGGAATTCCTTGGCTCACCTGGGTTCTGCAGACTCTGGATTCCAGGGTATGCAGAGATAGCCCATCTGCTGTATGAGGCCACCAAAGAAGGACCAGGCTGGAAGTGGAGTCAGGAACAGCAAGAGGCATTTGACAGACTAAAAGAAGCTCTTCTCCAGGCCCCCTCCCTGTCTCTGCCAGACCCAGAAAAGCCCTTCATCCTGTTCATAGATGAAAAGAAGGGAGTGGCTAAAGGAGTCCTGTAACTAGGCCCATGGAAGAAACCTGTGGCATACTTGTCCAAGCAGTTGGACCCAGTGGCCTCTGGCTGGCCATCTTGTCTGCGCATCTTGGCAGCCATCGCCCTACTGATAAAGGAAGCTGACAAGCTGACTTTTGGCCAGGACCTGAGGGTGATAGCCCCACATACTGTGGAGGGGATTCTCAGGCACCCTCCAGGGAAGTGGATGACAAATGCCAGGCTCACCCACTACCAAGGGCTCCTGCTGGACTCTCCTCAAATCACCTTCTCGGCCCCGGTGACCCTGAATCCTGCCACTCTCCTGCCAGACCCAGACCTGTCAACCCCCGTCCATGACTGTAGAGACGTTCTCTCTGAGATCATCCAGGTACAAGCAGACTTGAGAGACACATGGCTGCAAAATAGTGAACTGGACTGGTATACAGATGGAAGCAGCTTTGTGCGGGATGGGGCCAGAAGAGCCGGAGCAGCGGTAGTGATGCACAAAGGGGAAGTCGTTTGGAGTGCAGCCCTGCCCCCTGGCACCTCAGCCCAGAAGGCGAAACTTATCACTCTCACAGAGGCACTGGAGAGAGCAGAAGGCAAGCGGGCCAACATCTACATGGATAGCAGATATACCTTTGGCACTGTTCATGTTCATGGCTCCATCTACCGAGAGAGAGGATTCCGGTCCACAGAAGGAAAGGAGCTGAAGAACTTGCAGGAAGTCCAAAGACTGTTAGCAGCCATGGAAAAGCCAAGGAAGGTGGCAGTTATACATGTGCCTGGGCACCAGTCCAGAAAGACTCCTGAGGCCATTGGTAACAACTTTGCTGATGCAGAAGCAAGAAGGGTAGCTCTCTCAGACCCCATTGTGCTGGCAGCTCTAGAGGTACCCATACCTGAACTACCCACCCTGCCTCCCAGACCTGACTATTCCCCACGGGACTTTGAGTGGATAAGGAAACAAGCTCCAGGAGAAAAGCCTGGGGAAGGAGGATGGTGTAGGGACCAGGAAGGTAGACTGATCTTGCCAGAAGCACTAGGAAAATACATGCTCATCAACCTACACAAGTCCACCCATCTAGGCTGGAAGAAGTTGCTCAGTCTTTTTCAGAGCACGCAGTTGATATTTCCACACCAGAATGAGGCAGCACGTCAGATCACTGCGGAATGCGAGAGCTGTGCAAAGCTAAGACCAGCCCCAAAGGGGTTCCACCCAATAGGTACTCGGGAGAGGGGGAGGGCCCCAGGAAGAAGTTGGGAGATAGACTTCACCAAGGTAAAGCCAGGAAAGTACAGGTACAAATATTTGCTGGTAATGGTGGATACTTTTTCAGGATGGGTGGAGGCTTTTCCAACTAAACATGAGACTAGCCAGATGGTGGCAAAGAAATTAATAGAGGAGATATTCCCCAGATATGGATCCCTGAGGCTATAGGTTCCGATAACGGCCCAGCTTTCGTTAGCAAAGTCCTACAGGGACTAGCCCAGGCTTTGGGGATGGATTGGAAGTTACAAGATTTAGTAAGAGAAGCTGAGAAAATCTACAACAAGCGAGAGACCTTAGAGGAAAGAGAGGACAGAATTAGGAAAGAACAGGAAGCCAGAGAAGATAAGAGAGAGAAAAAGAAAAACAAAGAGTTAAGTCGAATTTTGGCCACAGTAGTTCAGGGAACAGGACCAGATAGGGACCTGGGAGACAAAAGAAGACCCCGAGTGGACAAAGATCAATGTGCTTACTGCAAGGAAAGAGGACATTGGGCTCGAGAATGCCCAAAGAAGTTAAATAAACTACAAAAAAAGACAACCCCAGTCCTGACCCTAGGAGACTAGGGGAGTCTGGGCCAGGAGCTAAAAGACACCAGGTAAAAACTCTTGAACCCAGATGGAAGGGACCCTATGTTGTGTTATTAACTACCCCCACTGCCCTTAAGGTCGATGGCATCACTCCCTGGGTCCATTACACTCATGTCAGCAAAGCCCTGCCTCCTAGAGATCCGGAGCCCCGTGTAAAGAAGTGGGAGTTTGTGACAAAATCCAGCTAACCCCCTAAAGCTGCATCTGAGAAGATGTGGAGAATCCTGATCCTGCTGTCAGGCCCGTTATGGACCATCCAGAGGACAACAGGGTCAATGGAAATCTGAGACACCAACTGCTGGGATGCCAACCCCCACCTACCGGTGCATCAGATGTGGATCCTACGGAATGGCAACACTCATGAGGAGTGGGCCAATGTCTCTCATGTTGCCCCATTGTGGACATGGTGGCCAGACCTATATGTAAACTTAGAACTTGTATTAAGGGAATTCTTCCCCCAGAAACCACCATGGTGGGTCATGATGAGCTGCCAAACCATGCGCAAAGATGGGTTCTTTGCCTGCCCAGGTTCCTGGTCAGAGCAGTGGCAGCAAAAGCAACATTGTGGGGGTGCTGACAGTTTTTATTGTGCCCAATGGGATTGCGTGGAAGTTAGTGATGGAGAAGAATGGGGGAGACCGGAACCTTTCCCTGATTTGATTGACATGAAGTTCGTCAATCCTTACGACAGGCGGAAGGTATCCTATGAGGCCAATAAGGTAAAAATCACTTTTACCTCAAAGGGAAAACAAGAGAGGAGGTGGGTACATGGACTGACATGGGGCCTGAGACCCTACTCAAGGCCACTGTCTGAAGGGGTGATGGTTCAGATCTTCCTCAAGGTTGAGGCAGCAGTTAAATTTACAGTGGTACCCAATCCAGTACTAGAATGCCCCATCCCTAATCCAGCAGTGAACCCTCCCCATCCAAAACCCCGGCATCCTACACTGAGGCCCATCCCCAAGCCTACTACTTCTGCAGTCCTGACCGGGGGAGCACACCTCTTTTTGAAAACCCCATGTGGGAAATGGTACAAGCGGTGGTGAAAACTCTAAATCAAACCAGTCCCAGTTCCCTCCTTAAGGACCCATGCTGGTTGTGTTACCCGGGATCCCCACCTTACTATGAGGCAATTGGGATGAATGGCTCTTACACTCTCAACAGTTCTCATCCCCCTTATTGGGACAGAAGACCTTGGGGATTCACTATTTCCCAGGTCTCGGGAACTGGTACTTGTGTGGGCACAGTTCCGACATCCAAAAGCCAGATATGCTCCTCAAGCAAGAGCGGCCCATGGGAAAGGGAAAAGTGGATTATACCCCTTCAGGTTGGTGGCTTTGTTCAGAGGTGGGCCTCACCCCAGCCCTATCCACCTCTGTGTTTAACTCTACTGCTGAGTTTTGTGTACTGGTGGCCATTCTGCCCTGACTTACATACCACACTCATGATTCTCTCCTCTCTTATTGGGAAGGAAAACTGAGCCCCCTTAGAAGTAAAAGGGAGCCCATTACGGCCGTAACCATTGGTGCCCTCTTCTCCTTGGGGCTGGCTGGAGCAGGAACAGGAATTGCGTCCCTAGTGACGCGGGAACAAGGGCTTACAGCCCTAAGATTGGCCATTGACAAGGACTTAGAGCAGCTCCGGCAGTCAATGTCGGACCTAGAGCAATCCCTCACTTCCTTATCAGAGGTAGTTTTACAAAACAGGAGAGGCCTAGATCTTCTGTTTCTGAGGGAGGGTGAATTGTGCGCCGCTTTGAAGGAAGAATGCTGCTTCTGTGTGGATAAGACAGGGGCAGTTAGAGAATCTCTGGCCAAGTTAAAAATAGACCTGGAGAAAAGGAAAAGGGAGTATGAAAGCTATGAAGGCAGCTGGTTCGAGTCCTGGTTTAAACAGAAACCATAGCTTACAACTCTCCTCTCGGCTGTCGCAGGACCACTAATCATCCTGCTGTTATTAGTCGCGATAGGCCCATGCATAATAAACAGGCTATTTAGGTTCATTCAAGAGAGATTTGAAACTGTCCAACTCCTAGTCCTTCGCCAAAAATATCAAGTCCTGAATACTGCTGAGGAGGATTCCTCAGTTTGATCTAGAAAAAGGGGGGAAATGTTAGGAAAAAGAGGAATTTACTGCTTGTTTGAAGCTTGTTTGAATTTACTGCTTGTTTGAAGCTTGTTTGAATTTACTGCTTGTTTGAATTTACTCCTTGAAAACTAATTAACTCAATTCAGGATGAAACACAGGCAACCGGATATAGATGCAAGAGCTACAGCCCCAGAGCTTGACCTGTGATAAGTCACGTAGGCATGCCTGCTTGCACAAAATAACCGGGAAGGGTTGCACCAGACACAGACCACCCTCCCCGATTGGGACACCTAAAGGGGAAAGGGGGTTGCAACATTGTTTTGAAATTATTGGTTGAGTAAGAAGCGTGGGCTTTTGTGTAACAGCTGTGAGAGCTTATATAATCTCTGCCTGAAGTTGCCTCGGGGTCAACTGCTCCAACCAGACCTGCGTGTCTCGGAAGGCCGGTCGACTCCAGCTAGCTGGTTTAATAAAACTCTGCTTGATTTTTGCATCTCCAGCTAGCTGGCTTAATAAAACTCTGCTTGATTTTTGCATCTCCATACTCATGCATTTGTTCTCTTGAAGAGACCCACCGAGTCATGGACCCTAACACTTACAATTCAAAGGGGCAAGAGTCTATCATGGTGGGGAGGCATGGTGGCAGAGGTGGCTGGAGTAGGAGCAAAAGCTCATCTCTGATATCTTAGAGCAGGCATAGGAAACAGAGAGCTACTGGAGACCCAGCAAGGCTTAAGAAAGAACTCTCTAAGCCTGCACCCATTGACATGCTTCCTCCAGCATGGCCACACCTTCTAAGACCTCCCAAAACAGCACCACCAACTGGAGACAAAATGCCCAAATACTTGGAGCCTATGGGGGACATTCTCATTCAAACAATCACATTCCACTCCCTCGTCCCTGTTGGGGACCTCTGTTATGCAAAGTAGAAGCCCCTTCACGTCTGGACAGCTAAAGAACGCTCTACGCCTGCACCCATTGACATGCGTCCTCCAGCATGGCCACACCTTCTAAGACCTCCCAAAACAGCACCACCAACTGGAGACAAAATGCCCAAATACTTGGAGCCTATGGGGGACATTCTCATTCAAACAATCACATTCCACTCCCTCATGTGCTGGGTCCTTTCATAGCAGGGTGCCTTCCTGGCATCTTTCCTGACTCTCCTTTTGAAGTGTCTGCCACGAATGCTCTAAACACAAAAATGGCCTCTGGCTCTGAAAGATACCATGCTTTCCTGTGATTTTTCAGGCAGACAGCAGTCTGGCAGAAACCCACTTCCATATGTAAATACAATGTCTCACAAAGTACCTAACAGCCAAAGCTTTTACCACTACCCCCA
>NW_008342013.1:17792-18358 GCF_000622305.1 Nannospalax galili
GACCCGGCCCCGCCCTCACCTCTCTCTGCTTCCCGGGACCTGCACCACTGGCTAACTCTCCTGGCCTGCTACCCTATCCTCAGGCCTCTCGTGGTGGGTCCATTGCGGAGCCCTCTGCGCATTGACTCCCCTGGCCTCATTCACCCTTCCATCTCCACTGCTGTTCTCTGATCCTGGTTTTGGCCCTGCGCCATTCCTGGTCTTGGGTCCCCAGACACCTGGGGAACTGGTGCTGCTTCCTGATCGTTTTTGACCAGGCCAGCTTGGTGCCTTCCTTGGGCCCCAGGAGCACTGCTTCCGTGGGACCTGGCCCCGCCCTCACCTCTCCCTGCTTCCCCGCCCTCACCTCTCCCGGCTTCCCGGACCTGCACCACTGGCTAACTCTCCTGGCCCACTCTCCCGCCCTCAGGCCTGTCTGGGGGCAAGTCTACTGTGCAGCCCTCCACACCTTGACTCCGCCAGCCATGGCTCACCCTTCCATCTCCCCTGCTGTTCTCTACTCCTAGCTTGGGCCCTGTGCCATTCCTAGCCTTGGGGCCCCAGACACCTGGGGAACCATTGCTTAT
>NW_008342013.1:22886-27914 GCF_000622305.1 Nannospalax galili
GTGGAGATCTTTTTTAAACGTTGGAACCTCATTTAATTTTATGTCTTATAGAGTTTATAATGAGTAAAAGATTATATAAGGGTAATAATTCATCTGTAAACCTAGAAATGTACAGCCAATTTTGAAAGAGATGTACCCTAGCTCAGAAAAATGTTATTGAATAGGTTAATGCTGTTGTAATGAAATGCTTCTTTTAATTAAAAAAAAAAAAAGAACCAGAGCCAGACCTGCAACAGGCAAGGAATGTGCCCTTTTACTCAGTGGACACTGTGAAGCACAGATGCCTTCCCTCAGGAAGAAGGCATCTGCATGGAAGGGAGGGGCTCTTTCCACATTTACAGGAATTCTGCTGCACACAGCTACAAGAATTAACTCCGTGACAGGGTCTGGTGTTTTTGAGGATCTGTCTCCAAGATTATTTTCTTAAGCAGGCAAGCTATCTTAGGGCACTAAAGGAGACAGGCTGTCTCCATAAACAGCCTTCCTCAGTCCTGGGAGCAACCAGTTAATAAGACTTAAGCAAGGCCAGTCTGCCAATTTAGGGCCAGTTGACCATTTTAAGGGATTTATGACTTTCCCAATGAGGCTTGTGACTCTTCTGCAATTCACACATTCTATTAGTGGGTCTTCAGGTGAGTGGTAGCCATTATGAAGTCTGGTGACTCTAGCAGGTCTGAAGGAAAAGGAGTGGGGACACAAGCATTCTCAGGTTCCCTTCCAGAACTGTGGTCAGGCCACTGACAGCAAACTGAGATAAGCACAGATCTCCCTAGGTCTTGCTTGACAGGTCTAGCCAAGGGAACAGAAGAATCCATGACCTAGTACTAGAATTTCTGGAACAGACAGAAGTCCTGGAGGAACAGGAGGGAATCAAGAGAGAAGAGCTGTGTGAGTTCAGAGAGAGCAGGGGCAAGGGTAGAGGGGCCCACAGGGCAGCCTACCTCAATGATATATCTCCCAGCTTTGGCACCAAGATGGTAGGCTCAGGAAGGAGCAGTGGTTCAAGAAAGAAGCACAGTGTCAGATTGTCCTTTCAGCAAGAAGTTTATTACAGCCAATATCACAGCAGTAAATCTGAAGTAAAGCTTCAGCCCACTCAGAGAAAACAAGAATGCCTTACAGTCTCTTAGGATCAGGAAGAAAAGGGCAAGTGTTGCACCACAAGGTAAAGGTCCCTTGACATTACCAAAGTAGGTTAAAAGGGACTATGTGTGTATGCATATAGCAATAGGGTGTATTACATTTAAATTACTATATATTATATATGAATCAATAAGATATATGTATGCATCTGTTCTATATCTCTAGTGAACTTTAATGCACCTTTTGTAAGAGACAAGACATGCAGGGATTCGTTTTAGACAAGGCAGAAAAGATACCTTTTTCCAAAGAAGAAAGGAAATGTAAATTTTAAAAATATTTTATTTATTATTTTTATTTTATGTTTGCATATATTGCCTGCATATAGGTAAGTGCACCCGTGTTGTGCAATGCCTACAGAAGATGGAAGAGGCTGCCGGATCCCCTGGAACTGGAGTTACAGACAGTTGTTAGCTGCCATGTGGGTGCTGGGATTCGAACCCAGGTCTTCTGCAAGAACAGTCAGTGTTCTTAACCACTGAGCCATCTCTCCAGACCCAGAAATGTAAATTTTAAAGATGTTGTCCTGCAAGGGCTGGTGTCATTTCACAACCTTTACTACATGAAGCTAAGTGTTTCTAGTTCACGTTCATTAGGAAATGTCTTCAGTTGATATTTGTAAAGCTGAATCAGATTCCTTTGACCTGCTTTCAGTGAGTATACTACCCATACCACTATTAGCAATGAACAGACATTACTCTCCCATTTAGGAAGGTTCTGGGGCAGAGAGTGTAGCTCAGTGGTAGAGGGGTAGAGATCAGGCTATGCCCTGCACTGAGTTATTCCATACTGTATGAAACAGTGACTTCAGGCTGTACCTTGCCCTGAATGACTCCATTGTACAATATAGCATTGATTCCATTTTGCATGTAAATGCAGGGACAACACAACCCTGCACTTCATTGTGCATGAAGACACAACTACCTGCCTATCTCCAACTGTGAGGCAGAGATTGATAACTTATTCCTAAAGTAAATAAAATACCACCTATAAATTGTCAAACTAGATTTGAGGCATAAAAGCCCATGGGCATATTAAAACTGTATCAGAAAAACCAGGCTGAGAATTTGCTAAACAAACAAGACTAATGAAGGATATAGCACCTTCACGGGACTCTACAAGAGGAGGACACATTACACTGTGATGGCACTGGACCTATCATCTGACCACCCATGTGTACATCAAGGGACAAATAGGCAGAGAATTCCTAGCTATACCTGGAGATTCAGCTCAACCTGCTTGATATGGCACACAACTCCAATCCTCGTCCGTTGCCTGTCTGTCTGTCTATCCATTCATCCAGGCCTGGTCATGCCTCTCACCTCTATGGACGTACACCTTTCCACAAGTCCTTTGCCTTTGTGACTCAGGTCAACTCTGTGACCCCATAGCTCAGTTCTGCTCACTTCCAGCAGCTCTCCAACTGGGTTCCATAATATTCTATCAAAACGCCTGTAGTGTCTCTCTGCATCTGTACCAGTATTCTGCCTCTGCCTTCAGTAAGGCCTCTTCGAATGCCTTGAACTCTGCTGTGGCCTTGTAACAGTTTTGTGTAAAGGTTATGTACATTCTATAACCTATACACATGTCATGTACAGATATAATTGCTGTATGAAGTGTAAAGTGTGATATTTGATAGTATCAGTGATAAGGACTGAGTTAAAAGAACCTGTGTTTGTTAATAGCCAGCTATCAAGGGAAATCAGGACTGCTTGGCAAAGTGCAGCAAGGAACCCAATATAGCTTGTGAGTTTGTTATTCAATAAATTCTGACATTGTAAAAGCCACAGGACTTGACAAACTGCAGGTGAGAAAGCCAATGTAGCTTA
Source organism: Nannospalax galili (assembly GCF_000622305.1). Classification (NCBI taxonomy): domain Eukaryota; kingdom Metazoa; phylum Chordata; class Mammalia; order Rodentia; family Spalacidae; genus Nannospalax; species Nannospalax galili. The sequence continues at coordinate 25,856 of NW_008342013.1, forward strand.
TGAATTTATTGTTCAATAAATTCAAACATTTTGGAAAGCCATGAAAGTGCCCATCTATATTTCTGGCATAGTGTGTTTAAGACAGTGAGGTTGGGGGCTGGAGAGATGGCTCTGGTTAAGAGCACTGGCTGCTCTTGCAGAAGACCCAAGTCCAATTTACAGTACCCACATGGCAGCTCACAACTGTCTGTAACTCCTGTTTCTAACATCCACAGGCACTGCATGCACATGATACACTTACATACATGCAGGCAAAACACTCATACACATAAAATGTGCATAAAATAAAAATAAATGTAATATTTTTTAAAAAACTTGAACTTTCCATCCTCACATCTCAGCCTCCCAAGTAATAGGGATTATGCCAAGGGGTATATCTCAGTAGTAGAACTTTGTCTAGCATGCTTAAGGCCCTGGATTCCATTCCCAGCACCACCACCTATATATTAAGTAGCCTGGAAAGTATTTTTAAACAAACTTTTAAAATATTTTTGTTCTGCTGTGTTTTCTTTTGGTGCTTTCTAATTTGGTCTAAAACTTTCCCTGTTATTGGTTTCATACTGTCAAGTAAAGGAAGCTCTTAATTTACAAGATAATAAGAGTGCACATCCAACAGAAAGATCAACTCACCTGTTCTCAGATGATCTAAGTTGCTATTATGGGAAAAAGGAAACCTGTGGATGCAAATAAGCGACTGCACTCCACTGAAGAGTAAGAATGACTTTGCAGGTCCTTCACTTGGGCCTTTCCCTGGTTTCATGTCTCTAAACATCATGGGAAAATGAACTCAATGTTGTTCTTGCTTTCTTTTTTTTAAAAAATAATTTATTGAGAATTTCATACATGCATATACAGTGTTTTGATCAAATCCATGCCCACTCCCTCTCCTCCAACTCCTCCCATATCTCCCCAGCACTTTTTTCTTATAATATCATGTACTTTTTCTTCTTCTTTTATTATTATTATTTTTTTAAGGGGCTTTTGGCTATTCTAACATTCCCCCCTCTAGAGAGGTAATCCTAAAATCTTTTAAGGGTTAGATAAAAGCTCCCAAATACTTTCAACATTTTCAGCCTTTGGAATGGCATATGTTCCTAAGAGGCCCAAGGACATTGTGAGTTTTCACCAAGAAACTGGCTGCTTTTCTTTGGGGTCTTTTTACCCTAACTGCCTAACCAATTCCTACCTCTGATTCTTATCACACCATCGTCTGAAGAGGTTAGTCAACTTTCAGACAGGGAATCAGAATGCAGACTACTCTGGCTTCTTCCATGCTGAACAGGAATGTGGGATGAGGCAATTGGAGTATCCCTTCAGTGGGTCTATGTGGGTCTCTCCCTCCCCTCGAGGGCTGGTGGCCACTGATCCACAAGGACAAAGGGAGCAGAAGCGATGAACGGGGTCAGGACGGACAGTGAGCACGACGGAAAAGACTTTCTGGGAAGTCAGATTCAGTGATACAGCTCTGTTTATTCAGTGAGGGTCAGGGAAAATATAGTGTGGAGGCAGCAGCCAAAGCTTCAGCTGATAGGTGCTCATAGTATGCTTTATTTACATGTGGTAGGGGGATCCTACCATCCACCTATAGGGAAATATCTAATTATCATACAGAAAAAACCTGGGGGCAGTTTTATTGCAGGTAACTATGCCAAAGGTCATGTTCCAAATAAGGTCAGGCATCTGTGCTTGGTGGCACTTTCCAGGTAAGTCAGACAGAGAGCAGGAGGCCCCCACTGAGAAAGAGGAGTCCTTCGATATAGCGCCAAGCCCCTTAGAGCTATCCGGACATGGTGGACTGCAGCCTTAGCAGCAGGTCCCCCAACAGGTCTATCTAAAAGACTCCCAAATTTTATAACTCTTATCTATAGGGGGAAAAGAAAGTCCTTGACTGGTGAATAGGATTTGAAGGAGAAGTAAGGCAAGAGTAATTAGCATTACAAGTTCTAGACAGGGTACTAGAAAAAAGTCAGAACAGGCAATTTTCAAATGTTCATATGAGAGTCCATTGGAATTTCTTGACAAGGGCTTCCAAGAGCATCCTCTATTGGGTTCCCTCCTC